>NC_142076.1:12220600-12533100 GCF_059756535.1 Pantherophis guttatus | reverse complement strand
GAGCTCTACCTTTTGGTGTGTTGAACTGCCCTTCCACTTACAACTCACCACTGACTCTTCTCCTAGTACAGGGGTGTATTCCATTCCATTCCATTCCATTCCATTCTACATGAATAATCAAGTATACATTTTCTTTACTATAGTTCCCTAGTTAAAATCCCCAACAGGAATATCTCAGGTTTTAAATCAATATGCTGCTGTGTCATCCAGTGGTGGGTTTCAATTTTTTTTACTACCGGTTCTGTGGGTGTGGCCTGGTAGGCGTGGCATGGCTCGGTGGGTGTGGCTTGGTGGGCGTGGCAGGGGAAGGTTACTGCAAAATCCCCATTTCTTCCCGATCAACTGGGACTTGGGAGGCAGAGAATAGATGGGAGCGTGGCCAGTCAGAATAATTACTACCGGTTCTCCGAACTACTCAAAATTTCCGCTACTGGTTCTCCAGAACTGGTCAGAACCTGCTGAAACCCACCTCTGGTGTCATCTTCTCCAACCACATATGAATTCTTGCCCAGTATTTTATTTTTTTGCCTCTACATACGTCCACCACATACGATAATACGATCCCGGTGTCTGATGGCATTTCCAACATTTATTTGATTTATCAGTAAACATTTTTGCCAGTCTTTCAGATGACAAATGCCATCTATAAAACATCTTGTACAAATTCTCCTCGTATGCAGTTGGCATTGTTAACTTATAATTTCTATTCCATAATTGCTATTGCTTTTTTTTTTTTATATTGGTCTTGCATTGGATTTTTATCCTTGTAAACCAACTGTAATCACTAAGAATGAGTAAGGTGGCTATATAAATGTTCTTAAATAAATACATTTAAAAAATCGCATTAGAAATGAATGTCTCCACTAGAGCATCTCACAGAAACTAGGCATTAGAGACGAGCAGGTTAGTTGACGGTTGCCCTAGCAACTGAAACCAATTGGAAAACACCAGCCCGAGTCCTCCCTATGTAAACTGTTATGGAGAAGGGCCAGAGGTTAAATACAGCAAATATATGGCATTCATTAATAGGATTTTCAGTTCTGCCGGAGTGTCTCTCCAAAAATGGACTGTTTTTTAAAAAATTCCTGGGATGCTCCTGCTTAGCATGGCGCAGAGGTGTTGCTGTTTGATCTCTCCCTTGATTAGTGAGCAAAGTTCAACCCATGTATCTTTTACTGGGATGGTATAGGGCAAGGGTGCCAAACTCGGGGTGCTTAGATCTGGTCCCCAGGGCTGCCCTGGAAAAGCGAAAGATCGGTCCACGCAGAGGTGGGTTTCAGCCGGTTCTGACCAATTCTGGAGAACCGCTAGCGGAAATTTTGAGTAGTTCAGAGAACCGGTAGTAAAAATTTTGACTGGCCCCGCCCCCATCTATTCTCTGCCTCCCGAGTCCCAGCTGATTGGGAGGAAATGGGGATTTTGCAGTATCCTTCCCCTGGAGTGGGGAGGGAATGGAGATTTTACAGTATCTTTCCCCTGCCACGCCCGCCTATCCATGCCCGCCAAGCCATGCCACGTCCACCAAGCCACATCCTTCTCAGGGTCCTAATTCCATCATTCTCAATTTCAGAGTATGTATAATAAATAATCTTGTGATGCTTCTCCCAGGTATAGATTCCTAGGCATTCTTCAAAAATGTATCTGCAAAGAACCAACCTAGAATTAAGGAGAAATTTCCTGACAGTGAGAACAATCAGTGGAACAGATTGGCTTCAGAAGTTGGGGGGACTCCATCACTGGAGGTTTCAAGAAGAGACTGGACAGCCAGAATGGCATAGGCTCTCCTGCTCGAGCAGGAGGTTGGTCTAGGAGACCTCCAAGGTCCCTTCCAGCTGTGTTATTCTGAAGTCAGGAAGTCACACGGAATGGCCAAAACTCTCCATCATTAATAGTGATGGAGAGCATCACTGGCAGCTTTAAGGAATTGGTACAGTGGTGAAATCCAATTTTTTTTACTACCGGTTCTGTGGGCGTGGCTTGGTGGGCGTGGCTTGGTGGGTGTGGCAGAGGAAGGATACTGCAAAATCTCCATTCCCACTCCACTCCAGGGAAAGGATACTGCAAAATCCCCATTCCCTCCCCACCCCCAAGGGAAGGATACTGCAAAATCCCCATTCCCTCCCCACTCCAGGGAAAGGATACTGCAAAATCCCCATTCCCTCCCCACTCCTGGGGGAAGGATATTGCAAAATTTCCATTCCCACCCCACTCTGGGACCAGCCAGAGTTGGTATTTGCCGGTTCTCCGAACTACTCAAAATTTCTGCTACCGGTTCTCCGAACTGCTCAAAATTTCCGCTACCGGTTCTCCAGAACCTGTCAGGACCTGCTGGATTTCACCCCTGAATTGGTATCTGGTAAAGAACTGTTGTGATTCACTTAACAACCATGGCAACACAGATCCTAAAATCAGGTGTGACTTATTTAACAACCACCTTGCTCAACAATGGAATATCTGGTCCCAGGATTTCGTAAATTGTGGACTTCCTATACCCAGTGGTGGGATTCTACCGGTTGTACCTGGTTCCACACACCCGCTCAGACGTCATCACGGACACTCTGCACATGCGCAGAAGGCTCTGCCCATGCACAGAGGTGGGACGTGTGCTCACATTATTGAACTGGTAGTGAAGGTAAGTGACTACCACTAACTGCCTGTAGCTAATAATTATATTTTCTGCTCATAGCATCAGGCGGCTGATTCGTGTTGTGGCAGATGCAAAAAAAGTCAGTACTCCCTAACTTGCACAAGGACCTCTCCTGCAAGCACGGTTAGATCAAGGCTGTGGAAATCTGTCTTGAATTACGGCCTTCTTCACATTTTCACAGGCCTCTCTTATCCCTTCCCCTCATTCCCCTCAGTCATTCATTCAACCAGTTGGGGAAAGAAAAAAAAATCTCTTCGGATAAATAGTAAAACCCAGACCATTAAACTGGCATCTTTCTGCTCGTGGAAAAGCAAGGAATATTTCTGTCCAAACCACGTGGGTTGAAAATGAATGTGGACCCACATGTACATGCCTCCGGCCTCAAATTAAAGCCCTCCATGTGTTAGCGACACTCCTAATGAGCTGAAAGCTCATTACTCTAAACAATGAAAAGAATAACAATAGCATTTTTTAGCCACAGGATTTGAAAAGGAAGGACTAATTCGTTTCATCTCCGTTTGTCAATTCAAAGCTTGGTTGGTTCCAGCCTGTATGAGGCTGAACCAACCGTCACCAGCTTTCTCCAAAAAGAAAGCTGGAGGAATCTACTTGCTCATAGGTAGCATGTTGTAGTTTTTAGCGCGCAAAAGGCTCAAGGTTTATTATTAGCCAACGAACTTCTTGTGCATTTAAATCATAATTGATACGCAGTATTGCAAGCTAACTCACTGCCCATTGCCAGGAGTTTGATCCTGACTGGCTCAAGGTTTATTCAGCCTTCCATCCTTCCAAGGTGGGTAAAATGAGGACCCAGATTGTTGGGGGCAAATAGGCTGAATCTGTAAACCGCTTAGAGAGGGCTGTAAAGCACTGTGAAGCGATATATAAGTCTAGGTGCTATTGCTAACTTCCTTCCTTCCTTCCTTCCTTCCTTCCTTCCTTCCTTCCTTCCTTCCTTCCTTCCTTCCTTCCTTCCTTCCGTCCTTCTTTCCATGGTGCGCAGTGTTTAGAATGCAGTATTGCAGTCTATCTCTGCCAACTGCCAACAGTTCAATCCTGACCGGCTCAAGGTTGACTCAGCCTTCCCTCCTTCCGAGGTTGGTAAAATGAGGACCCAGATTGTTGGGGGCAAATAGGCTGAATCTGTAAACCGCTTAGAGAGGGCTGTAAAGCACTGTGAAGCGGTATATGTGTAGGTGCCTCCCATAGCCACCACTACCAGTTTGCCCGAACCGGGGCGAACCAGTAGAAACCAGTGGTGAAATTCAATTTTTTTATTATCGGTTCTGTGGGCGTGGCTTGGTGGGTATGGTGTGGCTGGGTCGGTGGGTGTGGCAGGGAAAGGATACTGCAAAATCCCCATTCCCTCCCCACTCCTGGGGGAAGGATATTGCAAAATCTCCATTCCCACCCCATTCCTGTGGAAGGATATTGCAAAATCCCCATTCCCTCCCCACTCCTGGGGGAAGATATTGCAAAATCCCGATTCCCTCCCCACTCCTGGGGGAGGATATTGCAAAATCTCCATTCCCTCCCCACTCCTGGGGGAGGATATTGCAAAATCCCCATTCCCTCCCCACTCTGGGGCCAGCCAGAGGTGGTATTTGCCGGTTCTCCGAACTACTCAAATTTTCTGCTACCGGTTCTCCAGAACCTGTCAGAACCTGCTGGATTTCACCCCTAGTAGAAACCTACCACTGATTGTAACTAACTTAAATGAATTTGATCTTAATAGAAGCTAAGCTTAAAATGCATTTGGAAGCCAGCCCCACTGAACGTAGTAGAACTTACTTCTGAAAGGATACTCATTTGCAACTTAGAACATGGAATAATAAGGTTGGAAGGACCTTCAAGGACTTCTAGTCCAACTCCCTGCTCAAGCAGGAGACCTCATACCATTCTAGATAAACAACTGTCCCGTCTCTTCTTCAAGGCTCCCAGTGATGGAGCACCCACAACTTCTGGAGACAAACTATTCCACTGATTAATTGTTCTCGCTATCAGGAAATTTCTCCTTATTTCTAGGTTGGTTCTCTCCTTGATTAGTTTAGAATAAAATAACAGAGTCGGAAGGGACCTTGGAGGTCTTCTAGTCCAAACCCCTCCTTAGGCAGGAAACCCTACGCCACTTCAGACAAATGATTATCCAACATCTTCTTAAAAGCTTCCAGTGTTGGAGCATCCACAGCTTCTGGAGGCAAGTTGTTCCACTGATTCATTGTTCTCACTGTCAGGAAATTTCTCCTTAGTTCCAAGTTGCTTCTCTCCTTGATGAGTTTCCACCCATTGCTTCTTGTCCTGCCCTCAGGTGCTTTGGAGAATAGCCTTGACTCCCTCTTCTTTGTGGCAGCCCCTGAGATATTGGAAGACTGCTATCATGTCTCCATTAGTCCTTCTTTTCATTAAACTAGACATACCCAAAACTGTTCTTTATATGTTTTAACCTTCAGTACCCTAATCCTCTTTGTTGCTCTTCTCTGCACTCTTTCTAGCGTCTCCACATCTTTTTTTACATCATGGCGACCAAAACTGAATGCAGTATTCCAAGTGTGGCCTTACCAAGTCTCCATCCATTGTTTCTTGACTTGCCCTCAGGTGCTTTGGAGAATAGGTCAACTTCCTCCTTGCTGTGGCAACCCCTCAAATACTGGAAGACTGCTATCATGTCACCCCTAATCTTCTCTTTGTTAGACTAAACATACCCAGTTCCCTCAATCGTTCATTACACGGTTTAGCCTCCAGACCCTTTATCCCAACTGGAAATAATTTAAACTGTGCTTAATCTGTCACAGAAATCAAGAGGCTTACTTAAAATTGATCGACCCAACTGGACCGTTATTACTCCATCTCGGATTCCTCACAAGCTCAAGAATTTTGATATTCAACTTTTGTTCCTCCATAACAACCCCGAATCCATCTTCTCTGAAAAAAAGGAATGCCACATAATTTTTATTTTATTTTCATGTTCAATACGGTCTCTTATCTAATGAATAAAATATTAATAATTCCCGAATCATATCCTATAAAGATCACTGTATTGAAAGAATGTAACGGTATAATTTAAAAAAAAAAAAAGGGGGGGGAGTGTTAACTGTTTATGCTTCATTTTGCGGCCGGTAAATTGTTTTTAAAAAACCAAAAAACAATCCCTCTCTGGATGTGTTTCTACAGTTTGCTGAGAGATGGCAGTGAAGCCCCTAGAGAAAGAAGGATATGCAGTCTCTCTCTCTCTCTCTCTCTCTCTCTCTCTCTCTCTCTCTCTCTCTCTCTCTCTCTCTCTTTCTCTCTCTCTTTCTCTCTCTCTCTTTCTCTCTCTCTCTTTTTTCTTTCTCTTTTTCTTTCTCTCTCTCTCTCTTTCTCTCTCTTCCCCCCCTCTCTCTCAAAGAGAGAGAAAGATAGAGACAGTCTACTTCTTTGTATCATTTATGAGCATAACTGGAAATGCCAGCATATGTTTATTTTCAGTAGGTTCCTTCCCTTGATGTCCATCTGCTACTGAGATTACAAATGTGGTTGAAAGCTGAGATCCCTGTTTTGTCTGGAATAGAATTCCAAAAATGGCAAGCGAGGAAATCCAGAAAGGCTTCTGAAGGCGACTTTGTCTTCAGGTGGAACGGCCCTTCGCAGAGGTCAAAACTGGGCAGTTTCCATCCCGCTCCTCCTGGCTTTCTTTTTTGGCTTTGCTCTTGGACGGAAAAGGGCAGGAAGCTTTTTTTTAAAGTCTCCTTTCTTGAAAACATTGGCTGTTTTCCCCAAACATCTCTTGTTTTTTTTCATCATCATCATCTTTCCTTCCTTCATTTGGTTTTGACAGGCAAGGTTTCCAGATGGAAGGATCCACGCCCGTGTCTTGAAGCTTTTTGGCTGAGGTGGATGATATTATCTATCTATGTCTATCTGTCTATCTGTCTGTCTGTCTGTCTGTCTATCTACCTACAATATCTATCTATCATGTACTAATTATATCTATCTATCTATCTATCTATCTATCTATCTATCTATCTATCTATCTATCATCTTCTATCTATCCATCTCATTCGTCTCATTCATCTACTGTATATCTATCATTTATCTATCTGTCTCATTTATTTATCTATCTCATTCATCTATATCTATCATTTATCTGGGTCTCTATCTGTCTGTCTGTCTGTCTGTCTTTCTGTCTCTCTGTCTTTCTGTCTATCTATATTATTACTAATTTTATCTATCCATCCATCCATCATCTATCTATCTATCTATCTATCTATCTATCTATCTATCTATCTATCTATCTATCTATCTATCTATCTATCTATCTATCTATCTATCTCTATCATCTACTAATTATATCTATCTATCATCTATCTATCTATCTATCTATCTATCTATCTATCTATCTATCTATCTATCTATCTATCTATCTATCTATCATCCATCCATCCATCCATCCATCCATCCATCCATCCATCCATCCATATTTTTGCAGATGTAGCAGAGGTATTAAGGTGAAATTTGGAAAAGCAAAATCCCCATTATTCTTTTTCTGTCTTGTTTTTCTTTCAATCTACTTGCTGCTGCTTTTATTGAACTGACAAAGCCGAGGGTTGAGCCCAGGACCCTCTGCTCTGCAAAGCAGGCATTGTCTATAGAAAACGCCAACCTTTGCAATGTTGCGACTCTGTTTTTATGGCTGAGTGATGGATGGACAAAGTCTTGGTGGTCCAGGGCTTTCCTTAACAACTGCAGCATTGATGCGACATGGGTAGATCATGTTCTGTGCATGAATAAAATCACCATTTCCCAACCTTATTTTTTCCCTCCCAAGAACTAACGTTTTTTTTAAGAGCTAGCAATGGAAATTCCAGTCCCAAGAATACATACAATACTCTTTGTCTTACGACCATTCGTCTAGGGACCGTTTGAAGTTACAACAGCACTGAAAATAATGACACACCATCGTTTTTCACACTTATGACCATTGCAGCATCTCCACAGTCACCTGGTCAAAATTTGGATGCTTGGCAACTGACTCATAGTCATGACAGTTGCAGTATCCTGGGGCTATACAATCACCACTGGTGACCTTCTGAGAATAGTGAAGCCAGGGTTTCACTTAACAGCTGTGTTAGTAACTTAAAACTGCAGTGATTCACTTAAGAACTGTTGCAGGAAAGGTCGTAAAACGGGGCAAAACTCACTTAACAACTAGCAACAGAAACGTTGCGCTCATTTGTGGTCCTAAGTCGAGGACTACCTGTAGATCACTGTTGATTAAAAATGAGGCCATTGAAGATATTCAACTTAGTATATTTTTTTCATTTATCAAGTATATTTTACATAATTCCTCTTATCTTTTTAATTATAAACCGTATATTTCATCTTATTCCATTTTTTTCCCCTTTAAATTTTTTAAATAGTTTCTTTAATAAATGAGAAAGATCGGGGTTGCCTGGACACCATAGTGGAAAATATTAAATTGAAAATGAATACAGCAATAGAGAGAGATGAAAGAGGAGTAGAGAGTAGAGAGATGGAAGAGAAGGGGAGAAGAGAGAGGGATGGAAGAGAGGGGAGGAAGGAAGAGAGGGGAAATTAGAGGAGGAGAGAGGGCCAGACAGGGAGGAAGAAAGGAGGAGAAGGAGAAAGGAAGAGGAAGTAGAGAGGAGTAGGAGAGGAGGGAAAAAGAAAGTAAGAAGGAAAGAAGAGAGGGAGATCGCAGGATTGAGAAGAAAGATTGCTGTATAAGAAAAAAGATGAAATGGAAGAAAGGCAACCCCGAACATATATACATATATTAAGATAAAGAATGAATGGTTAAAAATTAAACGAGAATAAATATGAAGAAGCAGGAAAATTAGAATTTGAGGGCGAATGAAGATGCTGTTTATATAAGTAAGCAAAGAAATATTGAGATATGATTTAAAAAAAAGGGAAAAAAGAAAATTGTGGCAAAAATGGTAATGGAGTAAAATGTATTTGAATTTGATAAATTGTATAAGATGAGATATGGCCAATACTTTGTTCAAAAAAAGACGTGGGTGAATGTGGGGGGCGGGGAAGCCCCAAGAAAACTTGTTTTTTTTAAAAAAAATGAGGCCATTGCAGAATTAAAGCAAAACATGGTTCGCCGTTGATAAGCCTTAGGGGAGATGCAGAAATATAACAAGCCAAGATTGCTTTGGTTTCTCCACAAATCTCCTGATATTGCCTAGGAAATGTGAGCTTGCACTACAAGGAAATCAGTGTGTCAAACGGATGAGGGACACTGAGGACTGTATAATAGCAATAGCAATAGCCCTTAGACTTTTATACAGGGAGGGGTGGGCTGCTGGGGGTTCTCAGTGGTTTGGGAGAACCTCTAGCTAAGATTCTGTGCAGTTCGGAGAACCCCCAAATCCCAATCCTGGCTGGCCCTGCCCATCCTGCCCCTCCCCTCCCAGGAGTCCCCACGCGGTCCGTTTTGGATGCAGGTAAGTGCAGGGCACGCGCAGAGGCTCAGGGAGGGCAAAAAATGGGCCTATCAAACGTTCAGGAACTCCAGATGGCGTCCGGAGCCTGGGGAGGCCATTTTTACCCTCCTGGAAGCTCGAAGAAAGCCTCCGGAGCCTGGGGAGGGCAAAAATGCCCCCTCCCTGCTGTGGTGCAGGAGGCCGACTAGGCCACACCCACCATGGCCACGCCCACCCAGCAACCCCTGGCTAAATTTTTTGAAACCCACCCCTGCTTATATACCGCTTCACAGCTCTCTCTAAGCGCTTTACCGAGTCAGCCGATTGCTCCCCAACAATCTGAGTCCTCATTTTACCCACCTCGGAAGGATGGAAGACTGAGTCAACCTTCAGCCGGTCAGGATCGAACTGCTGGCAGTTGGCAGAGTTAGCCTGCAATACTGCATTCTGACCACTGCCCCACCACGTCTCTTTCCCCCATGGCTCTTTCTCTTTTAAAGAACGATTCCTGAGGGGGAAAAAAACACCACAGAACATCTGTGAGGGAGCTAGAAAATTAATAGACTTAATCAGCTCATTTTTTTTTCTACTGTTCCTCCTTGCCACGAGTAAGGCATTTATCCTACAACTAAGTTTGATAAATGGAAGGGTAAAATTACCCCCTTCGGGACATTTATTAGAGATAATTTCGACTATAAGCTTTCAAAGTTAATGTTCTTAACTAAAAAAAAAAGGGGTGGGGGAATGTCCGAAACAAAGGAATTGGTGGGCTGGATGCTATTGGAGCGTTTAACTTTCAAGGAAAGTTAGTTATTCTTTTTTAAACAATATGAAACATTAAAGAAACCAAAGTTGCAATAATCTGCCACTAGAACATTCAGTTTAATGCTTATGGCTCCATTGTCTTTTATATTTTAAGCCTCTCTGAAGACGGGTGCGGAAGAATAATTATGAAAAATGAAAAGATTCGACAAAAGTTTCACAACCGCTACGTTCGCATAAAAATTGAACCAGATTTATGAGGCTGCCTTTTTGGAAAATGCGTGGAAGGTGGTGAGTTTGTACTCTGATGAACATATCTTGGGGTTTAGCATGTGAATCCAGCATGTTTCGTTATTTCTGAGTTTCGAGACAACCCACACAATGTTTAAATGCTGTAGCCAAGGGAAGTGCATCTCGTGGTACAAACACGTGGTAAGGAAAATGGGGAAAACAGGCCTGTAGAAAGTGGAAACAGGTGTAATGTGTAGCTGGCTCAAAGACTGGTACATGGCAGAGGTGGGTTTCAGCAGGTTCTGACCAGTTCTGGAGAACAGGTAGCGGAAAT
This sequence comes from Pantherophis guttatus, assembly GCF_059756535.1. NCBI lineage: Eukaryota > Metazoa > Chordata > Lepidosauria > Squamata > Colubridae > Pantherophis > Pantherophis guttatus. Next base: position 12,522,698 of record NC_142076.1, on the reverse strand, counting down.
TTTGAGTAGTTCGGAGAACCGGTAGTAAAAATCCTGACTGGCCCCACCCCCCATCTATTCTCTGCCTCCCAAGTCCCAGCTGATCGGGAGGGAATGGAGATTTTACAGTAACCTTCCCCTGGATTGGGGAGGGAATGGAGATTTACAGTATCCTTCCCCTGGAGTGGGGTGGGAATGGCGATTTTATAGTATCCTTCCCCTGCCACGCCCACCAAGCCATGCCCACAGAATCGGTAGTAAAAAATTTTGAAACCCACCACTGGGTAGTACACGCCTTCTCTCTGAGATGGTTTTCCTCTTCCACGAAGTGCACAAGTTTGGGAGCAATGCACGTGAAGTAGTGAAAGAGGAAGGAGACACCCACCTAGCCAGACAAATCAATCAAATCAACCCTGGGGACAGTGGTTGGTTGCCCCCGGTTTGGACCGGTTCGCAGGAACCGGTAGTAAAACTGGCGGGAGGCCCCACCCACTGCCGCGGATGTTGTCATCGGTGATCTGTGCATGCGATCCCATGCCGAACCGGTAGTAAAGGTAAATAGAACCCACCCCTGTCTGCGGATCAATAGGGTGATCAGATCAGTGAGAATAGAACTGGAAGGGATCTTGGAGATCTTTTAGTCCAATCCACTGTTCAAGCAGGAGACCCTATATCCGTGATGGTGAACTTATGGCACATGTGCTGGAAGTGGCTCACAGAGCCATCTCTTCGGGCATGCGAGCCGTCGACTGTTGCTCTTCCGGGTTCCGGCGCACCGGCCAGCTAATCTTTACACATGCGGGAGCGCCGAAAATCAAAAGAGCAGCTGCCCGGTGTGCATGTGCATGCCGGGAAGATGATCTTCCAGTTTCCAGCATTTGCATGTGCACCGGCCAGCTGTTCTTTGTGCATGCGTGTGAGCCAGAAACCGGAAGACCAGGCGGCTGATGTGCATGTGTGTGCCAGAAATCAGGAGATCATCTTCCCAGCATGTGCATGCACGCTGGGTGGCTCCTCTTCCGGTTTCTGGTGCTCCCGCTGGCTGGCACGCCGGAACCCGGAAGAGTAACAGGTGACGGCTCGCGTGCCAAAAAAGTTCACCAACACTGCCCTATATCCTTTCAGACAAGTGACTATTCAGTCTCTTCTTAAAAATCTCCAGTGATGGAGCATCCATAACTTCTGGTGGCAAGCTGTTCCAGTGGTGAATTGTCCTCACTGTTAGGAAGTTTCTCCTTTATTCCAGGTTGCTTCACTCCTTGATTAATTTCCATCCATTGTTTCTTGTCCTGTGCTCTGGTGCTTTGGAAAATAAGTTGACCCCCCCTCCTCTTTATGTCAACCTCTATTTGGTGTCTGAAGTTCTTCAAAGCTTTATGAAATTTCCTCAGAAGTTGCAAAAAAGAAAAAAAAAAGGGCTATAAAATGTCCCGGTCATCAAAAGATTGTCTGGTATTGCCTTAAAGTACACACGAGACAATAAAAGTCCAACATCAGATCAAGAATTGGAAATCTTTGTTCAATATTGCTGTGCCCAGGGGTAGGGCGTTCTCTGGAATGAATTACCTACTGAGCTCCGGACGGCTCCTGATCTCCGCTCCTTCCGTCGGGACTTGAAGACTTGGCTTTTCAAACAAATAGGCTGAGACTGATTCCAGGCTTTATTATTTACTACTAATTAATTATTTGGATTAAATTATGATTTTATTGTACTTGTTTCTTAACTTGTGTTCGCCGCCCTGAGTCCTTCGGGAGAATGGCGGCATATAAATACATGTAATAAATAATAAATAAATAAATATGAAGCAGTTGCTGAAGGCCATTTCTTCAAGGATGACCCAATTGGGGTTGCTTGGTTGGCACGGATGAAACCCACGGGGCTGGGTGAGACAATCCCTTATTTTTTTTTAATTACTGAAACTATTGGCGCCTTCAAAGGACTGGCGGAGACAATAGAAATGAATATCGCAAGATGGAAATGACCCCCTTTGTAGTTGTGTGTGATGATGCAACACAAGTTCAAAAAGTCTTAGCTTGCATTCTGGCCTCCGCCTATTTTTGTCATTTTGACATCAATTTATGTTTCTCTCCTCTCTTTCCCAGGTAGCAAATTCCCTGTGCGTACTAAATGGGTTTTGAAATTGATCATCTTGAAATGATTACTCAGGGCAGCTGGTGGTCTTAGAACAGTAAGTGAGCCAATCCGTAGCAGAATTTTGATTCTTCTTTCTTCACGAATCCTTGAAACAATGAACATTGTCCTTTAAGAGTTCAGGGCTGGTTTATTAAGAACCCCAATAGAACAGAAAACTTGTAGCTCGGGGTGGAACTGCGAGGTTCTTGGTGCTCCCTGAGCTTGGTTGTTTTCTTGTAGATGTTCCATTATCCCAACTAGGTAACATCATCAATGCTAGAAGGGAGTTGGGTTTGCTCTCTATTATCAAGAGTCCAAATGAACAGCAAGAATTTGAGATTTATCATCATTTAAGACAGGAAGGAAGAAAGGAAGGAAGGGGAAGAGAGAGGAAAGTAGAAAGGAAGAAAGGAAGGAGAAGGAAGGAAGGGAAAGGAAGAGGAGAGGAGAGAAGAAGGAAAGAAGAAAGGAAGGAAAAAAGAGAAAGAAGGAAGGAAATAGGAATGAATGAATGAAGGAAGGAAGGAAGGAAGAAAGGAAGGAAGGAAGGAAGAATTAGAATAGAATATAACTTTATTACGGTCATAGACCAGCAATAGACATCACTGTTTACAATATATTAAACAATAGTATTGACATTAATAGTGGCTAATAAAATCCCTGTTAAGAAAATACACGTTCTCAAACAGTTAGGGTCACTCCCTAGTTTCTGTGATTGGAGAGCCGATACGTATGTGAGTAAATCTAATTTTCCCAAAATGGTTAGAGAGAGATCCAAAAAATTGGCACACATTGCCAGCTATAAGTCTGTAACCAATTTTTTTTTCCTTGGGGACGTTGCAGCAAAACACAGCCTTTTGCCACTGCACCGCGTGATAGCCGGGTTGAAGGAAGGAAGGAAGTTTGATCAGCAGGCAGATGACACCTGTTCCTCTCCATCTTGGCCCCCCCACCCCTTTTCCTGCCTCCTTCCACCTCTTCATTTAATGCCTCCTCCCTGCAGCCATTTTCACCATGCTCAATAGACGCTTCCCACTCTGATCGCTCGTGATCGATAACCGAAGACAATGAACCGGGAATGGAAAATGCTGGGACAACTCATGAATAAACATCAGGCTGTTTGGAGGACACAGCTTCCTCTCTCCACACCCCCCCCAAATGACAACGGTGTGGGGTGGGAGGGAAACCAAGCCAATTGTATGGCACCCAATTTAAAATTCAGCTTCGTTTGGGATGCCAGTCTTTCCCAAGCAGACATCTCCAAAAAGGACCGCCCGATGTCTGAGCTGTTTATTTATTTATTTCCTCTCCTTCGCCTTTCTCTCCCTCCAACAGGGCCAACCTGTTCCTTTCACCCTTTCCCCTCTGCGCTTCCACCCCCTTTCCTCTCCTCCTTGTCTCTTTCTCCCTCTCGCCTTTGTGAGGGAGGCCCGTGACAAATGTTTGTAAAAGGAGGGTGCTGTGAGAACCTGGCGTCGGCCATTGAGAAGATGGCGGTGAATGGCCTTCTCCGTTTTCTCTCTCTCTCTGGGTTTTTTTTTTTTTTGCGCCTTCAAATTTTTTTTGTCTGGCGGCTCAAAAAGCTGGCGCAGGAGCCGAAAGGGTGGAGAAAAGGGCCTGAGTGAGACTACAGAATGCCTTTTATTCGCTTTTCTCCTCTTTTCCCCCCCTCCCCTTCTCATTTGGATGTTGGTGGTAATCGGGGCGTGTTTGGGAAGAAAACCAGCAGCCGAACAATGGGGGATGTTTTAATACTAACATTTTTCTTTCTGCTTTTTCCAAAGTAGGGGGTACTGACTTGCGAGGAGGAACGAGACATGCCAAGTTAGGAAAATATTGCTTCGGTTGCCTCCCAGGGTGCGATTTCTTCTTCTCTCCAGGAAACGTGGAGAGCTGGATGATGTTCTACGTTATTTCCGACTTGGATCTCTGAGTTCCCGCTTGGCGGGGAGAATCCCACTGAGCGACCACACTTCGCTCAGAATTCAGAAGATGGAGGGACAGGAGGGGCAGATTTATTGGGTAGGCTCAGCATCCACGGACCAGCAGTCAAATACCAGGGAAATCAGGAGATCTGGGCAGTTCAAATATGTATAAAGATTTACTGTAAACTTAAGCTCTCTACAAGAATCTGAACTACTAACAGTCAAGGGAAATTAACGGGAGATAAGAATAGAAGAAATTCAAACTTAGATCTCTTAGTGGGCACGAAGGGACACATGACTGATGATGCATTTGACCCCGCCATCGGGCTCAGCCTGGTCAACTCCTACACCAGCCAGATTGCCTGATGTAAGCCCCCAGTAAATTTCTCTCACATGTTGTGTCACCCTGTCTGATCCCCCCAGTACAGGTAGTCTTTGACGTATGACCACAATTGAGCCCGAGATTTCTATTGCTAAATTGAGACGGTTGTTTCGCCCCATTTGATTACCGTTCTGGCTACAGTTGTTCAGTGAATCGCTGCAGTTGTTAAGTTAGTCACAGGGTGGTCAAGTGAATCTAGCTTCCACATGGACTTTGCTTGTCAGAAGGGCACAAAAAAAAAGGAGGTCACATGATCCCGGGACAATGCAATTGTCATAAATACATGCCAGTTGCCAATTTTGAGCGGGTGACCAATGGGGATGCTGCAATGATTGTAAGTGTGAAAAATGCGGTGTAACTTCAAACGGTCACTAAATGAGTGGTTGTAAGTTGAAGACTATCTGTATGTTCTATTCTCTAGAGGTGAGATCCCTATAGAAGACCATAGCATTAAAATAGAAGAGAATAATAGAGTTGGAACGGACCTTGGAGGTCTTCTAGTCCAATCCCCTGCTTAGGCAGGAAACCCTACACCCCTTCAGACAAATGGTTATCCAACCTCTTCTTTAAAACTTCCAGTATTAGAGCATTTACAACTTCTGGAGGCAAGTTGTTCCACTGATTCATTGTTCTGTCAGGAAATTTCTCCTTAGTTCTAGGTTGCTTCTCTCCTTGATTAGTTTCCACCCATTGCTTCTTGTCCTACCCTCAGGTGCTTTGGAGAATAGCTTGACTCCCTCTTCTTTGGGGCAGCCCCTGAGATATTGGAAGACTTTCTATCATGTCTCCCCTAGTCCTTCTTTTCAATAAACTAGACACACCCAGTTCCCACAACTTTTCTTTATATGTTTTAGCCAGTGGTGGGTTTCAAAAAGTTTTACTACCGGTTCTTTGGGTGTAGCTTGATGGGCGTGGCATGGCTTGGTGGGTGTGGCTTGGTGGGTGTGGCAGGGGAAGGATACTGTAAAATCTCCATTCCCATTCCACTCCAGGGGAAGGTTACTGCAAAATCCCCATTTCCTCCCGATCAGCTGGGACTCAGGAGGCAGAAAATAGATGGGGGCGGGGCCAGTTAGAATTTTTACTACTGGTTCTCCGAACTACTCAAAATTTCTGCTACCGGTTCTCAAGAACTGGTCAGATCCTGCTGAAACCCACCTCTGATTTTAGCCTCCAGTCCCCTAATCATCTTTGTTGTTCTTCTCTGCACTCTTTCTAGTTTCAACATCTTTTTTACATCGTGGCGACCAAAACTGGTTGCAGTATTCCAAGTGTGGCCTTACCAAGGCATTATAAAGTGGTATTAACACTTCACGTGATCTTGATTCTATCCCTCTGTTTATGCAGCCTAGAACTGTGTTGGCTTTTCTTGGCAGCTGCTGCACACGGCTGGCTCATATTTAAATGGTTGTCCACTAGGACTCCAAGATCCCTCTCAGTGATCTCATTAAGACCATTCTTTCTTTCTTTGATGGATCATATTCCAGTGGGATGGACAGGGGCTATCTAAACAAGCCCAAAGTGGTTCAGGATGACCCCGAAAGGATCCGTTCTTCCAACTACTACTTCTGAGGAGCTCACAAAGCTCTAAGAAGCAACTAAGAAAGAAAAAGAGGAAGGAAGAGAGCAGAGCAATTTTTCCCATTCTCCATTATCCTAGTGTGAATTCCACCATTCTTGTTTTGGAAAAACAAAACAAAACAACAAAACGAAACAAAACAGATCACTTTGAAGGAAATTTATTCATTTCTCACTTGATCCTATCAAGCTGCCCAACTCATTGCAAGTGATACGTGAAAGCTGAAATCAGCTTTTCCTTAATTCATCATGCTTTTTTCCCCTTCCTCTCTAGAGTAAAACCACTAGTTAGCCAATACACAACATCTACCGTCTATCGTTCTGTCAGTCCCTTGTGCCTCTTGAAGCTTTCTCGCTATCTTCACTTGCCATCTCCTGGTGACCGCTCACAAGATGTTCTTCCCCATCGGCCGCATTCCTCTCCACGTGACTTCGAGCCCGAAGTCCTGTCCTGTTTCCAGCTGGAGAGAAGCTCTTTACAATGGCCTTACAACCTCCCCCACTGTTGCTCGGCTTCCAGTCGCAGGAGGAAAACAGCTACTGTTTAATCCCGTTTGACAGCTCTTTCATCATCTGTCTCCTCCAGCTCCAGCTTGGCCATGGCTCATCCAAAGTCTCTTTGTGGCCATAATCAAAGTCTGGTGAGTGATGGTTTTCGGGCTGGGGGGGGTGGGGTGGGGAACAGGGAGGGCGAGAGAAAGCAAGGGATGTGTGAACATTAAGGAGGACCTTCTCGTCCTTTGGGGCTGGAGGGGATGAGGACCTGCTCCCGTGCGCCTGTCAAATGCAAAGGGACAGAGCTGGTCAATGGGGGTGGGGAGGGGCAGGGAGGCAGAAGAGATCTGGTGTTTCTTTGTCTGGGGCATTCCGATCTTTTCCAGATGCCACAGGTGTGCATGGTGGGTGGCAGGAGGACGGAGGTGCAGGATCCAACCAGCAATTTCCCATCGGTGTCTGAAAAGGAGGGAGGGAACCCACTCCCCACCCTTCCTTCCCTTCACAGACAATTTATAGACTGCTGGCAAGACACTGCCCTAAACAGGCAGAAACTGTTCCCCCCACCCCACAAACAATTTGTGTCAGAATAGAGCTGGAAGGGACCTTGAAGGTCTTCTAGTCTAACCCTCCCCAGGCTCAACCCTCTGCCATTCCAGGCAAATGGCTGTCCAATCTTTTCTTGAAAAAAAACCTCCATTGATGGAGCACCCACAACTTCTGGAGGCAAGCTGTTCCACGGGTCAATTGTTCTCACTGTTAGGAAGTTTCTCTTTAAATTCCAGGTTGCTTCTCTCCTTGATTCGGTTTCCTTGAGGATGGCCTTCGTTTTAGGATTCTGCTGATGCTGCTTACGGCCTTAAACTCTGTAGGTGGGGAGATGCCGATCAAACAATAAATAAATAAATAATGCCCCCTCCTCACATTTTATTTTCTGAACGTGTTCCTCTACCATGAAGGTTGGAAACAACAATATAGGCCGATCCCACAGGAAGTTGGCAAACAGGCCATTTTCGGCCTCCGGAGGACCTCCGGAGGGGCTGGGGAAGGCTGTTTTGGCCCTCCCCAGACTCCTAGAGAGGCTCTGGAGGCTGGGGACAGCAAAAAACAGGCCTTCCAGTCCCACCGGAAGTTGGCAAATGGGCCGTTTCCGACTTCCAGAGGGCCTCCGGGGGTGGTGGTGAGGAAGGCTGTTTTCGCCCTCCATTCCGATTTTGCAGTATCCTTTCCCTGCCACGCCCACCAAGCCACACCACGCTCACTAAGCCACACCCACAGAACCGGTAGTAAAAAAATTGGATTTCAGGACTGCCCAGGTCTGCTTCCAACTCTGTTATTCTGTTCTGTTCTCTTTTAGGAAACGAAGCTGTGGCTTTATCGTTCAGGTGCTCTTCTGATGAAACCTGGATAACGGGAAGAAAATCCTGAACTTGATACTTGGCTTTCCTGGTGGAGGATCTCTTTGCCTTGTCTTGCCATTCGACATCTCAGCCTCCCAGGAACACATGTTCGTTCACACAGATCTGGGATTCCCTTATCTCCAAAGGGCACATCCGACAATTAGCTTATCTGTTATGCAAGTGAGGAACAGGGCCCTCTTATCTAGATGACTTCCTTATGTGGGAAGAAGGGAGAGTTGTTCCAAAGATAAAAGTAAATGAATGCACTTTAGAAAAGGGGGAAGAAAAGAAACACGTTCCTACTTTGAAATAGGAGGTGAATGAAGATTTGTTTTTGTTTTTTTTAAATCTACCGAGTGCATAATACTCTTGCTATTAAAAAGATTCCAAGAAAAGAATGATGCCCATCTGGAATGCAAAGGAGAAAAACGATTAGTTGATGGATCAGACTCCTACTTTTCAAAGTATCTATGGATCGACACAGCTGTTTGTTTAGTGACTGGTTGAAGCTACAGTCCTGCTGAAATAAGCAATTTATGACCAATCCTCACACTTACAACTGTCAGGGATCATGTGGCCAGGGGTGGGCTTCAAAAATTTGAGCAAGAGGTTCTTTGCCCGGTTGCTGGGTGGGCATGGCCATGGTGGGCGTGGCCTATTCAACCTCCTGCACCATGGGGGAGGGGCGTTTTTGCCCTCCCCAGGCTCCAAAGGCCCTCTGGAGGCTGGGCCCATTTCCAGCCTTCCTGAACTTTTGGTAGGCATGTTTTTCACCCTCCCCAAGTTTCCATGCGTGCCCTACACTTACCTGCATCCAAAATGGGCCGGACATAAACGGGCTGTACATAAAGAAAAGATACATTCGTCAAGAATCATAAGGTACAACACTTAACGATAGTCATAGGGAACAAATAAACAATCAAATCATACTAGGAAACAATCAATATAAATCATAAGGATACCAGCAACAAGGTTACAGTCATGCAGTCGTAAGTGGGAGGAGATGGGTGATGGGAACGATGAGAAGATTAATAGCAATGCAGACTTAGTGAATAGTTTGACAGTGTTGAGGGAATTATTTGTTTAGCAGAGTGATGGCGTTCGGGGAAAAAACTGTCCTTGTGTCTAGTTGTTCTGGTGTGCAGTGCTCTATAGCGTCGTTTTGAGGGTAGGAGTTGAAACAATTTATGTCCAGGATGAGACTACATAAGTATCATAACTTTTAGACATTTTGTTCATTTCATTCAAAAGAACGAGGTCCTTCCTTCGGCCCCAGAGACATCTGCAGTGCAGCTTGTTACCCTCCTGCCTCCACTCTCCCCCTCTATAACAGCTTTACAAGGCCAACGACCTCAAAGGAACCATAAAAAATAACCTAGATCTAATGCTACGGCTGCATTCCATGGTCATGCCAACCACGTTGCCACAGCTGGAGAGATTTAGCTCTGTTATTCTGTTATTTGTAAAATAATAAAGATGGGAAAGAAAGAAAGAAAGAAAAAGAAAGAAAGAAAGAAAGAAAGAAGGAAGGAAGGAAGGAAGGAAGGAGGAAGGAAGGAAGGAAGGAAGGAAGAAAGAAAGAAAGAAAGAAAGAAAGAAAGAAAGAAAGAAAGAAAGAAAGAAAGAAAGAAAGAAAGAAGAGAAAAGTAAAGTCTTACACTTAGGCAAGAAAAACCCAAAGTATACATATAGACTGGGTGAAACCAGGCTTAATAGCAGTAACTGTGAGAGGGATCTTGGAGTCTTAGTGGACAACCACTTAAATATGAGCCAGCAGTCTGTGGCTGCAGCCAAAAAAGCCAACACAGTTCTAGGCTGCATAAACAGAAGGATACAATCAAGATAAAGTGAGGTATTAATACCACTCTATAAAGCCTTAGAAAGACCACACCTACAGTATTGCATCCAGTTTTGTTCACCACACTATAAAAAAGATGTTGAGACTCTAGAAAGAGTGCAGAGAAGAGCAACCAAGATGATTAGGGGACTGGAGGCTAAAACATAACAATGAACGATTGCAGGAACTGGCATGGCTAGTCTGGTGAAGAGAAGGACCAGGGGAGACATGATAGCAGTCTTCCAATATTTGAGGGGCTGTGACAGAGAGGAGGGGGGATCAAGCTATTTTCCAAAGCACCTGAAGGCCAGACAAGGAGTAATGGATGGACCTGAACAAGGAGAGATTCAACCTGGAAATAAGGATACATTTTCTGATAGTGAGAACAATCAACCCATGGAACAGAAGTTGCTTTCAGACGTTGTGGGAGCTTCATCACTGGAGGCTTTCAAGAAGAGACTGGACTGCCATCTGTCAGAAATGGTGTAGGGTCTCCTGCTTGGGCGGTGTGTGAGAAAGAAAGAAAGAAAGAAAGAAAGGAAGGAAGGAAGGAAGGAAGGAAAAAGAAAGAAAGAAAGAAAGAAAGAAAGAAAGAAAGAAAGAAAGAAAGAAAGAAAGAAAGAAAGAAAGAAAGAAAGAAAGAAAAAGAAAGATTGGGTTGCCTTACCAGTGTGTCCTATGGCAATGAATAAACCTTGCTTTGGGTGTTTAACTTCTCAAGAAGGCTGATGGAGAAGGGAGGTGCGCATCTATATGGCAATGTCTACAGAATTATTATAGTACTTCCTAACTTCTCCCCTAAAGAACAAACAATGACAGTGTTTTTACAGGGACAAGTGCAAGGGAAAAAACTGACTTGGATAAACACTAAAATAGACAGAGTTGCTGCAAGTTAAAAATCCAAAATCCGAGAATCATGTTTACTCTGTCGGAATCCAGCATCCGCTTGGCATAAACAGTGGCATGTGCCATGCTTAGTTCCTCTTTCCATGCACTGACCTGCCAAGTCAACTTGTTTTCCGGAATATTCCAGTCAATACAATCCATGAATAAGAATTCAAATGAATATTCCCCCAGTCATGTTTACTTGGAAGTCGGCCTCCCCACCTCTCTGTTCCTTTTCCGTTCATCAGAGAACTAGTCGAGGGGATGACGGTTGATGATTTTTGCAGTCATCAGGAAGTCATCGGAAGAAAGTTGGCTGAGTAATTGTGTGATGAGTGTCTCGATTGTGATGCTGGTGTGTTAATGTTTTTCTGCTTTTGCGTTCATTGCAATGAGTATGCAGGGTGAAATGCACCTCCGCGCGCGTGGCAAAATTTGGTGAACATTGATGTTAACCAGTCGGGACACCAGGGAAAATGTTAGAAATATATATAATAAATCAAATGAAATCTCCACTGAATAAGTGACTACCAATGGCATCTTGATTTCCATCATTGCTGCTAAAAGTTGACATTCACCATGATCTCATTATTAAATCATTCTGGACATTTCCTGACCTGGTATAGCTCAAGAACCATTTGTCCCTTCAGTCATTCGCCTGTTTTTATTTCCCTGGTTTCCACATATATTTGGAGAGGCCAGCAATGTCCAGAATTGCGCAGAAGGAAAAGTCCTTCTGACATTTTCTTGACACCGTGCCAACTTTTTAAAAAGGAATATCAATAATGGACTTATTACAACCAATCAATGCCAGGATAGTCAAGCAAAAGCAAAAAGAAGGAGAGGGAGAGAAAGGAGAGAAGGAGAAGAAGGAGAAGGAGAAGGAGAAGGAGGAAGAGAAGGAGGAGGAGGAGGAGGAGAAGGAGAAGAAGGAGGAGAAGGAGGAGAAGGAGGAGAAGGAGGAGGAGAAGAAGGAGAAGGAGAAGAAGGAGAAGGAGAAGGAGGAGGAGAAGAAGGAGAAGAAGAAGGAGGAGAAGGAAGAGGAGAAAAGGAGGAGGAGGAGAAGGAGAAGAAGGAGGAGGAGGAGAAGGTGGTGGTGGAGGAGGAGGAGGAGGAGAAGGAGAAGAAGAAGGAGAAGGAGAAGGAGAAGAAGAAGGAAGAGAAGAGGATAAGGAGGAGAAGGATGATGAGGAGGATGATAACGAACAATCATATCACCAGAGTATCAAAGGTTGTGAATCCAAAATCATGACGTCATTTATGGCCCTTACGGTGTTGTTGGGCCACAAGAGAAGTAGGGCTGGATAATCCCATAGTTAAAAAGACGGAATTGGGATTTTTCACTCCCCTAGAAATGGGGCAACTTAAAAGGAAAGGAGTTTTTAATGATTTAAAAAAAAATGCTTTGGAATCTTGGATGCCCTGTACGCTGTTCACTGTTCTTCCCTCCTTCCCATCACTCGCACCTACGGAAACAGATTTTAACGTAAACATACACAAATCTGTGACACACCCCCCCGATACAGACACGGAAACTCACTGCTTTTAGGACCCACGTAGATACATACATATGCACAGGAGCAAGCACATGTTAATAATGGGAACTCCTTCCTTGTTGCCAGTAATGTAAACTCATATACAGTCACTGATACTAAACAGGGCAAGATTTTACAAGTTAAAAGAAAGCGGGGGGGGGGGGGAGACATTATGATTCCCTCCCCCCTCGCCCTTAGATTCATTTATGCCTTGACTTCACATCTGGAGTCACATGTGGTTGCTTGGGCCACGTTGTGGTTCATTGCAAGCAAACAGTCTCAGCTCCTGCTGACCAGAAACCGATTCTCCTGAATCGTTCAAATATTTTTATGGCTATTTCCCAGATGGAAAAGAAAGGGAAGATAAAACTTGTCCAAAGTAAAAGCTAAAATGTAAATACGCTGTTTTTCTCTCCCATTCTTTATACCGTATATTGCAAAAGGATATTGCAAAATCTCCATTCCCACCCCATCCTGGGGCCAGCCAGAGGTGGTATTTGCCAGTTCTCCAAACTACTCAAAATTTCTGCTACTGGTTCTCTGAACTACTCAAAATTTCTGCTACTGGTTCTCCGAACTACTCAAAATTTCCACTATCGTTTCTTCAGAACCTATCAGAACCTGCTGGATTTCACCCCTGGTTGGAAGAGACCTTGTTAGGTCATCTAGTCCAACCCTCAGTCCAAACAGGAGACCCTACACCATTTCTGACAGATGGCAGTCCAGTTTCTTCTTGAAAGCCTCCAGCGACGAAGGCAACTTCTGTTCCATGGTTTGATTGTTCTCATAGTCAGAAAAATTCTCCTTATTTCTAGGTTGAATCTCTCCTGGATCAGTTTCCATCCATTTATTAGTTGAGGTTGCTTTTGGTGATGGGATTGAAAACACATCAGGCCCAGAAAGGAATGGCTCATAGTCTTCGGGGGGGGGGGGAAACTTCCCACAACTGGCTCCCCCCTTCATCCCCTTCTAGTGGCTCAACCCAACTCTTGCCAGACCCCCATTGCTAGTCATCACCTGTCCTAATTGAGGAACTCAGGAGTTCCATGCTATGATCAGTGCTGGCAGGAACGCAAAATCCGCAGGTGTGCAAGTATGCATTAGTGTGTTGTAACCACCTAGGCACACGGGGGCACCGAGGGAGGAGCCCCTCCATCAGTGGTTCGTGTCCTGGGGGTGAGGGGGTTGGGGTGGGGGTTGAAAGTCTTTTAACTGGCATAAAGTTACAGCTCAGCCATGCCAAAGATGCAAAGAATTTGTACCTGATCTCAAAAGGATGCATTCTTTCTTTCTTTCTTTTTTTTAATCAACTAATAATAATTAAAAAATGTCAGCATCGGGGAAGGGTTGGCCGGAGCACCTTCGAATCGCTGCACACCTGCTTATCAGACAAAGCAGCAGGAGGGGCTGGTTGTGGAAGGTGAGGGGGGGAAAGGGAAGGGGGGAAAGAAAGAAAGAAAGAAAGAAAGAAAGAAAGAAAGAAAGAAAGAAAGAAAGAAGAAAGAAGGAAGGAAGGAAGGAAGGAAGGAAGGAAGGAAAGAAAGAAAGAAAGAAAGGTGACCTAGGGGGAAAGGGCATCCAACAAGCATTTTAGATTGGGGCCTGAGAGATGTTTTAGAATAGAATAGAATAGAATAGAATAGAATAGAATAGAATAGAGTAGAGTAGAGTAGAGTAGTGTAGAGTAGAGTAGAGTAGAGTAGAGTAGAGTAGAGTAGAGTAGAGTGTAGAGTCGAGTAGAGTGTAGAGGGAGAATAGAATAGAATAGAGTAGAGTAGAGTAGAGTAGAGTGTAGAATAGAGTGTCGAGAGAGAGAATAGAATAGAATAGAATAGAATAGAATAGAATAGAATAGAATAGAATAGAGTAGAGTAGAGTAGAGTAGAGTAGAGTAGAGTGAGTAGAGTAGAGTAGAGTAGAGTGTAGAGTCGAGTAGAGTGTAGAGAGAGAATAGAATAGAATAGAGTAGAGTAGAGTAGAGTAGAGTGTAGAATAGAGTGTAGAGAGAGAGAATAGAATAGAATAGAATAGAGTAGTGTGCAGAGTGTAGAGATAGAGAATAGAATAGAATAAAATAGAGTAGAGTAGATTAGAGTGTAGAGTAGAGTGTAGATGGAATAGAACAGAACAGAACAGAACAGAAAGGAACAGAACAGAATAGAACAGAACATAATAGAATAGAATTCTTTATTGGCCAAGTGTGATTGGACACGCAAGGAATTTGTCTTTGGTGCATACGCTCTCAATGTACATAAGGAGAATAAAATACATTCATTGAGAATAAAAAGATACAACACTTAGTGATAGTCAAGGTTACTAATAAGCTATCAAATCGTACTAGGAGACAAATAAAAACAATATAAATCGAAAGATACAAGCGACATGGTTATAGTAATAAGTGGGAAGAGATAGATACTAGTAAGGAAGAGAAGAATAATAGTAATACAGTCTTAGTAAATTATTTGACAGTGTTGTGGGAATGAGTTGTTTAGCAGAGTGATGGCATTCAGGGAAAAACTGTCCTTGTATCTAGTTGTCTTGGTGTGCAGTGCCCTATAGCGTTGTTTTGAGACCCGAGAAAGATGGAGAGCCAGTTTGGAAAGGAAAGGAAGGGAAAGGAAAGGAAAGGAAAGGAAAGGAAAAACTTTAAAAGTATTTATGCCTTTTACAAAGCAGCCTTCTTCAGTATAGTATCTCAGAGTTGCTTTTTTCTTTTTCTTTCAAAAGGCAACTGGACTGTTTTTTTATTTGAGGAAGAAGAGGAAGATTTTTGCTTCTCATCCAAGAAGCTTCATCAGTTATAATTCCTATATAGCAGTTAAAATATCAAGGGTCAGGGTGGGGAATCTGCAAGAGAGCAGCAAAAAATCAATATGGTAGCCACCTCTTTATTGACCTCCCATTCCCTCTGCAGATGCCAGTGAGGGGTGGGGTGTCAAAGGATGCTCACATCAGGAAAATCACCTCTAAATTTTGCTTTGTAGGGCAGGTTTTTGACCTGGTAATGGGTCCTTTTCTCTCCTAAAGTCCTCCATAAAACTCTGATTCTATCTACACTCCTGACTTCCCTTAACTTCTCTTCCCCTAATTTATGCAGCTGCTAATGAAATTGGCCAAGTACCATTTTGATGGAAATTTCTCTGGGGGGTGGTTGAGTGGGGGTGTCATTCCTTGTTATGTTAATTCCACCAAGACAAAAGTCTTCAAATATAAAAGTAAGCTCTCTCTCTCTCTCTCTCTCTTTGATATATATAATTTCCGTGATTGATATGCAACTCTAGACTGTATGCAATTCCCCACTCCCACCCCCTCAGATTCCTTAAAAAAAAAATCTGGATAGAGAAAGAGAGATACATTAGCCAACATTCCAACTTTGGTGCCAATGTGAAATTTTGGAAGAGGTGATTGCTTTCACAATCCAGACTAACTCAGCTGCTGTTCTAGGTTTAGCTCTGGAGGGACAGATGTGCATGGAGGAAAATCCAACGAGTGTCCATTGGCCAACATAATTCTCGAAAAAGTCCCTCAGCATATATATATATATATATATACATACAAAATGGGCTACACACCAGTGGTGGGTTTCAAATTTTTTTACTACCGGTTCTGTGAGCGTGGCTTGGTGGGCGTGGTGTGGCGTGGCTTGGTGGGCGTGGTAGGGGAAGGATACTGTAAAATCTCCATTCCCTCCCCACTCCAGGAGAAGGATACTGTAAAATCTCCATTCCCTCCCCAATCCAGGGGAAGGTTACCGCCACGTTACTAACTTCACGACTGCAGTGTTTCACTTAACGACGGAGACAAGGCAGGTCGTGAAATGTGGCAAAAGTCACTTAAAAACCATCTCGCTCTTAGCAATGGAAATTTTGGGATCCTAAGTCGAGATGGATAATGGATAGGACCAATAATAATCCGGTAATGTATCCATTTCAAACGAAAAATATTTAATTACACATATTAAAAAAAGAAGTCAACGCGCTCTGTTCCTTGTCTTGGAGAGAGTGGCTGGGGGGGGGGGATCTTTCCCTGTATCTGCTCTCTCCACACCTCAACTTGAGTGCAGTTTGATGATGTCTTCGGTAAGTTGACTCCACGGCACACCTGCCCAGGGGCTGAGAAATAGTTTGCATTCCTGGCTGCCGGAGCCCACTTCCTGCCTTTTATTTTGCTGGAGAGAATGCTGGCCTGGCCTGGCCTTTGCTTTCTTAGAGGGTGGGCCTTGTGCTCCCTACGTCCGGGCCTGGAAGAACCACGAACTTCTAGTTTGTGAGGTTGGCTGGAATTCTCTTGGATTCACCTTGTTTACTCTTCTTTGCAACTTGACCCTTGACCTTGGATTGTTGGCTGTGGTTGGTTGTTGATTCCCCCCTGGTTGATTTACTACCGGTTCTGTGGGCAGGGCTTGGTGGGCGTGGCAGGGGAAGGATACTGCAAAATCCCCATTCCCTCCCCACTCCTGGGGGAAGGATACTGCAAAATCCCCATTCCCTCCCCACTCCAGGGGAAGGATACTGCAAAATCCCCATTCCCTCCCCACTCCTGGGGGAAGGATACTGCAAAATCCCCATTCCCTCCCCACTCCAGGGGAAGGATACTGCAAAATCTCCATTCCCTCCCCACTCCTGGGAGGAAGGATACTGCAAAATCCCCATTCCCTCCCCACTCTGGGGCCAGCCAGAGGCGGTATTTGCCGGTTCTCTGAACTATTCAAAATTTCCGCTACTGGTTCTCCAGAACCTGTCAGAACCTGCTGGATTTTACCCCTGGACGTATGAAATGCTGAGAAAAGATCTTCCAAGAATTGTTTATTCACGTCAGAAGCTTCACAATGAAAATACGGTGCACTATCTGAACATAAAATTTTAAATATAAAATGCAAGATTAAAAGAGGTGCAAATTAAACACAATCCTTTCTCGATCTCCTTCTTTCTAAAAGGCTTTTGACACTTTGAACTGACTTTTCGCCCAAGCTTAGCTCGGCTTAGAAATTTGTCACAGCTTGTTGGTTCATATAATTTTGATTTTGGTGTTGGTCACCACACTATAAAAAAGATGCTGAGACTCTAGAAAGAGTGCAGAGAAGAGCAGCCAGGATGATGAGGGGACTGGAAGCTAAAACATATGATGAACGGTTGCAGGAACTGGGCCTGGCTAGTCTAGTGAAGAGAAGGACCAGGGGAGACATGATAGCAGTCTTCCAATATTTGAGGGGCCATCAGAGAAAGGAGGAGGTCAAGCTATTTTCCAAAGCACCTGAAGCAGAGGTGGGTTTCAGCAGGTTCTGACTAGTTCTGGAGAACCGGTAGCGGAAATTTTGAGTAGTTCAGAGAACCGGTAATAAAAATTCTGACTGCCCCCCACCCCCATCTATTCTCTGCCTCCCAAGTTTCAGCTGATCGGGAGGAAATGGGGATTTTACAGTAACCTTCCCCTGGAGTGGGGAGGGAATGGAGATTTTACAGTATCTTTCCCCTGCCACGCCCACCAAGCCACACCCACAGAACCGGTAGTAAAAAATTTTTGAAACCCACCACTGACCTGAAGGCCAGACAAGGAATAATGGACGGAAACTGATCAAGGAGAGATTCAACCTAGAAATAAGGAGAAATTTTCTGACACTGAGAACAATCAACAGAAGTTGCCTTCAGACGTTATGGGAGCTTCATCACTGGAGGCTTTCAAGAAGAGACTGGACTGCTATCTGTCAGAAATGGTGTAGGGTCCCTTGCTTGGGTGGGAGAAGGTTGGACTAGATGACCTACAAGGTCTCTTCAACTCTATTAATCTGTATCTAACCTCAGAGCCTCACTCTAAATTTCTATTTCAGGAAATCTCAGGTGCACGGGGAAAAGCCTTCAGATGCCCTCTTCTCTATTGCCAGCCTCTTTAAATATTATTCCCCTTTCCTTTCCCATAAGAAGTCCTTCAAAACAGCATGCATGTCAGGAAACCTCAAATCAGAGCCAATGTTTGTGAAAGACTTAAAAAAAAAAAAGAAAGAAAGAAAGGAAAGGAAAGAAAATACACATCTGCCAATATAATCTGGCTTTTCCAAATAAATAAGACCAGCTCTTTCCAACTTTGATCCGGAGTTCTAGGCATTAAAAAAAAAAAAAAAGTATTTACTTTCTCATCCCGTCCAAAGTTTGAACAGGCGGGCTGCCCTTAAGCTGTTGAGCTTGCATTCCTTGGGGCTGATCATGGGGTATCTCACCTGTTTGTTATTATCCCAGCCTCCTTGGGCAATTCAAGGTTGTGTGAATGTTCACTCTTTTTATACTGAAACTGAGGAAACAAAGTGAATTACCGTATTTTTCGGCGTATAAGATGCATCTTTCCCCCCCCTAAAAAGGGGTGAAAATTTAGGTGTGTCTTATACACCGAATGTAGCCCTGCCACCCACTGGCCCCCACCCTTTGGCCTCTGCCTCCCAGCAATTTACCTTCTTGCAAGCAAACAGCAAGAAAAAACAGCTCCTTTCAGCTTCAGCACAGTCTAATTAGCACAAGTTGATTGGATTGGCCTCCCGGCTCTCAGCTGATTTGCTCTCAGCTGTTTTGCGCAGGGCTCTGCTGCTTGCTGCAAAGAGGTAAATTGCTGGAGCTGAAATCAAAAATGAAAGTAAAGCAGGCTGTTTGCTGTAATGAGGCAAAATTGCTCAGAGGCAGAGGGAGATTTCTTTTTTTTTTTCTTTTCCTCACCAAAAAAGGTAGGTGCGTTTTATACTCCAGTGCGTCTTATACTCTGAAAAATACGGTAATAGCAACATCAAGAACACTTAGACTTATATACCGCTTCACAGTGCTTTCCAGCCCCCTCTAAGAGGCTTACAGAGTAAGCCTAATGCCCCCCGACAATCTGGGTCCCCATTTTACTGACCTTGGAAGGATGGAAGGCTAAGTCAATCTTGAGCCGGTCAGGATCGAACTGCTGGCAGTCGGCAAAGTCAACCTGCAATATTGCATTCTAACCAGAGGTGGGATTCAGCCGGTTTTGTCCGGTTCGGGGGAACCGGTAGTGGCAACTGTGGAAGGCTCTGCCCACCAGCCCAGATGTAATGCACGAGCACTGCTCACATTTGCGAACCGGTAGAGAAGGTATAGGGACGTAGTGGCTCAATAGGGACACGGTGGCTCAGTGGATAAGACATTGAGCTTGTCAAGCGAAAGGTCAGCAGTTCAGCGGTTCGAATCCCTAGTGCCATGTAACGGGGTGAGCTCCCGTTCCTTGTCCCAGCTTCTGCCAACCTAGCAGTTCGAAAGCAGGTCAAAAATGCAAGTAGAAAAATAGGGACCACCTTTGGTGGGAAGGGAACAGCGTTCCATGCGCCTTTGGCGTTGAGTCATGTCGGCCACATGACCACGGACACGTCTTTGGACAGTGCTGGCTCTTCGGTTTTGAAACGGAGATGAGCACCGCCCCCTAGAGTCGGGAACGACTAGCACATATGTGTGAGGGGAACCTTTACCTTTACCTTTAGGGAAGGTAAGTGAATCCCACCTCTGATTCTAACCACTATGCCACCACGTCTCTATAAAATGGAATAGTAAGATTGATACCCCTACTGTGGTGAAGGGATGATAAAGAAACCGCAAAGGCTCTTAAAAAAAAGCTTGCTCAAAATACCCATTGCTATAGGATATGGGCACCTACATTTTAATAACTTCTCTACTTGATCTACTTTCATATGAAGCCATATTTCCTGCTGATGTAACCAAAGCATAAAAGCACGCTAAAGAAATCACTCAGGATTCTTCCAACTTTATGGGGGGGGGGACACCCACCTTTGTCCAGATCTAAAAAGTGTGACCCAGGGAGAACGGAACTCTGTCTCTTCGTTTGCCCTGAGCTAGACTTAGTCTAGGTGGTTAGGAGGCTGGAGGCTAGAACATATAAAGAACAGTTTGCAAGAATTGGGTATGTCTAGTCTAGTGAAAAGAAGGACTAGGGGTGACATGATAGCAGTGTTTCAATATTTGAAGGGCTGCCACAAAGGGGAGGGGTGTCAACCTATTCTCCAAAGCACCAGAAGGCAAGACAGGAAACAATGGATAGAAACTAACCAAGGAGAGAAGCAACCTAGAACGAAGGAGAAATTTTCTGACAATGAGAACAATCAACCAGTGGAGAAATCCAAATGTTTTTCCTACCGGTTCTGTGGGCGTGGCTTGGTGGGCGTGGCAGGGGAAGGATCTTGCAAACTCTCCATTCCCATCCCACTCCAGGGGAAGGATACTGCAAAATCCCCATTCCCTCCCCACTCCTGGGGGGAAGGATATTGCAAAACCTCCATTCCCACCCCACTCTGGGGCCAGCCAGAGGTGGCATTTGCCGGTTCTCCGAACTACTCAAAATTTCCACTACCGGTTCTCCAGAATCTGTCAGAACCTGCTGGATTTCAACCCTGAGTGGAATGACTTGCCTTCAGAAATTATGGGTGTTCCATCACTGGGGACTTTTAAGAAGAGACTGGATAGCCATTTGTCTGGAATGATGTAGGATCTCCTGCTTGGACTAGAAGACCTCCGAGGTCCTTTCTAACTGCTGATGTTCTCTGATATTCTATGTTCTACCTGCATAACAATATCTGTGTCCCTGACCAGAACACAGCAAAAACATTTGTTTGAAGGATACTGCTTAGCTCAGTGATGGCTAACCTTTTTGCCATCGTGTGCCAGGAAGGGGTGGGGGGCGGGGAAGGTTCTTGCGTGCGCATGCCCACACCCATAATTCTATGTGCCCCGCGCATGCGCACGTGACCCCCCCTCCCCCCCGCTCCTGGCATGCGATAGCCCAGTAAGCCCATTTTTCTTTCTCACCTGGCTCCAGATCCTCTCTGTGCATCTGGGGAGTTGGAAAACGGGCTGTTTCGGGCCTCCGAGGGGGTAGGGAAGGCTGTTTTTGCCCTCCCCAGATGCATAGAGAGGATCTGGAGGATCTGGAATGAGAAAGAAAAACGGGCCTTCCACACCCTCCCCCAGGCCCTCTGGACGCAGGAAACAGCCTGTTTCCCTACTTCTGGTAGACCCACAAGGCCCGAAAATCAGTTGGCCGGTGCGCACATGTGCACTGGAGCTGAGCTGGCGTGCCAGGCAACATGGCTCCGCGTACCACCTGTGGCACCCATGCCATAGGTTCGCCATCATGGGCTTAACTCAAGAGATAGCAATAGCAATAGCACTTAGAGTTCTCACTTCCAGTGTCATCACCTTATTCCAGAGGTTACAACAAAACGGAGACGGAAAACACATTAACAGCATCTGTTGCTGGACCACTCATTTCCTTGCGATGAAAGAAAGTCGAGGCAACCGATTTTTTTTTTTTAAAAATCTGATTTATTTACAAAGATGCTAGCCGAGCAAAGGGAAACGGGCAGGCACCCAGCGAGACAAAGTTGAAGCTAAAACAACACCAGATCCAGCCAGTCAGCTGCAAAAACTGGAAACGGTTTCCTCTTTATTGGCTGCATTTAAAATCCAGGACTAATTTTTAATTTTTTTTTTACTTTTTTTGATCCAAGCAGGTGGAGGAATGGAGGCAGTCCAGTGTCTAATCGCCATCAGCCATGAAACATCGGTAATGCTCACGAAAGAAGTCTCTTTTGTTACAGGGCCGTAAAAGAATCCAGCACAAATTTGGAAAAAAAAAAAAAAAAAAAGGAAACCGACTTGCGCTTCGCATTAAAGGCAGCGAGCGTGGAGGACTATTTTAAAACAAATATTTACTTTTTTTCGTTTTCTGATTTGGGTCGGCATTTGTTCCCCAAGCGAGATAGCTTGTTTTCTCGGCTTGCTTTCTTTCCTTGGCAACAAGGAAGGGGAATAGATTTTAAAAAGAGAACTACGAAGGAAAGAAAATAGTCATTAAGACGCTGACCCAATCCAAACAGGTCCATTTTTAGCAGGTTTTTAATATATTCCGTACATTTTAGAGCAAGAGCAAAGAAGCATTAAAATTTCCAGTTCCTCTGGTTTTTTGGGGGTGAGATTTTTTTTTTTATAACAGGACTCCTGAATTCATGAACTACCCCAAATGTTAAACTGGCCTGATCGAACTCAGTGGTGCAGTTCATATTCTGTGCAATTTCCCCAAGTAATAATGCCCCGAGATCAGTGGTGGGATTCAAATAATTTAACAACCGGTTCTCTGCCCTAATGATTTCTTCCAACAACCAGTTCGCCAAACTGTTTAGAAAGTTAACAACCGGTTCTCCCGAAGTGGTGCGAACCGGCTGAATCCCACTGCTGCAGAAATCCAGGGTTTGTTTTAGCAAGTGGTACGAATAAGACCGTCTAATAAAATGGCATTATCAGTGATGGGTTTCAAATTTTTTTACTACCGGTTCTGTGGGTGTGGCTTGGTGGGTGTGGCTTAGTAGGTGTGGCAGGGGAAGGATACTGTAAAATCTCCATTCCCATCCCACTCCAGGGGAAGGATACTGCAAAATCCCCATTTCCTCCCGATCAGCTGGGACTCAGGAGGCAGAGAATAGATGGGGATGGGGCCAGTCAGAATTTTTACTACCAGTTCTCCGAACTACTCAAAATTTCCGCTACCAGTTCTCCAGAACCGGTCAGAACCTGCAGGACCGCCTGCTACCACCAATAGCCTCCCACCGACCAGTACGCTCCCATAGGGAGGGGCTCCTCCGGGTGCCGTCGGCCAACCAATGTCAACTGGCGGCCCCCAGGGGGAGAGCCTTCTCTGTGGGGGCACCTACTATCTGGAATGAGCTCCCCCCCCGAGATACGGAGGATACGGAGGATTCCGGACCTGCGTACCTTCCGTCGCGCGCTTAAGACGTTCCTATTCCATCAAGCCGGCCTGACCTAAACTTTTCCTCTTTTTAAATGGGAATTTTAAATTTGGATTTATATTGGGGTTTTAAAACGGTTCAGCCAAATTTATTTAATTTGTTTTATCTCCATTTTAAATTTTGTATTTATATGTTTTATTTTATGGCTGTTCACCGCCCTGAGACCTTCGGGAGTAGGGCGGTATACAAATTTAATAAAATGAAATGAAAAAAATGAAATGAAACCCACCTCGGGCAGTGGTGGGATTCAGCCAGTTCGCACCACTTCGGGAGGTTTGAAAAATATAGCCCAAAGGACTCAATTCAATGCATCTATGAGCTCTTTCAAGGAAAGGCAGGATAGAAAAGACACCAAGAACTTGCAACTAACAACAGTTTTGTGTAAAGGGGAAAAAAATTTTTTTTTTACACCACTCTATTTGTCCCCCAATTGGAAAAAATGCTCTTTCTACGCCTAGTTATTTTGCAATTCACTACAGGGATTGGGGGGAGCCAATAATTCTTTTCCCAACAGAGATTTCCTGGCTCTTTCAACCACAAAACAGCTGTTTTTCATTTCAGGTGGATGTTATATATATTATGTTATATTCATTTTATTTCAGGCATTTTGATGGCTGCCCAACTCAGACAATGCGACTCTTGAGTGGTGTACCAATAATATAGAATGAAATAAAAATTTAAAACGATCAAGTCACAACTACAAAATAAACCAGCAGCTCCCGTTAAAACCCAACAAAGACAATATAATAGTGAGCGGAACTCACACCTATATTATAACTTATCCACAGTTGGGAATTCTCTACAGCCCAACCCAAGGATCTGGGAAGAGAGCCAGGTCTCAACTGGCTTTCTAGAAATCGGTGGGATGGGGGGGGGGGCTAATTGTATGTTTGGTGGTGGTGGGGGAGAGCATTGCAAGATCTGCCACTTGGAAAGGTGTGAGCTTATAGCCCATAAACCTAGGGTAAAGGTAAAGGTTCCCCTCGCACATATGTGCTAGTCGTTCCCGACTCTAGGTGGCAGTGCTCATCTCCGTTTCAAAGCCGAAGAGCCAGCGCTGTCCGAAGACGTCTCCGTGGTCATGTGGCCAGCATGACTCAACGCCAAAGGCACACAGAACGCTGTTCTCTTCCCACCAAAGGTGGTCCCTATTTTTCTACTTGCATTTTTGACGTGCTTTCGAACTGCTAGGTTGGCAGAAGCTGGGACAAGTAAGGGGAGCTCACCCCTTTATGCAGCACTAGGGATTTGAACCGCTGAACTGCCGACCTTTCGATCGACAAGCTCAGCATCTTGACCACCGAGCCACCGCGTCCCTTTAAAACCTAAGTTAGTTAAACCTTGATTAAGTACAAAGTGTGACCTCTTTGGGCCAGCTTCCTCCTTTCCTTCTCCGTTGCTAGCCATGATATTGTACTGAAGGCTCTCTTCAATACAAACGTCTACTTGATATGGACACCACCATGGGCTCAGGTGTGAATAAGAGAGAAGGGTGTTAGAAGGATGTTCTTCAACTTTTGCACAGGTAGTCCTTGACTTGCGAGCCCAACATTTCTGTTGCGAAGGGAAACAGTTTTGAAGTGAGTTTTGCCCCCCTTTACGAGTTCGCTGGCCACCGTTGTTAAGTGAATCGCTGCAGTCATTAAGTAAGTCCCATGCTTGTTCAGTGAATCCGGCTTCCCCATGGACTTTGCTGGTCAGGAGGTCGTCCAAAGAGGATCATGTGACACCTGAAGGACACTGCAACCGTCTTAAATATGAGTCAGTTGCCAAGGGTCACGGGGATTCTGCAATGGTTGTAAGTGTGAAAAATGGCCATAACTCACTTTTTTCAGTGCTGCTGTAACTTTGAACGGTCACTAAATGAACTGCCATAAGTCAAGGAGTACATGTAGTCTATAGCCCTGCTACTCGTTAGAGACCTTCTATCCAGAAGTGGTATTCAGCCGGTTCAGACCGATTCGGGAGAACCGGTAGTAGCGACCTGCGGGTGGCCCCCCCCACCCTCGCTCACCCGTCTGGGCGTAATCCCGTCCTATATCGCTGTAGTTTTGACACCGCACCCATGTGTGGACGGGCACGTGAGCGAATTGCTGTGTTGTTTGAGTCACACGCATATGCGGATGGCATGCATGAATAAATTGCCATGTTTTCTGACGCTGCATGCATGCACACGCACGCTCACATTTCCGGTGCTGGGCGAACTGGTAGTAACAGCATGTAAAGCCCACCTCTGCTTCTATCCCAAGTACTATCTAAGCCAGGGGTCCACAATGGACTGGCACTCAGCCATGGCCAGAAATCAGGCTGTGCAAACATCTGAAGCCCCATTCGTGGGATGCAGGCAGCATGCAAAACCACACCCTCTCCGGTCCATGGCAAAACCTCTCTCCATGGAACCTATCCAAAAGGTTGGGGGCCATTGATCTAGGCCTGTGATGGCGAACCTATGGCACGCATGCCACAGGTGGCACACATAGTCATATTGGTGGGCATGCGAGCTCAGCTCCGGTGCGCATGCACACGCCGCTGATCTTCGGGCCTTCTGGGCCCACCAGAAGTAGGGAAGCAGGCTGTTTCCTGGCTCCGGAGGACCTCAGAGGATGGTGGAGAAGGCCTGTTTTTCTCTCTCCCCAGCCTCCAGAGCCTTTCCAGGAGTCTGGGGAGGGCGAAAATGGCCTCCCCCCTCAAGGCCCTCCGGAGGCAGAAAACGACACATTTGCCAACTGGGGACAGCAAAAAATGGGCCTACCGTGCCATCGCGTGCCATGAGGGGGGAACGTGGGGGGGGTGTCGCCCACGCATGCATGGGGGCAGGGTGCTTAGGATTATGGGTGTTGGCACACATGCATGCGACACCCCCCCCGCTCCTGGCACGTGACAGCAAAAAGATTAGCCATCACTAATCTAGGCCATATCTTCAGGAGCTTGAGAAGGTCCTGACTTCTCCACCAACATGTAGCTTCAAGCTGAGGGACAGGCAAGGAGTGAGTGAGAGAGAGAGAGAGAGAGAGAGAGAGAGAGAGAGAGAGAGAGAGAGAGAGAGAGAGCGCTGTTTCATTTGCCGGCAGGGTGTCCCCGATGCGGTTATGCAATATGATTGATAGATTTGGGGGCAGATGGCGTGTGCCAGAGGTTCTCCAAGGCCGCTGAGCTGTCCAACACGTTGATGGCTGAAGCGTGTCCAGCTCATGAAGGATGACCCCTCCTGTGGCTCAGTCTCCTCCCCTGGTCCCCCCTCCCTACCTTGGCTGCTGTCACGCTGGGGTGGGAAGGTGATGGAGCGTGTCTACTGGAGGAAGGACGTCATGGCCTCTGCTGTGCTGTAGAGTTTACAGCTGGGTCATCTTTCTTCCAGACCCAGCATTCTCTTTCCACTCCCTGGGCCAGATCCGCCACTGACGTAAATCACTGCCGCACACTCCGGCTGAGGCAAGTGGAATGGGACCCCCAGGAACAATATTTCGGGCCAGATGTGATTCAGCTGTGTTCCATGGTTCCAGAGAGGACTCTGAGATGTCATCTGGGTTGCGGAATGCAAGCTGGGTCTGGTGCACTTTGGAGATTTAGCTGGGTACCAATATGGGCTGTCACAACATTGAGAGAGAATGAAAAAAATGAGGGCAAACAGCAAGAAGAACGGTTGCAGGAACTGAGCATGGCTAGTCTAGTGAAGAGAAGGACCAGGGGTGGCGTGATAGCAGTCTTCCAATATTTGAGGGGCTGCCACAGACAGGAGGGAATCAAGCTATTTTCCTTTTTTTAAAAAAAAATAAATTAAACTTTATTATTAAAAAAGAAAGGCATTTAAAAACATACAAGTTTCTCTCAATTGAGAAACAAATTTACATATACAGTACATAAACTTCACCTATTGACTAATTTCCATTATTCTATATAAATATATTATGTGTATTATATGTACATATATACAGACATACAATAAAATATTCCATATTCTATCCCTCTGACAGTGCTGTTTTTTGTTATATTAATTTCTTCTAAATTTCATCTCTACCCATTCCCTTTCCTCTGGTTTATCCATTGGTACCATCTATTCCATGTTTCATAATATTTAGAGTCCTCCTTGTCCTGTAACTCTAAAGTTAATCTGTCCATTTCTGCGCATGTGTATATTTTTTGTATTAATTCCTGGTCCGTTGGCAGTCGATCGCTTTTCCAAAGCTATTTTCCAAAGCACCTGAAGGCCAGAGGAAGAATAATGGATGGAAACTGACCAAGGAGATATTCAACCTGGAAATAAGGAGGAACTTTCTGACAGTGAGAACAATCAACCCATGGAACAGAAGTTACCTTCAGAAGTTGTGGGAGCTTCATCACTTGAGAATTTAAAGAAAAGATTGGACTGCCATTTGTCAGAAATGGTGTAGGGTCTCCTGCTTGGGCAGCGGGGGGCGGGGTTGGACTAGATCAGTGATGGTAACCTTTTTGCCCTCGCATGCCAAAAACGGGGGGAACACGTGGGGTCGCGCCTGCGTGTGTCCACACCCATAATTAAATGCGCCCCGCCCCTCCGCTTTTGGCACACGATGGCACGGTGGGCTGGGTAGGCCCGTTTTTCCAAGAAAGCCTCTGGAGCCTGGGGAGGGAGAAAACAGCCTTCCTCACCCCCCAGAGGCCCTCCAGAGGCCGGAAATGACCCATTTGCCGACTTCCGATTGGACCGGAAGGCCCGCTTTTCGCTCTCCCCAGGCTCCAGAGCCTTTCTAGGAGCTTGGGGAGGGCGAAAAGAGCCTTTTCCCTTTGGAGGCCCTCCGGAGGCTGGAAACAGCCTGTTTGCTGACTTCTGGTGGGACTGGAAGGCCCGAAAATCAGCTGGCTGGAACTGAGCTAGGGCAACGCTCACGTGCCCACTGAAATGGCTCCACATGTCACCTGTGGCACGCGTGCCATAGGTTCACCATCACGGGACTAGATCATGGGTCAGCAACCTGTGGTTCTGGAGCCGCATGTGGCTCTTTCATCCCTCTGCTGGGGCTCCCTGCCGCTCAAAATATGCGACACAACCGCCAATGTGCGACACCTGCCAGCAGATGATTTATTGAGCTTTTCGACCCATCTTTTTGGGGGGGAGTTCAAAATGTTTTTGTTGGAGGCAGAAATAAAAATGTTTTTTCTCTGTAGCAGGTCATTGATTTCATAAATGCAACACAGTATAGTTTTTTTCATACATAACATAAAGGTAAAAAATATATGCAGGATTATCTTCATTTTAGATGTCAAAAGGGTTTTGTGGCTCCCGGTGTTTTCTTTTCTGTGGGAAAACGGGTCCAAATGGCTCTTTGAGTGGACTACAAGGTCCCTCCCAACTCTGTTAATCTGTTAAGAAGGAGCCATTCACCCAACTCACTAACCATCTGCTTTTGCACAAGAGATGAAATAACTGTTGTGGTTGACTTACAACCACAACAAATTTCTATTGCTAAATAAGACAACTGTTAAAGTCAATTTTGCTCCTTTTTCTGACTCTTTTTTTTTTTTGCCACAGTGGCTAAGTGAATCACTGCCATTGTCACGTGATCAAAATTCAGACGCTTGACAACTGACTCATATTTATGATGGTTGCAGTGTCCCGGGGTCACGTGATCCTCTTTTGTGACCTTTTGACAAGCGAAGTCAATGGGGAAACCAGATTCATTTAACGACTGTCTTACTAATATAATATAAGAACTGCAGTGATTCACTTAAGACAGTGATAGCTAACCTTTTTGCCGTCGCATGCCAAAAGTGGGGGGAGTGTGGGGGGGTCGCTCGTATGCATGCCCACACCCATAATTCAATGTGCCCCGCCCCAGGCCCATTTTTCACCCTCCCCAGGCTCCAGAGGCTTTCTTGGAGCCTGGGGAGGACGAAAATGGCCTTCCTCACCCGCCCGGAGGCCCTCTGGAGGCCGGAAATGGCCCATTTCCCGACTTCCGGTAGGACCGGAAAGCCGAAAATCAGCTGGCTGGCGCATGCATGCATGCTGGAGCTGAGCTAGGGTACGCTCGCGTGCCCACAGATATGGCTCCGTGTACCACCTGTGACACGCATGCCATAGGTTCACCATCACAGACTTAAGAAATGTGGTGAGAAAAATAGTAACATGGAGCAAACTCACTTAACAACATGAATTTGGGGCTCAGTTGTGGTCGTAAGTTGAGGACTACCTGTATATTATTTTATTTCATGATGTTCCTGTACTCCTGATTATCTTGTCGCCTGTAGACATAAATGTTAAATGTATTTATTTATATAAAACTACAAGTTTGTGTCAATATTTCCCACTTTATTCGGACAGCTGCTGCAGTGGTGGGTTCCTCCCGGTTCGGGCTGGTTCCGCTGAGCCGGTAGCGGTGACGATATGACGTCACCGAACCGGCTCTGCCCCCCCACCCCCATCCCCCCCACATTATTCTTACCTTTTATTTGGCCCCACCCCCAATCTATTGCTGCCCCCTGAGTCCCAGCTGATGGGCTAGAGGGAAAAAAACTGTTTAAACTCTTGCCATGGGGCTTCAAAGGGCCGCCCTACAGCTGATCACTGGTAAAAGGCAGTTTGGTGGTAGACCGGTGCCTCCAAAAACAAATGAGTAGACCGGTACAGCTCTGCAAGCAGTTAAAAGCCTGGTAGACCAATATCTCTGCTAAATCCTAAAGAATTGTCACATGACCATCAAGCCACGCCCACAAAATAAGCCACGCCCACAGAACCGGTAGTAAAAAAAATTTAGAACCCACCCCTGAGCTGCTGGGCAATTCCTCGACACAAAGTCAGTGGGGAAGCCAGATCCACTTAACAACCGGGATACTAACTTAACAACTGTAGTGTTTCCCTTAACAACTGCAGCAAGAAAAGTCGTTAAATAGGAGAAAACTCCGTTAACAAATGTTTCACTTAGAAATTTTGGGTTCAGTTGTGGTCGTAAGTCGAGGACTTACCCGTGCTAATTTGCCCATCCCTTTTTGAAACCCTGATGTGTATAAATCCTTTTTTTTTTTTTTTGGTGGCTTTTCCACCAACAATTATTTACAATTATTAATTACTTTGGTTTTACTTCCCTGACAATTGTGATTTAGCTTTGTATTTCAAAAGCTGCCGAATGGCCATCTGCATGCACATTTAGGAAATGAAAAGAAAAAAAAAATAGCACATCTGTAAATAGTTTTTTTTTTTATTGTTATATCTTATTTTGTTGTGTTGGACAACATAGGCGCACAAGTTAATTAAGCGCCGCAGACGGGGTGCATATCTCGTAAGCTGAAACTTCTCCAATCCTTGTTTGACATCTGATAGTTTTCCAGCCACTAATCGTAGCCAACACTTTTTGCGAGCTTTAGTTTACAGCTCTATAAACTAGGAACTTTCTTTTTTTAAAAAAATAAAATAAAAAAGTGAATTGTCCCAAAAGGCTTAATTATGTTACCCATTACCAACACTCTGTGGTTGGAATACAAAACATGCTGGCCTCCAACCAGTTCAAGTTGGTACATTGAGTAAAATAAAGACGGCCCTGTCTGCTTTTTAATAGAATTGTGAAATGAGTTTACGCAGGCCTAAATCTGGAGGAGAACAATGCAGCAGGAAAGAATCCAATGAAACAATTAAGAAAGAGCAACGAAGAGAGAAAAGAGCAGCAAAAACGAGATTCTTAAATCTGGACAAATTGCGGTTCTGTAAGTAGAAGTCACTTCTCAACATCTCTCCGGGGATGTTCTGAACGGTGTAAGAGTAACTCCAGATGTTCTAGAAGATTTCTTCAAAACATTAATGAGAGTTTTTCTTTCTTTTGTGCAACACATCTCCATTTGTGGTCCTCACGCTTCCTGTTGGTGCGTTAAAACAAGGGAGACAGGCTTTCAAAACTAGCTAGGATAGATGGATGTGTGGATAAAAGGTAAAGGTAAAGATTCCCCTTGCACATATGTGCTAGTTGTTCCCGACTCTAGGGGGTGGTGCTCATCTCTGTTCCAAAGCCGAAGAGCCAGTGCTGTCCGAAGATGTCTCTGTGGTCACGTGGCCGGCATGACTAAAAGCCAAAGGCGCATGGAACGCTGTTCCCTTCCCACCAAAGGTGGTCCCTATTTTTCTACTTGCATATTTTACGTGCTTTCGAACTACTAGGTTGGCAGAAGCTGGGACAAGTAATAGGAGCTCACCCCATTATATGGCACTAGGGATTCGAATTGTTGAACTGCTGACCTTTCGATCGACAAGCTCAGTGTCTTAGCCACTGAGCCACTGTGTCCCTGGATGTGTGGATATAAAAAGGTAAAGGTTCCCCTCGCACATATGTGCTAGTCGTTCCCGACTCTAGGGGGCGGTGGTCATCTCTGTTTCAAAGCTGAAGAGCCAGCGCTGTCCGAAGACATCTCCATGGTCATGTGGCCAGCATGATTCAATGCTAAAGGCATATGGAATGCTGTTACCTTCCCACCAAAGGTGGTCTCTATTTTTCTACTTGCATTTTTTATGTGTATATATAAAAAGACAAAAATCACAAAATTACATCTCACTTATTTTGGCCATGTCATGCAGGGGAATTCACTGGAGGAAGCAATTATGCTTGGAAGAGTTAGTGGTAAAAGGAAATCAGGCCACTAAAGAACACGATAGGTGGACACCATCAAAGCTGACCCCAACCAGAATGTTGAACTTTGTGCAAGATTGGAAAAAGTGGTGAGACATGGCCCATAGGATCGCCAAGAGTCAGACACAACTGAATGGACAACATCACCATCCTCACATAAACATGTTGTAGCAAGTCCTTGGGAATCCAGAGGACTCCACCATTGGAAAGACCAACCCCTACCCTGATGTTCTAAGATACGAGAGGGGGAAAGATTGCTATCGTATCACTACTAGTTCTTCTCTTCAGTAGGCTAGGCATACCTAGTTCCCTTTGCCAATTGGCAAGCTCACGTTTGAGACTAGATTATAGATAATAGATTAATGAGTACCACTTTGATGAACAACTTCACAGGGATATGAAATGAGCCCCCAACTGGGCATCCCTGGGCCAATGGTGATATCTGTCAGGTTTCCAAGTAACATACCTGTAGCAAACAAAGCTCTGAGGCAGGTAGATTCCTCGAAGAATCAGTTTATTGGATATGTCATATTGGCACAAGCTGGTGAAAACCGACTCTGATTCTTCCTGTGGTTTTCACTTAATTAAAAGTTTTCCACTTTCTCAAAACAATCAGTCACATGGTCCAATCAGGATACTGTCCAGTTGCTAGGTGACTCCAGTCCCCTCCTTCCAAACACCTCCAGGAATGTCCTTGGTTCCCAAGAGAAAGTATTTTGTTTTGAGCAGAACACCTCAACCAGTGGTGGGTTGCCCCTGGTTCGGACTGGTTTGCAAGAACCAGTAGTAAAACTGACGGGAGGCCCTGTCCACCGCCCCGGATGTCATCATCGGTGATCTGCGCATGCACAGAAGCTTCTGCTCATGCGCAGAAGCAAGACGCACACACAAGCAATGCAAGTGCGTGTGCGCAGTCCCATTGCAAACTGGTAGTAAAGATAAGTAGAACCCACCCCTGACCCCAACTATCTCTATTCCCTCCTCCTTGTCCCTCTTCTCCAGTGTGTCAGTGCTGAAGTCTCAAAACAATAACTTTTTCTTCCTTCTTCCTTCTTCCTCCTCCCCCGTCCCTCCTCCTCCATTGATATTGGATCGAAACGATCCAATATCAGCTGGAAAATTTGAGAGAATCACCTAAAGCTAGGGTGAAAATGTAGAAAACAATCGCTGTTGCCCCATAATAAGCATCTCAATTGTTGTAGCCCAGATCTGGTCCTCCTAGAAAATACAGCCTATGATTTTAAGCCTCAAAGATACAAAAATCCATCTCTATGGCCAACCTATCATTACTTTTTTTCAAAAGGCAGATCATGAATAAAATCCCTTCATTGTACATAGAGTACAATTTGATTAGCAGTGCAAGCTTTCTTCATCTTTCTTAACTGGAGTTTGCTTTCTGTTGAGCTATGGGCAACAGGCTTCCTAGGTCATTCAGTTTCACCCTCCAACAACTCCAACAATACTGGACAACACAGTATCAACAGTAGAGACCTTCAAATTTCTAGGTTCTACCATATCTCAAGACCTAAAATGGACATCTAATATCAAAAATGTCATCAAAAAAGCACAACAAAGAATGTTCTTTCTGGGCCAACTCAGAAAGCTCAAACTGCCCAAGGAGCTGCTGATCCACTCCTAGAGAAGAATTACTGAGTCTGTCATCCATAACTGTCTGGTTTGGTTCTGCAACCCAACAAGACAGACACAGACTTCAGAGGATAGTTAGAACTGCAGAAAAAACAATTCCTACCAACCTGCCTTCCATTGAGGACCTGTATACTGCACGAGTCAAAAAGAGGGCTGTGAAAATATCTACAGACCCCTCGCATCCTGGACATAAACTGTTTCAACTCCTACCTTCAAAACGACGCTATAGAGCACTGCGCACCAGGACAACTAGACACAAGAACAGTTTTTTCCCAAATGCCATCACTCTGCTAAACAAATAATTCCCTCAACACTGTCAAACTATTTACTGAGTCTGCACTCAGTAAATCTTCTCATCGTTCCCATACCCATCTCCTTCCACTTATGACTTCGTGACTGTAATCTTACAATTTATATTGACTGTTTCCTGATATGATTTGATTGCTTATTTGTTCCCTATGACTATCATTAAGTGTTGTACCTTATGATTCTTGACGAATGTATCTTGTCTTTTTATGTACACTGAGAGCATATGCACCAAAGACAAATTCCTTGTGTGTCCTCTAACACTTGGCCAATAAAGAATTGAATTCTATTCTATTCTATTCTCCTCACATATCTGCTTGGGCTGTTGCTTCAATGTACCCAATAACAGGACTGCCCCTTCTCACATTTATGATGGGAAGAATAATCTCACTGAAAGGATAGCTTCTAATCTGATCAGAGGGTCAAATTGGTTGTGGAATCCTTCTGGAATTCATCTCATTTTCTGGAAGGATTGAACTTGGGAACGTGGTTTCCGTTGATGTCGGGGCCTTGGAAATCACTAACCATTTGAAGGGGGGAAAAACTTAACTCAGGGAAGAACAGCAAAAGAAGAGCGGTGATGGTTAAGGAAGGGTATATACAAAATCCTTCCATTTATCTTGGACTTCTGAATAGATTATGAGGGTTAGTTCCGCTCTGTACATTCTGTGCTCCTGGTGTAGTCCGAAGCATTTATTCCACACTGCGTGGGTTCCTGCTAGAAGGGAAAAAAACTGCCCAGTGTTTATTTTGAAAACAAAAATCTCCGCTCCTTGGAGTTTCTGGATAATGTGATTTGTCCGGGATGAAGGAATAAATAGTTTATTTTAATCCCTTGAATACAGACGTGCCGTATAAACAGAGCACGGGTTTTCTCACAAAGGATTTGCGGTTTATGATCCGTTTAGGAGGA
Source organism: Pantherophis guttatus (assembly GCF_059756535.1). Lineage (NCBI taxonomy): Eukaryota > Metazoa > Chordata > Lepidosauria > Squamata > Colubridae > Pantherophis > Pantherophis guttatus. Next base: position 12,488,275 of record NC_142076.1, on the reverse strand, counting down.
CTGGAATTTGCCAGCTGTGGTCAGGGAAGCACAGGGAAGATGGAAAATTTCACACCTTGTGGGACAATGTCAGGCTAATCCTGGATGTGTCTCAACCAGACTTTGTTCCTTTCTCCAATTTGCAGCTGCAATGAAGACCTCAAGCTTAGAAGCTAGAAGAACAGCACTGCCAAAAGGAAAATGAAAAAAATAAAAATAAAACTGGAGGCCATTTCAATATATTTTCTGTCTTGGTTCTCTCCTTGATTAGTTTCCATCCATGGCTTCTTCTTCTGTCTTCAGATGCCGTAGAGAACTAAGCAAGTGAAGCTTAGTTATTATTATTATTGTTTACTTTATTCATTAAACGTGAAACTCAAGTCAACTTGAACATTCAAAAATGTATCACAAACACCATTGACTGGTGCTAATGGTTGATACGGGTTGCTGCCACCGTCCTAGGTATCAACCAAGAACCTTCTTAAGATGTACAATGTTCCAAGTAGCGCAGTTTTTTTTCAGTTCCGCTGGTGTTATTGCAGGAAACTGCAATTTGTTCAATAATAATTGCAATAATAATTTGCTATTATTATTATTATTTTATTTATTTATCAAACATGTATAAGATAACAAAAATAAATATAAACATGATTATGAATACAGGATAAGGATACGAATAAATGAGGACAGTAGGATAGGGACGGTAGGCACGTTGGTGCGCTTATGCACGCCTCCTTAGGGAACTCTAAAGAATGGGGTGAGGTCCACGGCAGATAGTTTAAGGTTAAAGTTATAGGGATTTGGGGATGAAACCACAGAGTCAGGTAGTGCATTCCAGGCATTGGACAGGTTGGAAGTACAACTATTTTATTTTATTATTATTTTATTATTATTTTATTTTATTATTATTTTATTATTTTATTATATTATTTTATTTTATTTTATTTTATTTTATTATTTTATTTTATTATTTTATTTTATTTTATTTTTATTTATTTAGCTTGTCAAACATGTATAAGATAACAGATATAAGTATAAACATGATTATGAATACAGGAAATGGGTATGAATAAATGGGGACAGTAGGACAGGGACGGAAGGCACGCTGGTGCGCTTATGCACGCCCCCTTACAGACCGCTTAGGAATGGGGTGAGGTCAACAGTAGACAGTCTAAGGTTAAAGTTTTGGGGGTTTGGGGAAGAAATCACAGAGTCAGGTAGTGCATTCCAGGCATTGACCACTCTGTTATTGAAGTCATATTTTCTGCAATTGAGTTTGGAATGCTTTACCTTGAGTTTGTATCTATTGTGTATTGTTGTGGTTGAAGCGGAAGTAGTCATTGACAGGTAGGACGTTGTAGCAGACAATTTTGTGTACTGTGCTTAGGTTAGACCATAGGCGGCGTAGTTCTAGGATGTCTAAGCCCCAAATTTCAAGCCTGGTGGCATAAGGGATTCTGTTGTGAGCAGAGGAGTGGAGGACTCTTCTCGTGAAATACCTCTGGATTCACTCAATTGTTTTAAGGTCCGATATGCAGTGCAGGTTCCAGGCAGATGAGCTGTATTTGAGAATTGGTCTAGCAAAAGTTTTATATGCCCTAGTTTGCAGTACAACGTTACTGGAGAAGAAGCTTCGCAAGATTAGGTTAACAACTCTTCATGCCTTTTTGGCAATGTTGTTGCAGTGAGCTCTGGCGCTTAGATCGTTTGAGATGAGTACTCCAAGGTCCTGACAGAGTGAGGGTAATCTATGAGATCGTATCCATCCAGCTTGTATTTGGTGTTCTGATTTTTGTTGCCAATGTGTAAGACAGAGCATTTGTTGGTTGAAATTCGGAGTTGCCAAATAGTTGGGATCATGGACCGTGCCCTCTCTGTACCTCAGATGCAATCTTTAATTCACTGGCAAGATAACCTGGGTCAATTAGCTTAGTATTATTGTGTGGAAAGCTATTAAATATTGGGATGAGGTGAGGAAGATTAGAAAGCCTGAAAGATGACACCTCAAGTGATCAAATGTTGGCAGTCTGCAATGTCTAAGCCAGGGGTGAAATGCTCCCGGTTCGGACTGGATCGCCCAGTCCGGTAGCGATGGAGGCAGGTGGTTCGATAGCGATGGAGGCAGGTAGCGATGGAGGCAGGTGGTTCAGAGAACCAGTAGCAAAAATCCCTGCCCCCCCCACATGCCCAGCTGAGCCGCACAATCATCAGAGGCTTTTTTTTTTTACTTTTAAAAGCATTTTTTCTACAACCTCTTCAGAGGTTGTAGAAAAAATGCTTACAAAGGCTCTGACGATCCCAGCTGAGTTGCCTGATCTGCAGAGGCTTTTTTTCTTTTAAATGCCTCTGACGGTCAGGCAACTCAGCTTTGTGGGTTTTGTGGGTTTGTGTGTGTTTACAATTTGAAATAAGTAATGAATGTGTATGTTTGCTATGAGCTTAAAAGGTTTTGGAGGCTACTAATCAATAACTATAATAATATATTATTATTACAATATAATAATAACGGATGTGGTGGCTCAGTGGCTAAGACGCTGAGCTTGTCGATTGAAAGGTCGGCAGTTCAGCGGTTCGAATCCCTAGGGCCGCATAATGGGGTGAGCTCCCCTTACTTGTCCCAGCTTCTGCCAACCTAGCAGTTCGAAAGCACGTAAAAAAAGCAAGTAGAAAAATAGGGACCACCTTTGGTGGGAAAGTAGCAGCGTTCCGTGCGCCTTTGGCGTTGAGTCATGCCGGCCACATGACCACGGAGACTTCTTTGGACAGCGCTGGTTCTTCGGCTTTGAAACAGAGATGAGCACCGCCCCCTAGAGTCAGGAACGACTAGCACATATGTGCGAAGGGAACCTTTACCTTTGCCTTTTTAATCAATAACTCTTTTGGAGACCCAAGTTAGATAACATAGGATTCCCTATGCAATATTTCTAACACGGTTATATGAATTTATACATTCTTCCTTTGGAAAGGACTGCTACAAGGAAAAAGCACTGGCACCCAGCTACAATTCTCATTCTTTTATTGCAAATTTGTCATGTTTAGTCATTCCTTCTTTACCCCAAACAGATGGCAGGAAACTTTAAGGACAGATCACCCTTTGGCAGGGATGACTGTCCTTCAGTGCAGCAGTCATGATTAACTCGAAATATTTCCAACAACTATAATTCTGACTTTAAACATTTATTTAGACTTAAATGCCACTCCAGTCACGCCTGACTCCGACAGCTGATGGATCTTAACAACTGGTCATCAGAGTAAAAATAGAACTGAACCGTATAAATGGAACAACTTAATAAAATTGTAAGCATCCCACGCACCGAAGAGCAACTGTAGCATCGTCTGCATTGGGAAAGGCTAATTAAGTCATCCAAATAGTGATAGCAAGAGGACAACACTGGAAAAGAAATGCTGGTGAGATGCTTGTGGACCTCAGAGAGTAGTTTATTGCTAGCCGTTTAAAGCAGGGTGAAGGAAGAATGCTTGGACTCACTCATCATGAGGAATTATTATGGTCATCAAAAGAAGGACCTGAAAGGAAAGAGATGCCTTCAATTTCAGTTCAGTTGCTTACGGACCATTGCGTTACTCAGTTCCCTGAGATAGCTGTCTTTTAGGAAATGATAGACCAGTGATGGTTAGCCTTTTTGCCATTGCGTGCCAGGAACGGGGGGGGGAGGAGGGGGAGATCGCATGCATGTGTGATTATACCCATAATCCTATGCACCCTGCCCCTATGCATGTGTGCGCGACACTTCCCCCATGCTCCCCCCTCATGGCACGTGATGGCATGGTAGGCCCGTTTTTTGCTGTCCCCAAATGGGGCAAATGGGCCGTTTTCGGCCTCTGGAGAGCCTCCAGTGTGGTGGTGGGGAAGGCCATTTTTGCCCTCCCCAGACTCCTAGAAAGGCTCTGGAGGCTGGGGAGAGAGAAAAATGGCCCTTCCCCACTAGGGTTGCCAGGTCTGCTTCCAAAATATAGCGGACAAGCCGGGGGGGGGGGCGTTAAGTAGTAAAAAAATTAAAAAAATTTTTACAATTAAATTATATATTTTCTTACAAACATTTTAACACGTATTAAAATAATCACTTCAAAACTTTACTTAAAATACAAAACATCAAATATATTATAATAATATGTAAAAGATTAAATTACATTTTACTTTGCTGTCGTGTGTATTTTTTATTTGACTGCGCAGCTTTGATCAATTCTTTGTGTTTAAGGAATAATTCTTTAATTTCAGTACAATGTTGAGAAATATCAAAAAAATATACAAAGTTCACTTCGAACTGATGGTACAAGCAGTCGGTTACGTTCGTCAGTCCACAAATTTCCCATGACGCTGAAAATTCGTTCAACGTTTGCATTTGATACCGGAATTGATGCACAATACTGGAACAATTTCAGTAAACTCGGAGCTGGCTCTTTCTTGAAAAAGTACGTCCACTTATCAAGGGATGAATCGCCCTGCAGATGAACATAAACTTCTTCTAAGGCAGAAATTTCATCGAAGAGAGTGTTGGGTGGAAGTTCTTCTCGCCATGGTGATAATAACCAGATGTTCGTCATTTCTTCTAAAGTTGGAGGATTATTGCGATCAATTAGATTGAAACAACTTAGCGTCTCATATACTGAATCGGTGAAATTATACCACTTTTCTAGGTACGCAATGGCTCTTTGATACACCTTGATGGCTTCTTTCTTGAACTTTTGTACGGCATTCTCAGGCAAATGTTTTTTACGTAAGGCAAATAAAACTTTCATTCCAAAAAACTGCTCATCGTATTTTTTTTGCAAAGAATCACGCAGCTTACACATGATAATGTGAAGATCACATGCAAGAATTTTCTTGCTTTCCAGCTTCAGTAGGGTGTCTTGCATTATTGATATGAAGAAGTGCGTGAAATATAAATACAATTCTGAAATTGTTGGTTCATCGTCCTTTGCGAGTTCATTTTCCTGATCCGAAATAAGGTTCCAGATAACCTTATGGCACTCATCAGATCCAAGAGAAATAAAATACAATTTTAGAGGTATCCAGTTTAAAAGAAGTCTTTCGACCGCTTTAAACAAACTTAACCAACGTGTTGGAACATGGCGCAAAACTTCATGGAATTCTGACTCGCAAAACTCAAAAAATGATTTCAACTCTTCTCGTTTCTTCACAGAATTTGAAAATTCAGCAAAAACCTTCAGCACTACATTTTCGATATCAAAAGATAACTGCTTTAATGCATTTTTTGTGCTGTTGTATAAAATGTGATTATTGCAATGAGCATTCAATCTTTGTCTCATTCTAACTTATGAAAAAAAAGACAAAACACAATTCTCCTATCCTTATTCTCTTAGACTGTACAGCTTTAGATTACGTACCATTTCATCATAAAGCTTTTGAATAAAAAAAATGTCCAATATTTTGTGAAAAAAGATAGTGAACATAATGTGAAAAAAGTGGACTGTCCACTCAAATAGTAGACACCTGGCAACCCTGCTGGAGAGCCTCCGGGGTGGTGGTGAGGAAGGCCATTTTTGCCCTCCCCAGACTCCTAGAAAGGCTCTGGAGGCTGGGAAGAGAGAAAAACGGGCCTTCCCCACCACCCCCCGAGCCTGTTTCCCTACTTCTGGTGGGCCCAGAAGGCCCGAAAATCAGCTGGCTGGCGTGCGCATGTGCACCAGAGCTGAGCTCGCATGCCCACCAATATGGCGAGGTGTGCCACTTGTGGCACGCGTGCTACAGGTTCGCTGTCACAGCGATAGACTCTCAACTCTCAACCTAGAACTAAGGAGAAACTTCCTGACAGTGAGAACAATGAATCAGTAGAACAGCTTGCTTCCAGAAGTTGTTGGTGCTCCACAGGAGTGGGATTCAGAAATTTTAGCAACCGGTTCTCTGCCCGGTTGCTGCGTGGGCATGGCCATGGTGGGCGTGGCCTACTCGGCCTCCTGCACCACGGTGTGTGTGTGTGTGTGTGTGTGTGTGTGTGTGTGTGTGTGTTTTCGCTCTCCCCAAGCTCTGGAGGTTTTCCTTGAGTCTCCGGGAGGGCGAAAATGGCCTCCCCCAGGCTCCGGAGGCTGGAAATGGGCCTGTTTCTGGATTTCTGGAACTTCCTGGAGGCCCATTTTTCGTCCTCCTAGAGCCTCTGCGTGGGTGCTGCACTTATCTGGCATCCAAAACAAGCCATGTGGAGACTCCTGGGAGGGATGGGGAGGGGTGGGAGGGGCCAGCCAGTCCTTGCAACTACCGGTTCATTGAACCAGATGTAAAATTAGCATCTGGTTCACCCGAATTGGTCCAAACCGGCTGAATCCCACCCCTGGTTTTCCATCACTGGAGGCTTTTAAGAAGAAACTGGACAGCTATTTGTCGGAAATGGTATAGGGTTTCCTGCTTGAGGGAAGGGGGGTTGGATTAGAAGACCTCCAAGGTCCCTCCCAACTTTGTTATTCCGTTACGTATGTTATTCTGTTAATTCTATGATCACATGTATCCATCCTATCAAGTCCAATGAAAGTCCTGGATGATACAGGATCTCCTGCCATGGACAGGGAGTTGGACTAAAAGACCTCCAAAGTCCCTTCCAACTATTATTCGATGTTCTCCATACCCTTAAAGTACACTTGAAGGCCATTCTTTATATTTGGCACTCAACAAGTTTATGCCAAAGTCATTCTTTGAGGTGGAAAGGGTTGTGCAGAAATTTGAGAGTGGGATCTACCTCCCCATGATAATACACCGTGTTGAATCAGGCAGTTTGATTCTTTTTGTGGATGAGAAGTTTGAGAAGGTTGGGTGTTTGCCCAGTCCAGAAGGTGTGAAGCCTCCTTCTAAAGATCGTTCAGTCTTATTCCATTCGGATTCTTATTGAAAGGTTTTGTCATCACATTGTCTGTCTGAAGAAAGGTTTACTTGCAGTTGTGACAGTCATTGTGATTTTTTTTAATGCCTGCACAAAAGACATCTGTATCAGTGGTGGGATTCAAAATTTTTTACTACTGGTTCTGTGGGCGTGGCTTGGTGGGCATGGCTTGGTGGGCATGGCAGGGGAAGGATACTATAAAATCTCCATTCCCACCCCATTCCAGAGAAAGGATACTGCAAAATCCCCATTCCCTCCCCACTCCAGGGAAGGTTACTGCAAAATCCCCATTTTTATTTTTTTTAATTTGATTTATATGCCGCCCTTCTCCGAGACTCAGGGCGGCTTACAATGCGTTAAGCAATAGCCTTCATACTTTTTGTATATTTATACAAAGTCAGCTTATTGCCCCCACAAACTGGATCCTCAATTTACCTACCTTAGAAAGGATGGAAGGCTGAGTCAACCTTGAGCCTTGGAGAGATTTGAACCAGCAGTAATTGCAGGCAGCTGTGTTAATAACAGGGTGCTTAGACCACTGTACTACCAAGGCTCTTTTCCTCCCAATCAGCTGGGACTCGGGAGGCAGAGAATAGATGAGGGCGGGGCCAGTTGGAGGTGGTATTTACAGGTTCTCTGAACTACTCAGTTTCCGCTACCAGTTCTCCAGAACTGGTCACAACCTGCTGAAACCCACCTCTGATCTGTATCCTACAAGCTGTATCCAAAAAGCTATCACCAACTGAATTGTAGTATTTAATATACCGCAAGGGTAAGCCGTTGGAAAAACAAAGTAACAAGGAAAGACTCACTGTATTCACTGTATTTAATGTATGTCCACTACATGTCAATGAAATCATGTTTAGTTTTGGGTGGGCTCTGCTCATTTGGGAAGCTGAGGTCCGCCCCACTCTGCCTCACCGTTATGGGTCCATTATGGGTCTCAGCTCCAAAAAAAGTGGTACTTCCTTGATTTAGCTCAGTCTTTCTCAACCTAAAGGCAACTTTAAGATCTGTGGACTCGGCTCGGGATGGGTTTCAAAAATTTTAGCAAGGGGTTCTCTGCTTGGTTGCTGGATGGGCGTGGCCATGATGGGTGAGGTCCAGTCAGCTTCCTGCATCATGGCGGGGGGGCATTTTTGCCCTCCCTGGGCTCCGGAGGTTTTTCTCGAGCCTCCGGGAGGGCAAAAATGGCCTCCCCAGGCTCTGGAGGAACATCCAGTTGGCCCATTTTTCACCCTCCCCAAGTCTCTGTGCGTGCCCTCCACTTACCTGCATCCAAAATGGGCCGCGTGGGAGGGGAGGGGAAGGCGGGGCCAGCCAGGAGTGGGATTTGGGGGTTCTCTGAACTGCACAAAATCTTAGCTAGGGGTTCTCCCGAACCCCCACTCCTGACTCGGCTAGCTGGGGAATTCTGGGAGTTGAAGTCCACACATCTTAGAGGTTGCCAAGTTTGAGAAACACTGAGATCATGAAAGAAAGTTCAAGAGCTAGCGAGCTAAGAACACCGCGATTCTGGGATTCCCGCTTTCGTTTTTCACAAACTGAAGAAGGTACTCCACTTTCCCTCCCCAGAAACCGTTGGAGAACTTCTGTGTTACAGGAAACATGATAAGATCCATTTGTAGGTGGATTTTCCTTCCATCCCCACCAGAGACGGTCAACAGTTGTGCTTCGAATAGCATCACGAGCCGAGCTGCTGCTGCCACTGACAGCAGATCTGTTTAAGGTGCCCCCCAGGGCTCTTTCTTCCGATGGTGGGTAATGGGTGTGTGAGGGCTGTCACCAACTAAGGCTTGCCAAAATGTTTTTTTACTAGCACGCCGTGTTCTACCCCGTTGCAACCTGGTGCCAAACACATCCGTTTTGGAATTAAAGAGCATTGAGACCGAAGCATTGTTTGGAGAACCAGAGCTAAATCTTGGCCTTGCCAGGCAGAATCCAGTCCTGATTAGCAGAAGCGTTCTTCATTTTAGAGCATAATTTAGAGCAGGACATGCCAGAAGGCAGAGGGGAGTGCCATTTTGTCACAGCTAGTTAAGAGTTGGGAACCACGAAACATCGTCCACAGGGGTGGGCTTCAAAAATTTTAGCAAGGGGTTCTCTGCCTGGTTGCTGGGTGGGCGTGACCATGGTGGGTGTGGCCTAGTCGGCCTCCTGCACCACAGCTGGCTCTGGAGGTTTTCTTTGATCCTCCGGGAGGACGAAATGGCCTCCCCAGGCTCTGGAGGCCCTCTGGACTGCACTTACCTGCATCCAAAATGGCCCTCCTGGGAGGGGAGGGGTGGGATGGGCAGGGCCAGCCAGGAGTGGGATTTGGGGGTTCTCTGAACTGCACAGAATCTTAGCTAGAGGTTCTCCCGAACCCCTGCGAACCCCCAGCAGCCCACGCTTGGTTGTCCATTTTCTAGGTTAGCCACAGAGTTCTCCATCTGTGCTTGAATACATCCTGGAATTCGGAAGAGTCAGAGAGCTGGGGAGATATATAGTAGTAAACAAGGACCAGTAGTAGACCAGAAGACAATGGTGATGATAGACATAGCAGACAGCAACACTGGGAACGTGAGAAACCGAAGAAGTAGGGACCGAAGAAGGAACTAGAGAGGATTTGGCAAGTCAAGGCCAAAGTGGTCCTAGTGATCATAGAAGCACTAGATTCCTTAGCTGGGAGAGGAGCTCCAATAGATCCCAGGAACAACCTCAGAGCTCTGCCCAGAAAAGTGCAGAGCTAGGAAGAACTAAGTCACTGTGTAGAATCCTCCAACTTCCAGGTCTCTGGCGGAGGACCTGAGATTGAGAAAGACACAGATCACATTTAAGGGTGAGAAGGAAATTAGATAGGCAGATAGACAGACGGATAGACAGATAGATATATAGATAGATGGATGGATGGATGGATGGATGGATGGATGGATGGATAGATAGATGCAGAGGTGGGTTTCAGCAGGTTCTGACCAGTTGTGGAGAACTGGTAGCAGAAATTTTGAGTAGTTTGAGAACCGGTAGTAAAAAATCTGAGTGGCCCCACCCCTATCTATTCTCTGCCTCCCGAGTCCCAGTTGATTGGGAGGAAATGGGGATTTTGCAGTAACTTTCCCCTGGAGTGGGGAGGGAATGGAGATTTTACAGTATCCTTCCCCGGCCATGCCCACCAAGCCACGCCCCCAGAACCGGTACTAAAAATTTTTTGAATCCCACCACTGGATGGATGGATGGATGGATATGATAAAAGATAGATAGAAGATAGATAGACAGGCAGAGATAGATAGGTGATAGATGATAGCTAGAGATGATAGACAGACTGACATAAATATAGTTAGATGTAGATAAATAGATAGATGATAGATAGATAGATAGATAGATATGATAGATAAATCTCAGAATCTATCTATCTATCTATCTATCTATCTATCTATCTATCTATCTATCGGATGGACAAACAGACAGACAGACAGACAGACAGTCACACGGAGAAGGAGGGAGTCATGCTGGCCCAGAGTTGATCTGAGCTTTCTTCTTCCATATTCCTTTAACGAAGTGGTCCGGGAGACCTTTTCCTTCACTTTGCTCCTTGTTAAAGGTTTGTCCTTATCATGTTATCCTCAATAAACATTAAAATGAACAAACAAACAAAAAACTCCCCGAAAACCTCCCTGTGCTCAAAGACACATCCATCTCGCCCCAACCCCCAACCCTCACCACCCATTCCCTCCCCAAAAAAGAACCTTTTTTCAAAATATACACTATACAGAGGTGAATCCACCCATTCATAGGTTATGTATATGTACAGAGTCTTTCGGAAGAGTCCAGGCAACCCACAGGCAAAAGGGGGAAGGAGGTGTGCATATAACAGACGTGAGGTCGAACCAATCACGGTTTCAAACACTTCCCCCTTTTCTCCCGCCTCTGGAGTTTCCGGAGGCGCCGAGTCCAGGCGTCCCGCCATTGGATAACCAAGCTGTTCTTGTCCGCCATTAGTCCTGGCCGGTCGCTGGGGTTTTCACTGATCCCCATGACTAGGTACTTCTTGCTAATTTGGATCTTGGGGCATTTGCAAGCCAGGTCTTTCATGTGGATCCATAAGAAGTTATCGCCCCGTTTCACACGTTCGTCCCGACACTTGTAGACCGAGAGGATGTTGACGGTGAATTTGGCCCAGTTGGCTACCGTCTCCATGTCTAAGACGTTGACTTGGACAACTGAAGGGAGAAAGAGAAGTCAAGGCAAATGGAAGTGTCAGGGTTCCAAGTAATACACCCAACGGAATCCAAACTCCAAGGCAGGCATACTCCTCAAAGTATAGATGTCAGCTTACCCCGGAAAGACAAGTTGACAGCGGAGCTAAAAGCAGCACTCTCCACTGATACCTGGTTCCACTTTGCTTGTCAGAAGGTTCGCCCAAGGGGATCCCATGACCCCAGGATGCTGCAATACTGTCATAAATAGAAGTCAGTTGCCAAGTGTCTGAATTTTGATCGTGTAACCATGGGGATGCTGCCGCAGTTATTAAGTGCGAAAAATGGTCATAAGTCACTTTTTTCCATGCCGTTGTAACTTGGGACAGTCACTAAATGAATGGATGCAAGTCAAGGACTATCTGTACTAAGCTCAGCAAATTCTCAAGATGTTAGATTGCATCTCTCTCTCTCTCTCTCTCCCTCCCCCCTCTGTCTCTGTCTTTCTCTCTGTCTCTCTCTCTGTCTCTCTCTCTGTCTCTGTCTCTGTCTCTCTCTCTGTCTCTTTCTCTCTGTCTCTTTCTCTGTCTCTCTCTGTCTCTCTCTTTCCTTTTCTCTTTCTCTTTCTCTGTCTCTCTCTCTCTCTCTCTGTCTCTCTCTGTCTCTCTCTCTCTATCTCTGTCTCTGTCTCTTTCTCTCTCTGTCTCTTTCTCTTTATGTCTCTTTCTCTCTTCTCTGTCTCTCTCTCTGTCTCAATCTTTGTCTCTTTCTCTCTGTCTCTCTTTCTCTCTTCTCTCTCTCTCTCTCTGTGTGTCTCTGTCTCTGTCTCTCTCTGTCTCTCTGTCTCTCTCTCTCTCTCTTTCTTCTCTCTCTCTCTCTTTCTCTCCCACCCCTAATTTTAAAGAGTCCCTTGTCTCCCTTTTTTTCAATCATGGATTTTTATACATTTGCTTTATCCCACCAAACAACCTGTGACAGGGGAAACCTCAACCGAAGGAACATTTAAATGAAATGAATGAATAATAACTGATTACAACGATCTCCAAGGATAATTGTCCCTTTGTAGAAAAAAAAAAAAATTCCCCACACCCCACCTCCTTCTTTCAGCTCTGCAGTTGCCACCAGGGACCCCTCTCAGCCCTTGGATAACTGTGGCAAATTCCCGTTCCCTTTCTACCTTGCCAAAAACATCTTTTCTCTTGGAACCAAAGGGCTCCTGGAGAAGATCAATCAAAACCTCGGCCTTTTTAGCCATTCTCCTTTTCTCCCCCCTCTCTGCTCTTTCTACTCAAGAGAGCCACTATGCTTATGTCTGGGTGATTAACAACCCACAGGCAGGATGCCCTGCGCCCCGACTCTGCGGACCTCCCATCCTATTCAAAATCTCCCTCTCTACCCCACACACCTTGCGGAAGAGAGAAAAATGTGCTTTTTAACATATTTGGCAGACAGGGAGGCTTTGGGGTGGAGAAAGGAAAAGGGCAGCACAATGTTTTTGGAGATTTGAGAAGGATTTCTCTCTCTCTTTCCCCACACCCGACCTCTTTCTTTCTAGTTCATTTCAAACTGGGGAAAAGAGGCCGAGATGGATGAGCATGGAGCGGGCCTGTTTTTTTGGGGGGGGGGATGGCAGCGTCAAGCACGAGAGCTGTGGGGGAATTGAATTTAAGCTTCGTTGAGGTAATCGCGAGTCAGAGTTCATTTAGCCCAGGGGTCCCCAACCGTGCAGACCTCAGGGACCACTAAATTCATAATTTTAAATCCCGCGGAGAACTAATACGATCTGCCTAATGAGCGGCTGGGTGGGCGTGGCTAGGTGGTCATGTGACTGGGTGGGCGTGGCCAACTCCTTGCCTCCCCGCCCGGGCTCCTTAGGACCCCAATAGGATGCAGTTGCTGGAGCATGAGAAAGAGTTGGCAAAACAGCTGGCTCAGTTCAAATTGGATCGGGCCGAGAAGGAGGCTCAGTAGAAGCACCTCATTGAGGACTACGAGCATAGGCTTTCCAAGAAGAGGGAAGATCTGCAGGAATGGAAGGCCAGATACTGGTGCCTGGAGGCTCAGCGGGCTGAGATGGTCAGCCAGTTCCAGGCCATGATGCATTCCCACTGGAACAAGGCCCTCCGGCTCTTCGCCACCAGCGGTGCTTCCCTCCAGCCCCTAATCTACTACTCCAGCTCAAAGGAATTTCCCCCCTCCCATCCCATATCTTAGGGGATATTATCTCCAGGGAAAATAAGTAGGTGAAAAGTCAAACGTCCCTTTCCAGACGCCTCCGCTTCTCCTTCTTATGTCAGCACTAGAGTAAATGCAGCTTGAAGTGCTGACACTCCCCCCACGACGATGTCAAACACAACCCTGATGCGGTCCTCAATGAAATTGAGTTTGACACCCCTGCCTTAGAGCATATGAAGAGTGTCTTCTGATCAAGGGAAGCTATAACCAACATAGTCATATCATGGTTAAGGTTTCAGATTGGGAGTTCACTAGATCTTTAGAGCAGCCCTCTCAATTCTGATTCCTAACCTTTGAAGGAAAGTATTGTCTAAGAGAGCATCTGATAGTATTCTGCACTACCATGACTATTAATTAAGTGATGTTTCAAAGTTACAACGGGGCTGGAAAAAGTGACTTCGGACCAGTTTTCACACTTAAGACTCTTGCAACATCCCCAAGTCAAAATTTGGACGCACGACAATTGACTCGTATTTATGACGGTTGCAGTGTCCCAGGGTCAGGTGAGCTACTTTTGCGACCTTCTGACAAGCAAAGTCCATGGGGAAGCCAGGTTCACTTAAGAACCGTGTTACTAATTTAACTGCAGTGATTCACTTAACGACTGTGCCGAGAAAGGTTGTAAAATGGCGGCAAACCTCACTCAACAGCTCTACCTGCTTAGCCATGGAAATGTTGGGCTCAATTGTGGTCCCAAGTCGAGGACTACCTGCAAATAAATAGTGCTGAAAACAAACAAACAAACAAACAAGGCTGAAACAGAGATAAGGAAATCCAGGATTCATACCAGGGGTGAAATCCAACAGGTTCTGACATGTTCTGGAGAACCGGTGGCGGAAATTTTGAGTAGTTCGGAGAACCGGCAAATACCACCACTGGCTGGCCCCAGAGTGGGGCGGGAATGGAGATTTTGCAATATCCTTCCCCCAGGAGTGGGGAGGGAATGGAGATTTTGCAATATCCTTCCCCCAGGAGTGGGGAGGGAATGGGGATTTTGCAATATCCTTCCCCTAGGAGTGGGGAGGGAATGGAGATTTTGCAATATCCTTCCCCCAGGAGTGGGGAGGGAATGGAGATTTTGCAATATCCTTCCCCCAGGAGTGGGGAGGGAATGGGGATTTTGCAGTATCCTTCCCCCAGGGGTGGGGAGGGAATGGGGATTTTGCAATATCCTTCCCCCAGGAGTGGGGAGAGAATGGGGATTTTGCAATATCCTTCCCCCAGGAGTGGGGAGGGAATGGGGATTTTGCAGTATCCTTCCCCTAGGGGTGGGGAGGGAATGGAGATTTTGCAATATCCTTCTCTCAGGAGTGGGGAGGGAATGGGGATTTTGCAATATCCTTCCCCCAGGAGTGGGGAGGGAATGGGGATTTTGCAATATCCTTCCCCCAGGAGTGGGGAGGGAATGGGGATTTTGCAGTATCCTTCCCCCAGGAGTGGGGAGGGAATGGAGATTTGCAATATCCTTCCCCCAGGAGTGGGGAGGGAATGGGGATTTTGCAGTATCCTTCCCCTGCCACGCCCACCAAGCCACGCCCACAGAACTGGTAGTAAAAAAAAAATTGAATTTCACCACTGATGAGAATCCTGGACTCCGAAGAAAAAGAGCACGTTCTTACCGTAGTCTTTCTTGCAGTACTTTTTCATGTTGATTTTGTAATTGCCCTTGGCTGGCTTGCAGTAGGAATCACAATCTGTGGGAAGAGGTGGGGAGAAGAACGCAGGACATGAGCAGGGCAACAACTAGAAAGCAGGAAAAGAAGTTGCAACACACCACAACCAGCAACAACAACCTTTGCAGGAGGGCTGCCTGAGTCAAACGACTCAGGCTAGATGAATTCAGAAGTCGGAACCAGCTGTTTGTAGGAAATAATCAACAATGAAAAGAGGAGGAGCTCAGCCTTCCATCTCTTCTCCCTTCAGGTACCAAAGACCAGAATGGAGTCAGGTTGAGTGTGTGTTAGGCAAGAAGACTTTGGAAAAAAAGGAATTGGGCACCTCCTTTCTTGGGCCCTTCAGTTCCTCCTCCCCTTATTCCAGGGGTGAAATGCTCTCGGTTCGGACCGGATTGCCTGAAGCAGTAGCGATGGCAATGGGTGGTTCGGAGAACCGATAGCAGAAATTTCTGGCTTCCCTCATGTCCAGCTGAGCCGCGTGATCGTCATCAACATTTCATTACCTAATTAGCTAACATCATCAGCAGGGGTGGGATTCAGCCGGTTCGGACCGGTTCGGGTGAAGCGGATGCTAATTTTACATCTGGTTTGCCGAACCGGTAATTGCAAGGACTGGCTGGCCCTGCCCATCCCTCCCCTCCCCTCCCAGGAGTCTTCATGCAGCCCGTTTTGGATGCCAGGTAAGTGCATTGCCCGCATGGAGGCTCTGGGAGGGTGAAAAATGGGCCTACTGGAAGTTCTGGAATTCCAGAAACGGGTCTGTTACCTGCCTCTGGAAGGCCTCCAGAGAATGAGGGAAGCCGTTTTCACCCTCCCGGAGGCTCGAGAAAAACCTCCGGAGCCTGGGGAGGGTGAAAAACTGGCCTCCCGGAACTCTGGAGATGGATCTGTTTCCGGCCTCTGGAGCCTGAGGGAGGCTCCAAGAAAGCCTCCGAAGCTTGGGGAAAGCGAAAACGCCTCCCCCCACATCGTGGTGCAGGAAGCTGAATAGGCCATGCCCATCATGGCCACACCCACCCAGCAACCAGGGAGAGAACCGGTTGCTAAAATTTTTGAATCTCATCCCTGATCGTCAGTGCTAGCTGTCTACCACATCAGTGCTAGATAACTGTGGCAGCCATCAGTGCGACCAGGGATGGTGTTCTTAATTGGGTAATGAGACATCTGCAGGAAAACAACAAGCTCAGGGGTCAACAAGAACCCCACCACCAAGTCGTTTCAACACCTAACGTTCACCCAGCATTTGGGTTTACTTGGCTTTAACATCTGGATTTACTTGGATTTGAATCCCAGAAGGGTACGGCTAGCTGATGAGAGCTAAATAGCTTGAAATAGATCTAGACTAGTCTCCCATTATTTCTTTTTCGGTAAATATAAATTTAACACAAAATAGTTTGTCGCGAAAGCGACTGCCTGCGAAGACCCCTGGATTGGGGCTGAAAGGCAAAAACCGAAGCAGTATGCTCCTTCCCATATTTGGGTAGACCAGTTTGCCCTGACAGAAAAAACACTTGGTTCCCGCCTGGACTACTGCAATGCTCTCTACATGGGGCTCCCCCTGGGTTGCACCCGGAGGCTCCAGCTGGTCCAGAATGCAGCCGTGCGGGGGATTATGGGAGCGACGGGGTGCTCCCATGTGACACCTCTCCTGCGCGAGCTGCACTGGCTCCTGGTGGTCTTCCGGGTGCGCTTCAAGGTGTTGGTGACCACCTTTAAAGCGCTCCATGGCTTAGGGCCGGGGTATCTACGAGACCGCCTTCTGCCACCAATAGCCTCCCACCGGCCAGTACGCTCGCACAGAGAGGGCCTCCTCAGGGTGCCGTCCGCCAGACAGTGTCGGCTGGCGACCCCCAGGGGGAGGGCCTTCTCGTGGCGGTGCCCACCCTCTAGAACAACCTCCCCCCAGAGATACGTACAATACCAGACCTCCGGACTTTTCGTCGGGCCCTGAAAACTTATTTATTTCACCTAGCCGGGCTGGCTTGATCCCACAGTTTTGGTTAAATTTAATTGATTTTAATTGGGTTGTTTTAAATTGCGGCCAACAATATTTAATTATTTTTAAACTGTTTTTAAATTTTGTATGTTCTGGTTTATTCTGGCTGTTCACCGCCCTGAGTCCTGCTGGAGAAGGGCGGTATACAAATTAAAGCAAAATAAATAAATAAATAAATAAAACAAATAACCTTGCTTAATTTTTTGTGTGTGGTGGTTTCCTGTGTTGTGCCTCCATTTGATGCAGGGTATTGCTCATGTCCATAAAAATGGGCTACTCTGTGTTCGGCGTATGGTGGGAAAACAGTACTCTCTGTCCAGTTGGTCTCTCCCCCCCCCATGCTTAAATGAAACATCTTTTCTTTTTCTTTCCTTGAGAGTTACAAAAATGTTTGGCTGCCTGCAGCCAGGCCTGGCACTGGATTTTCTCAAAAGGAGATGGAAAAGGAGGGAGTAAGGCAGGACGGACAACTGCTGAGCCTTCCAAAAAGACATTTGGGACATTGAAGTAAAGTTCATCAAGCTACGGAACTCTGGATCCGTGCCTGAGGGTCTAATGGCACCCTCTTGGCGTGGTTCGAACCCAAAAGCTGCGGGGGAAAACAGACTTGGGTAACAGATCGTATGATGAATAGAATAGAATAGAATAGAATAGAATAGAATAGAATAGAATAATAGAGTTGGAAGGGACCTTGGAGGTCTTCTAGTCCAACCCCCTGCTTAGGCAGGAAGCCAGTGGTGGGATTCAAATAATTTAACGACTGATTTTCTGCCCTAATGACCGGTTGGGTGGGCGTGGCCATGGTGGGCATGGCCAGGGGGTGTGACAGGCAGCACTCGGCCTCCTGCACCCCCCTGGGAGCAAAAACGGGCTGCGAGGTACCTGTGCCGCACCCCCCATGCCCCGTTTTGGGCCTAGTAGGCCTCCCTGCAGCCTCCTGGGAGCAAAAATGGCCACGGAGGGGCCGAGCTGCATCCCCACACCCCATTTTGGGCCTAGTAGGCTCCCTGAAAACCTCCTGGGAGCAAAAACGGCCACGTGTTCTGTCCCTGTCCCACACGCACACACACCAACAGACGTCCAAGAATTAACAACCAAACCAGCTGACAAAATCCTTTTCCTTATGATAACGGAACTTGGCAGCAACCTAGTGGCTGCCTGCCAAGAGTTTATTACTCACGAAGGGAAGAGATAACTTCTCTCCGCTTCTGGTACATCAAAGTAAAATGTTCAATAATTACAGAGTAAATTAAGTCCAAATATAATCCAGCAAAGTCTATAGCAAAAGTCCGGCAATGCAGAATGGCGTGGAAGCTTTCAGCTTTGTTCGTCACAAGGCTTGACTGGCCACCACGGTCCCTTTTATACCCTGTGGGGTGTGGTCCAGTGACTCAGCCTAATCTCTGGCACGCCTTTTCTTCTGTTGCGCGTGCTTATCTCTGTGACGCTGTCGAGGATCCAGTCAAGACTCATTACTCTCATCACTGTCCACCTGTGGCTGCATGGACGTGCTTGGCCCCGGCCCTATCTCTTGCCCTTCGGCGGACACCGAAGGCATTGCCAGAGAGGAGGGTCCTGGAGAGGGAGGCCTTGCCAACTCCTCTCCTTCACTCTCAGAGTCCTCTCCTGCCGATGACACAGGCTCAGGTAACAGAGCCACAACACCATTGAGGACGGGGGGGGGATGACTCCTGGAAGGGGTGGGGCCAGCCAGCAATTTAACAACCAGTTTGGCCGAAGTGGTGCAAACCGGTTGAGTCCCACCACTGCAGGAAGCCCTATACCATTTCCGACCAATGGTTATCCAATCTCTTCTTAAAAATTTCCAGTGTTGGAGCATTTACAACGTCTGGAGAGAACTGGGAATGTCTTAGCTAAACAAAGGGAAGCACTGGAGACGGGGTTGGACACATCCTAGAGTCTTCCAATATTTGAGGGGCTGTCACAGAGAAGAGGGGATCGACTTATTCTTCAAAGCCCCTAAAGCCAAGACGAGAAGTAACAGGGGAGAGACCCAACCTAGAACTAAGGTGAAAATGTTTGAGAGCGAGAAGAATTCATCCATAGAAGAGCTTGCCTCTTGGAGTTGTGGTTGCTCCATCACAGGAGATTTTCAAGGACAGACTGGACAGCCGTTTGAAAGAGCCGAGGTGGCGCAGTGGTTCGAGTACAGTACTGCAGCTACTTCAGCTGACGGCTAGTTCAGCATATCAGCAGATCAAATCTCACCGGCTCAAGCTTGACTCAGCCTTCCCATCCTTCCGAGGTGGGTAAAATGAGGACCCAGATTGTTGGGGGCAATATGCTAATGCAATATGCTAATATGCAATATGCTATATGCTAACTTTGAAAACCGCTTAGAGAGGGCTGTAAACCACTATGAAGCGGTATAGAAGTCTAAATAAAAATAAAATAAAATAAAAATACATGTGACTGATACGCCACTCTCTGAGCAGTTTACTATGGAGGAAGAGGCAGTGGTGAAATCCAAATTTTTTTACTACCGGTTATGTGGGCGTGGCTTGGTGGGCATGGCAGGGGAAGGATACTACAAAAATTTCCATTCCCTCCCTACTCCTGGGGGAAAGATATTGCAAAATCCCCATTCCTACCCCATTCCTGGGGGGAAGGATATTGCAAAATCTCCATTCCCACCCCACTCCTGGGGGGGGAAGGATATTGTAAAATCTCCATTCCCACCCCAGTCTGGGGCCAGCCAGAGGTGGCATTTTCCGGTTCTCCGAAATACTCAAAATTTCCACTACCCGGTTCTCCAGAACTGTTAGAACCTGCTGGATTTCAACCCTGAGTGGACCACCTCACTATCGGTTGTCCGAATTGCTCAAAATTTCCGGCTACCGGTTTAAGTTTAAGTTTATTAAATTTCTCCAGAACCTGTCAGAGCCTGCTGGATTTCACCCCTGGGAAGAGGGCTTGAGATGCAAGAGAAAAAAAACCCAACAAAACCTCTTCAGCAGAGCCACCTCAAAAAAGGAGAAAGGCAAAAAAATAATATATAAAATCTCAGAAAGAAAAGTGAACGCAGCTGGGATTTGGCTGTTTTTCTCCTTTCTACCCAGCTCTCTTTTTTTTTAGCCTGGCTTTTCTGGTCCTTGGGCCAAATTTCTGCTTGCTAAAACAACTCAGGGCGGCACTAATTCAGTCCAAAAGGGAGCTCCAAATGCGAAGGAATGTAACACAGCCAGCCCTCTCTGCCCCCATCCAACCTCTAATGCCTCGTCCACATTGGCCTTCATGTTGTTGGTTAGCTGTTTGATGCGGTTAAAGCGGCTGAGCCAAACTTCAGCAACCTTTATGTGGCTGGGTCCCTCTCTTCCCTAACTCCTCCGTTCCATAAATCAACGTCGGATGGAAGCGGCCAAAAATCTGAGTTCCCGTCCAGCCGTTACCATGCTTTTGAGATTTTGAGCAACCTGACAGAAGGCGAGAAAGAGGCAAAATGCCGACCCAAAATGTAGCCTGTAAGATCTCAAATCCTGTGGTTTCTCTTGTATGACATACTTAAGGAACTGGGGCTGTACACAGGCCACAAGCCGCAAGTGTTGTATGCCTGCCACAAGAAATGGGGGCTGTTGTACACATGTCGATGTTCACACATGCCACATTTAGATGGTTGGGCCTTTTGAGGGGGAGGGCAGTGGTGGGTTTCAAATTTTTTTACTACCGGTTCTATGGGTGTGGCTTGGTGGGCGTGGCATGGCTTGGTGGGCGTGGCAGGGGAAGGATACTGTAAAGTCTCCATTCCCACCCCACTCCAGGGGAAGGATGCTGTAAAATCTCCATTCCCACCCCACTCCAGGGGAAGGATACTGTAAAATCTCCATTCCCACCCCACTCCAGGGGAAGGATGCTGTAAAATCTCCATTCCCACCCCACTCCAGGGGAAGGATGCTGTAAAATCTCCATTCCCACCCCACTCCAGGAGAAGGTTACTGCAAAATCCCCATTTCCTCCCGATCAGCTGGGACTTGGGAGGCAGACAATAGATGGGGGTGGGGCCAGTCGGAATTTTTACTACCGGTTCTCCGAACTACTCAAAATTTCTGCTACCAGTTCTTCAGAACTGGTCATAACCTGCTGAAACCCACCTCAGTGAGGGGGCGGGGGGGGGGAGAGGAAGGAAGAAGATCTATTTCAGGGATTGAGATTCAGCGAACTGCAGGACCCCAGATAATGAGTTAAAACATTAAACCAAGTTAGTGGGTTATATAGTGAGTTTGGGCATAGAATGGTTTGAAATGAAATGGGAGGAAACCATATTTCGGTTAATGACTTGCAAGATTTGAAAATACGAAAGTAGAATCAAATGGGTGAAATAAAATCCTAGCCTTACAAGGAGGTTCTCGATAGTAAAAATGTCACCATTATGCTACCGTTATGCTATGTTAGGCATGGCCCTCTGTCCAATTTTACATTCCATGGCCTTTTATTATGAGATTCCTTCTCTTTCAAGAGCTGTCCAAAAGAACCAAAAACAAAATGGCAGCCATAATGGTGCAAATCTATTCTGAGGTGGGAGCTTTGATCATACAGCCATGGCTGCAGGGGTGAAATCCAGCAGGTTCTGACAGGTTCTGGAGAACCGGTAGCGGAAATTTTTAGTAGTTTGGCAAATACCACCTTTGGCTGTCCCCAGAATGGGGTGGGAATGGAGATTTTGCAATATCCTTCCCCCAGGAGTGGGGAGGGAATGGGGATTTTGCAGTATCCTTCCCCTGGAGTGGGGTGAGAATGGAGATTTTGTAGTATCCTTCCCCTGCCACGCTTACCAAGCCATGCCCACAGAACCAGTTGTAGAATTTCACCACTGCATGGCTGCCATCTTGTTTTTTTACCACACCATCAGATGTCCAAGTCAGTCGACCCCAAGAGAGTTGAAATTCAAATTGCCTTGTGTGGTGAAATGTAGTCTGGATTCCCAAGCATGGAAGGACTGATTCCAAAGGACCGCTTTAGAGCCCTCTTTAAAGCGGTTTACAGAGACAGCATATTGTCCCCAACAATCTGGGTCCTCATTTTACTGACATCAGAAGGATGAAAGATTGAGTCAACCTTTTTTTTTTTTTTAATTTGATTTATATGCCGCCCTTCTCCGGAGACTCAGGGCGGCTTACAGTGCGTTAAGCAATAGCCTTCATACTATGAAGATCCTGACCTTGAGCTGGTCAGGATCGAACTGCCAAACTGCTGGCAGCCAGCAGTCAACGGAAATGGCCTGCAGTACTGCATCTAACCACTGTGCCACCACGGCTCGTTAGACTGGACATACCCAATTCAGGGGAGAAATTCACTTACCTTTCCCTACCAGCTCGCAAAGGTGAGTGCGCGTGTGCGTGCTTGCTACGCTCTTTCGCGCGCCTCCTCCACGCATGCACCGAACCTTCTGAGCATGTGTAGAGGGTAAAAAATGGGACGTGATGACATCCGGGTGGGTGGGTGGAGCGTCCTTCTGCCGGCCCTACTGGATCGTGTGATCCAGATAGATCCGGCTGAATTTCACCACTGACCCAATTCCTGCAATCGTTCTTCATATGTTTTAGCCTAATCATTTTCGTTGCTCTTCACTGCCCTCTTTCTAGAGTCTTTCTAGAGTTAAAGGAAAGCGAGTAATAAGTTGCAAGCTTGCAAGGTTCTCTTTATACAACCTCACACTAAAAACAGAGCTGGTACTCACTGCTATGCTTCTTGACTGGATTAACTTGAAAGACCATTGACTTCTCTGTTGTCTTGTGATACCTGGAACTCTCAGGCTTATTTTTCAATCTTTCTCTTGCATTTTGCAGGGTTTCCTTTACGGAATTTAAAGGAGCCCTCACAAATATTGCAAAGATTTGGTTTTCTCCTTTGTTGGAGGAGTCAACATTCAGCCGGTTCGGATGAAATGGTAGCAGTGACTGCAGGTCTGCCCACCTGCCCAGGTATAATACCGTCCTATTTAGCTATGTTTTTGAGGCTGGGCGCATGCACGCAAGGCATGCACACAAGCAAAGCACATGCGTGGAAGGCTGGGTGCATGTGCGGAAGGCGTGCGTGTGCGGTGAACCAGTGGTAAGAATATGTGTGAAAACCACCTCTGCACCCAATCAGGAAAGACAAAGAGGAAAACTGGGTTTCTCTGTTGCGGTGTGCGAAAGGGAAGGGGAAGACTGGCCAGGAACCCACCCTGCCAAAACGGGCATTTTGCGTGAGAAAACGAATGGAGCTACGGAGAGGAGCAATTCATTTTCAGCCCTTGCTGGAAAAAGGCACCTCTCGGTCTCTGCTGCTACGTTGTTGACAAATGAGCTGACACGTTTTTGCAACTGCCTTGTGCCCCAGACTAGCTGGCAGGACTCTTTGCTGAATAAATAAAGCCTAATGGATATCGTTAAGGGGAGCCGGGTGCCCAGCGAAGACGAGGTCCTGTTCTTTGGAGTCTCTGTTTTGCTATGACGGCGGCTGCTTTTCTTTTTCGGTTCTGCAAAGCGGGGATGACTATATTTGGAGCTCCTGAGCTCCTTGCTTAGTCTAACTCTGCAGGACGAGAGGAAAGGGAGGGAAGATATGGCAAGCCAAGATACCCAGAAAGAGAAATCATTTCTCAAGAGTTTAGTCCTCTGGAGTCCAAAGCCACAAAAGGTATCGATGTCAATTTTGGGAAATGGGAGTTTTCGTCTGTTCGATTGTCTTCCCCTGTGATTTTAATAACAGGCCCACTCCCTAAAATATCTTCGGAGTCTTTGCCAGTTGATACAGATAGCCCAAGGGACGCAGTGGTTCAGTGTCTAAGTCACTGAGTTTGTCGATCACAAGGTCAGCAGTTCAGCGGTTCAAATCTCTAGCGCCACATAACGGGGTGAGCTCCAGTTACTTGTCCCAGCTTCTGCCAACCTAGCAGTTCGAAAGCACCTGTTTTGCAAGTCCATGTATGATATACCAGACACAATCAGGGGTGGGATTCAAAAATTTTAGCAACCGGTTCTTTGCCCGGTTGCTGGGTGGGTGTGGCCATGGTGGGCGTGGCCTACTTGACGTCCTGCACCACGGTGGGAAGGGGGGGCATTTTTGCCCTCCTCAAGCTCAGGAGGATTTCTTCAAGTCTCCGGGAGGGTGAAAATGGCCTCCCCTGGGCTCTGGAGGCCCTCCAGAGGCCGGAAACGGGCCCGTTTCCAGATTTCCAGAAGGAGGCCCATTTTTCGCCTTCCCAGAGCTTCTGCACCGGTGCTGCACTTACCTGGCATCCAAAACGGGCTGCGTGGAGATTCCTGGGAGGAGCAGGGTGGGTGGGCCCAACAGTCCTTATAATTACCGGTTCAGTGAACCAGATGTAAAATTAGCATTTGGTTCACCTGAATCGATCCGAACTGGCTGAATCTCACCCCTGTGGACGCTAAATAAATAGATAACCATCCCTTCCATTTATGCAAGCTCATTTATGGAATCATTTTGTCACTTCGGTTGTGTTTCAGGTCTCGTACTAAAACGCCCTCCTCCATTTAAGAAATGGGACAGAAGAAAACGCGGCTCACTCTACTATCCAGTTTGGGCCCAGGCTTGGCAATCTGGTGGGTTACCAAAAGGGGCAACGACCAGGTGATCTTTGTAGTTCCAGATCTGGTCATTACTCGGTGAAATAAGTTTGACCTCTCTTTGGGTTTTTTTTTTTCCTTCCAAATTTGCAAAGTAGCCATGCTAAAAAAATTAGTAAACAAAAAACAAAAGTGCAAAGCTTCAGGCCAGACAGAGGGATGATCTGAAGAGAGCAAGAGAGGAATTTGAGAAAAATCAGGCCTTCATTGTTGGAAGTATTCTTTTAAAAATGAAAAATGGCCTCTAAAGAAATGGCCCTGTTCCCCGTTGCCAGAAAAACTTTACAACCATAAATTTACATTTCTGTTTGCATAATTGTTATTATTTAAGTGTCACAAGATGTAAACTCATCTGCTTGGTTAGCAAAACATGGTCTTAATGTGCGTCTGTAGGGGTGAAGATTTAGGCAACTGGTGGTAATGGCTTTCAGAGGAAAAAAAATGCTTTATATGGAATGGAAATTATTACAAAGATTTTTTAGGAAAATTATAAAGTCCATGTCCCCAAAAGTTTACACCACGCCTTTTCTTTGCCCCACCAATTTACTGCTCTGCATTGCTTTCTCATTCTGATTCTTCTATCAAAAAAATCAAGATCACGCGAAATGTTAGTATTAACACTACTTTATAAGGCCTTGGTAAATCACACCTGGAATACTGCACCCAATTTTGGTCACTGCAATATAAAAAAAGATGTGGAGACTCTAGAAAGAGAAGAGAAGAGTAGCAAAGATGATTAGGGGACTGGAGGCTAAAACATAGGAAGAACGGTTGCAGGAACTGGGTATGTCTAGTTTAATGAAAAGAAGGATTAGGGGAGACATGATAGCAGGGTTTCAATATCTCAAGGGCTGCCCCAAAGAAGAGGGAGTCAAGCTATTCTCCAAAGCACCTGAGGGCAGGAGAAGAAGCAATGGGTGGAAACTAATCAAGGAGAGAAGCAACTTAGAACTAAGGAGAAATTTCCTGACAGTTAGAACAGTGAATCAGTGGAACGACTTGCCTCCAGAAGTTGTGAATGCTCCAACACTGGAAGTTTTTAAGAAGATGTTGGATAACCATTTGTCTGAAGAGGTGTAGGGTTTCCTGCCTAAGCAGGGGGTTGGACTAGAAGACCTCCGAGGTCCCTTCCAACTCTGTTATTCTATTATTCTGTTTATCAACACTGAGTTTCTTCCCAGCAGAAAATGGAAACCATTCCCCTCTCTTGGTCAGGAACGACTAGCATATATGTGCGAGGGGAACCTTTACCTTTACCCGTAAATATTAGAAGTTGAAAGATTATTACTATGTATGGTAAATAGTATCATTAGTATTATTATTATTATGCCTAAAGTAAATTGACCTGGACAATACACTGTTCACCAAGCACCTATGGATGTTAAAGGAAAAAATAAAAATAAAAATTAAAAAAAGAAAAAAAAAAGAACCGTCTTGTCTCTTGTTCAGTAGCGCCATCGTTACCCACCCCATGGCTATGCTTACTGTACGAAAGCCAGCACTGATATCCTGATCCTTTTAAGGAAAGCTTTTATAGCCTGTTTACTAGAACTGACAATATTTCTCAGGATCTGTTGAGTTGTTGCTTTAGTCTCGTCGTCGGGATATGTTTTATGGCTCTGTTTATTAATGTGGTATATATATATTTTATGTTACTGGATTGTAATAAGCTTCTGGCTGGGGACCAAGGTATAAATATACAAGATTTGTGCAAGGGGAACCTAATATGGATGAATGTTTGTTGTCCTTTTTACACGTGTGGGCTCCCTTGAAATGAAGAGTTGTTTCCCCAACTCATAAGGTTTGGTTTAGCGGTTTTAAAGCACCGGGCTAAAAAGCAAAAGGCTGCGAGTTCAAGTCTCGTCTTAGCTGTGAAAAGCCGGTTGGGTGACTTTGGGCCGACCCTTGTCTCTCTCTCCCCAACCCACATCACATGTTGTGGGGAAAATACGAGGAAGAAAATAGGATATGTTTGCCGCCTTGAGTTATTTGTAAAAATAATAAAGGCGGGATATAGTCAATCAAACAAAGAAATACATACATGATACATATATACATAACACACATATGTACACATATATACTGTACACACACACACCATACATAATGGTTTTTTATTTATTTATTTATTTATTTATTTATTTATTTATTTTTAATTTGATTTATATGCCGCCCTTCTCCGGAGACTCAGGGCGGCTTACAATGCGCTAAGCAATAGCTTTCATAATTTTGTATATTTATAGAAAGTCAGCTTATTGCCCCCACAACTGGGTCCTCAATTTACCTACCTTAGAAAGGATGGAAGGCTGAGTCAACCTTGAGCCTTGGCGAGATTCGAACCTGCAGTAATTGCAGGCAGCTGGTCTTAATAACCAGCTTAATAACAGGGTGCCTTAGACCACTGTACTACCAAGGCTCTTGCCTCTTTCCCTGGGTTTTTGTGCAGATAATTTTGTCCCTGTTCTAATTAAACAGAAAACGGCACAGATAGCAATGGCAATAGCGCTTAGATTTATATACCGCTTCACAGGGCTTTTACAGCTCTCTTTAAGTGGTTTACAGAGTCAGCCTATTTGCCCCCAACAATCTGGGTCCTCATTTTACCCACCTCGGAAGGATGGAAGGCTGAGTCAACCATGAGCCTGGTGAGATTTGAACTGCCAAATTGCAGTCAGTCGGCAGTAGAGGTGGTATTCAGCAGGTTCTGACCAGTCCTGGAGAACCGGTAGCAGAAATTTTGAGTAATTCGGAGAACCGGTAAATACCACCTCTGACTAGCCCTGCCCCCATCTTTTCTCTGCCTCCCGAGTCCCAGCTGATCGGGAAGAAATGGGGATTTTGCAGTAACCTTCCACTGGAGTGGGGAGGGAACGGAGATTTTATAGTATCCTTCCCCTGCCACGCCCACCAAGCCACGCCCACCAAGCTATGCCACACCCACCAAGCCATGCCCACAGAACCGGCAGTTAAAATTTTCAAAACTCATCACTGTTTGGCAGTCAGCAGAATTAGCCTGCAATACCGCATTCTAACCACTGCACCACCTCGGCTCAATGCACCTCTCAATGATATGACTCATTGGCCACTGCATGTAGGAATCTTCTTAGGCCTCAAGCATCAAATGCTGGCCAACATATCAGATAAGGGTATGGAGCTGGAGCTCCATATGGAGCTGCTGAATAATGTATATAGACTTTTCTATATACATGTACAGCAGGGACATTTGCAAGAGGAGGATCAAAAAAATGTGAAGGTGACTAGATTGAAGACCATGCAGTCAAGACCATGATTTTTGGCTATATCTGAAGAGGCCCATAAATCAACAGATTGGGTTGCTCTGATTTTTGGGATATTAGAAACTGGATTTCCTGGCTCATGGCATTAGCTGGAGAGACTGTAAAAGCTACTCAATTGATTTTTTTTAAAAAAAATCACAACCTCTATTTCCTAGCAAAGGGAGGGAGGGAGGGAGGGAGGAAAGAAGGAAGAGGGGAACAAGAAAGAGAAAGAGAGAGGTAAGGAAGGAGAGAAAAAAGAAAGAAAGGAGAGAAAGAATAAAAAAAGAAGGAAGGAAGGAAGATGAGAGAGGTAAGGAAGAACAGAGAAAGAAAGAAGGAGGGAGAAAGAAAGAAAGAAAGAAAGAAAGAAAGAAAGAAAGAAAGAAAGAAAGAAAGAAGGAGGGAGAGAGGAAGGAAGGAAGGGAGTGAGGGAAGAAGGAAGATGATGATGAGGAGGAGGAGGAGGAGGAGGAAGATGATTATTTAGACTTATATGCCGCCCTATCTCCGAAAGGACTCAGGGCTGAGAGAGGTAAGGTAGAACAGAGAAAGAAAGAAGGCGGGAGAAAGAAAGAAAGAGGGAGGGGGGAAGGAAGGAAGAGAGGGAGGGAGGGAGGGAGGGAGGAAGATGAGAGAGGTAAGGAAGAACAGAGAAAGAAAGAAGGAGGTAGAAAGAAAGAAAGAAAGAAGGAGGGAGAGAGGAAGGAAGGAAGGAAGGAAGGAAGATGAGAGAGTTAAGGAAGAACAGAAGGCCGGAGAAAGAAAGGGAGAAAGGAAGGAAGGAAGGAAGGAAGCCATAAAGATTTCATTTAAAAATATACTTATGAAAAACAGGAAATGCTTTCTGGAATTGGTAACTTAATGAGCATTTTTCTTTAAAGTTTCCATTTCTTACAAGTACTCATTCCAGGTTTCACAATGATTTTGACTCCACATTTCCATAAACACAGAAAAATGGGGAAACAGCCACCAGGGTTCATCTGATGTGGCTAAAAGTTGAGGTTCCTAATAGGTTTCCAGACAAGTTTAAACACACATACACACGCAAAGGCAGTCTTAGCTTGGCCTCCTCATTTGATTCCCAAGCACTGCATGGAACATCTTAACCCAGGATAACTTGGGTTGGATTCAATCTTAGTAAGCTTCCAAATGAAGTTCTTTTATAAGGATTTTCTTTAAAAAACCAAAAACACCAAAAGAATAAAACAGGAAATATATTTTCTGCCCTAATCGGCAGCATCTTAATGCTACAATGCATCCTTACATTTGGAGAGCTGCCTGCAAAAATGTAGACGGCCACTAGTGGGCAGCCTAGAGAGCTGATCGTATCTCTTTGCTGCCATCTAGCAGCGGTCTAAGTGGAACAGCCCAGACTGGTTACTAAGGCTGGCAATTTATCCAAAGTCAGTTTCATGGCATCCGGGATTTGTTCATTTTTTTTTTTTCCTGGTGATTTCACACTGGCCGCCTGTGCTCTTAGAATGTGCCTAAAGCAGGAGAGCAAAATGAAGAAAGGGCCGGGGAACAGATTCCTTTGCTGTCTTGTATGTGTGCAGCAGATGGGACTCCTGCCTTCATGATGGAAAAGGCAGAGACTATTTTTACATCAGTAAAATGGCAGCATATGCAAAGACCAGGAACAGAGCAGAGAAGAGAAGAGAAGGAAAAACAGTGAAACAAGTGTGTGTGTATATGTATAATGTGAGTGTGTATATGCGTGTGTGCATCTATCTATCTATCTATCTATCTATCTATCTATCTATCTATCTATCTATCTATCTATCTATCTATCTATCATCTATCTATCTAATCTATTAT
This sequence comes from Pantherophis guttatus, assembly GCF_059756535.1. Lineage (NCBI taxonomy): Eukaryota > Metazoa > Chordata > Lepidosauria > Squamata > Colubridae > Pantherophis > Pantherophis guttatus. Next base: position 12,458,678 of record NC_142076.1, on the reverse strand, counting down.
CTATCTATCATCTATCTATCTATCTATCTATCTATCTATCTATCTATCTATCTATCTATCTATCTATTATCTACCTACCTACCTACCTACCTACCTACCTACCTACCTACCTACCTACCTACCTACAGTATCTATCTACCCTGTTTTCCCCAAAATAAGACATCCCCTGATAATAAGCCCAATCGGGCTGTTGAGCGCATGGCAATAAGGCCAAGCGCTTATTTCAGGGTTCAAAAAAATATAAGACAGGGTCTTATTTTCGGGGAAACACGGTATCATATGTACATGTATGTGCATATATGTGTATGTGTATCTATCCTATCCTATCATATCCTACCCTATCCTGTTCTGTCCTGTCCTAACCTATCCTATCCTATATCTGGAATTGGGTATGTCTAGTTTAATGAAGAGAAGGATCAGGGGAGACATGATAGCAGTGTTCCAATATCTCAGGGGCTGCCCCAAAGAAGAGGGAGTCAAGCTATTCTCCAAAGCACCTGACGGCAGGACAAGAAGCAACTGGTGGAAACTCATCAAGGAGAGAAGCAACCTAGAACTAAGGAGAAATTTCCTGACAGTTAGAGCAGTGAATCAGTGAAACAGCTTGCTTTCAGATGTTGTAAATGCTCCAACCCTGGAAGTTTTTAAGAAAAAAATGAATAACCATTTGTCTGAAATGGTATAAGGTTTCCTGCTTGACAGGGGGTTGGATTAGAAGATTTCCAAGGTCCCTTCCAATTCTGTTATATCTCATCCTATCCTATCCTATCCTATCCTATCCTATCCTATCCTACCCTACCCTACCCTACCCTACCCTACCCTACCCTACCCTACCCTACCCTACCCTACCCTACCCTACCCTACCTTTCTCTATTATGGTACCTGTCTTCTAGAACAGCACCTGCTGGCCTTAAAATCTTGGCTCTCCTTTAGACCTTGAGTTATGTTGATGGGAGGTCTCTTTTGTCTATTTTTCTCTTTGCTTGGGGGGGGATGTGGGGGAGGGAAGTGGCCGTGGTTCTTACCAGAAGAAGGGATCTTTTGGATTTTATTTTGAATTGTATTACAGGGATATATTCAGCTGTCCTGAGTTGCTGGAACTCGTAACGGCTGGGGTTAGACTTTTGATTCATGACCAAAAAGAAAAAAGTGGAAGAGATTATTGGATACGTGTGCCGTGTTTAAATCATTTCATACGGAAGACCGTATTGCAACAGAGGACTTTTTTAACGGAGAGGTGGCCCGAAGGCCCAGGATGACTCATGGACACAATGGAACATCCATCGCAAGCGACGGCTTGATAAAACCGATGCTGGATGGGCATCAGAGGAACTTAAGCAATGCAACCTTCGGGCAATTCTGGAGCCGTCTGTCGCATTTCCTATCCGAGTCTGCTTTAAACTTTCTCAGAGCCTGTGTGCAATAATGAAGATTTGGAGGCTGCCTCTCTTGAAAGCTGGAGAACTGCCCAAATTTGACCTTTGTATAAACAGGTGCCTTTTGCAGCAAGCTTCACCCATCACAGGGTCTGGCTACATCCCAAGAAGGCATTAATAAGAAGCCAGGTGAGTGAAGACCCCCTTGTCCGAAGGAGAGGAAAACAGCTGCTAAGGTTGGCTTTGACAAGAGGGACTTATCTGGGAAGGCTGGAGGGCAGGAGGCTGAAAGAGAAAGCTACTTTTTCAAAGGATCCGTTGGCATCCTTCATTGCCTTCCATTAAGCCTGTGTCGAAATCCACCTTGCAATCTCTCTGGTGTTTTTTTTTTTTTCCTGCCTGCTGACGGAAGGTTCTGTTCTCCTCCTGATTTCTTCTCCTAGCGCTTAAGGCTGCGAGGAGGAGGGGCACCAAAATATCAAGAGAGTCAAGATGGCTATCACGAGTCCCCCCCCCGCCTTCGGATGCACCTGCAAAACACTCTTGGCTTTTTTTTCCACTTGCTTTGGTGTGGTTTGGAAGCTGAGTTCATGAGAGGAGGGAAAGGGTAGGTGGGCTCCTCTCCTTCATTTTCCCCTTCCGCAAAGAAGGACTTGTGGACTAAATGTAGGAGACTCTAGAAAGAGTGCAGAGAAGAGCAGCAAAGAGGATTAGGGGACTGGAGGCTAAAACATATGAAGAACGGTTGCAGGAACTGGGTATGTCTAGTTTGATGAAGAGGAGGATCAGGGGAGACATGATAGCAGTGTTCCGATATCTCAGGGGTTGCCACAAAGAAGAGGGAGTCAAGCTATCCTCCAAAACACGTGAGGGTAGAACAAGAAGCAATGGGTGGAAACTAATCAAGGAGAAAAGCAACCTAGAACTAAGGAGAAATTTCCTGACAGTTAGAACAATTAATCAGTGGAACAACTTGCCTCCAGAAGTTGTGAATGCTCCAACACTGGAAGTTTTAAAGAAGAGAGTGGATTGTCTGAAGGTGTAGGGTTTCCTGCCTAAGCAGGGGGTTGGACTAGAAGACCTCCAAGTTCTCTTCTCTTCTCTTCTCTTCTCTTCTCTTCTCTTCTCTTCTCTTCTCTTCTCTTCTCTTCTCTTCTCTTCTCTTCTCTTCTCTTCTCTCTTCTCCCTCTCCCTCTCCCTCTCCCTCTCCCCTATTCTATTCTATTCTATTCTATTCTATTCTATTCTATTCCATTCCATTCCATTCCATTCCATTCCATTCCATTCCATTCTTGTGTGTGTGTGTGTGTGTGTGTGTGTGTGTGTGTGTGTGTGTGTGTGTATGTTTTCTCAGGTTTTCGTGGGTGTTTGTATGTAGGTATGTATGTATTGCTCCTGGAAGCACGAAGCCGAGAACACCAGCCTGAAGATGACGAATGAGACTCCGTCGAAACGTCGCCAAGACACTTCCAATTTTATGTGGGAGAAGACCCGAATAACCAAAGACCTACATATATATATGTATATATGTATATATGTATATATATATATATATATAAAATTGCCATAGCTAAGAGCTCCTGGCTTTGGCTTCCATGAACTTTCTTGAAATATTTTCACCAGCCCAATTTGGCATCGGCTTTCTCTGCCTGTCTCTGTTTGCACAATATGAAAGAGAAAGACGGAGCAAGTTTTGCACATCTGGTTTATTTCTCCTGCCTTTTTTTCCCCCTTTCCTTTTGTGTTTTTGGACCGGAATATTTTTGTTTTAAAGAGAGATGTAACTTAATTAGGTGTTACGGCTATAAGCCTTTTACTGGTGAATTCCTTCAGGACTGTTCGTGCAGGAGCTGAATTACGGGGTGTGACACAGAGTGTTTGGGGAAACTGTGATGGGGCACCTGGCCAGCACTGGGAGAACAAAACTGGCATGAGAAGTGGGCATAATAGCCCATAGCTATGTAGTCCACATATGCACGTGCAGATGGGATCACTGCCATCACAATGAAATGGCAAGGAAGGTTTATGATCCTAGAGCAGGGGTGTCAAACTCAAGGCCAGTGGTGGGATTCTAACAGTTCGCACCGGTTCAGTAGAACCGGTTGTTAAGTAGTTAAGCAGTTCGGAGAACCAGTTATTAAGAGAAATCTCCTTTTGTTTTTTTTCCACTTTACAGGGTTAAATCTGTAACTTCAAGGCCCAGGGGCCAGATACCTCACACAGGGTCTTTCTTTCTTTCTTTCTTTCTTTCTTTCTTTCTTTCTTTCTTTCTTTCTTTCTTTCTTTCTTTCTTTCTTTCTTTCTTTCTTTCTTTCTTTCTTTCTTTCCCAATTTATATACCGCCCTTCTCCCTGAGGACTCAGGGCGGTGTACAGCCAGAATTAAGAACATGAAATACAAATATTAAAAAACAATTAAAATATATATAAATTTGGCCCCAAAATTAAAAATCACAAACCAATTAAAACATTTAAAAATTTCTTCTTAAGCCAGCCCGGCTTGCTGGAAAAAGTGGGTTTTAAGGGCACGGCGGAAGGCACTGAGGTCTTGGATTCTCCTTATCTCTGGGGGCAACTGATTCCAGAGGGTAGGTGCCCTCACAGAGAAGGGTAGTTAGATCTGGCCCTCAGCGCCTCTGCCAGCGAAAATGGAGCTTGGGAATAGCAGTAGCAGTAAAAGAGTTGGAAGGGAACATGGAGGTCATCTAGTCAAACAGAGGAGACCTGTACTAGGGATTCGAATCGCCGAACTGCCGACCTTTCTGATCGACAAGCTCAGTGTCTTAGCCACTGAGCCACCTAGTCAAGCTGGGCGATAACACCTAGTCTTATATACCGCTTCATGGTGCTTTACAGCCCTCTCTAAGCAGATCAGCTGGGACTCAGGAGGCAGAGAACAGATGGGGGCGGGGCCAGTCAGAATTTTTACTATTGGTTCTTCGAACTACTCAAAATTTCCGCTACCGGTTCTCCAGAACTGGTCAGAACCGGCTGAAACCCACCTCTGAACTGGATCCAAGATATATAATTTATCCATTAAAAAAAAAAAAGACAATATTTCCTACTCATCCCTCCCCTGAAAAAAAAAATGATACAGCATATTTTCTTTTGGTGCTGATTTCAAGAACAGACACGCTTAACTTGTTTATAATTTACTTTTTTTTTCTCCCCGCCCCTTTTTTTGGCCTTTGTTATTGATTTGTTTTTGTTTCCTTTGTTCTTGTTGCGTCCTCTTCTTTTTAAACTTTTGTTTATAGTTTGTGGTGTTTTTTTTTTTTTTTTTTTTGTATTCTGGGCGGTAATTAATTGATGTCTTTCTCTCTGTTTGTGTATTTTTTCCTCCAAACTTGCCATAAAACAAATAAAGTTAAATAAATAAAGGAAGCAAAGGAAAGCCTAATGACCTTGTACTTAGTCAAGATTCCTACTCAGCAAATTCTGCTGCTCAGCCTAAGGTCTCAGTTTGAACTAGGGTTGAATTTATGTATGTATGTATGTATGTATGTGTATGTATGTATGTATGTATGTATGTATGTATGTATGTATGTATGTATTTAGCAGGGATATATTAACTTTGCTCATTTGCTTATTTTTAATGCTTGTTTAAGGTTGGATGTATTCATAGGCACCAGTGGTGAAATTCAAATTTTTTTACTACTGGTTCTGTGGGTGTGGCTTGGTGGACGTGGTATGGCTTGGTGGGCGTGGCTTGGCGGGCATGGCAGGGGAAGGATACTGCAAAATCCCCATTCCTTCCCCACTCCTGGGGGAAAGATATTGCAAAATCTCCATTCCCTCCCCACTCCAGGGGAAGGATACTGCAAAATCCCCATTCCCTCCCCACTCCTGGGGAAGGATACTGTAAAATCTCCATTCCCTCCCCACTCCAGGGGAAGGATACTGCTCACATTTGCGAACGGGTAAGGAAAGTAAGTGACTACCACTTCTGGCTAGGAGCTGAAAGCAAAATCAAAGGGTTGAAGTAAAGAAATAAAAATTGAACTAATAAAGTAAAATAAAATGAAGGCTATCCCTCCCTCCCTCCCTCCCTCCCTCCCTTAAGAGGAGGCTACTGGATGTAAAGATTATTTTGAAAATGTATGGAGGGTGGATGATGGACAGGAGGAAAGAGAAAAGCAAAGTTTGGGGTTGTCTACAAGGAGGGGCGGCTTGAAAATGGGGGCGTTGGCTGGAAGAGTTGGAACACCTGAAAAATGGAACTCATGAAACAAACAGAGCTCTGTTTCTACGTCCTTCAAAGAATCCGACACACCTGCTGTGAGCTTAAAGCTTGAGAGATGAAATGGCTGGTTGTATTGGGTGGGGGGAAGGGAAAGAAGGGGGAGGGAGAAGGGGAGGATGAATGTTTTCCCAGGACCAGAACTCCATCACGGCCACCTCAAGGTATTTTCCAAGGTCAAGAGGCCCCTCTGTCTTCTATGGATAGAAGCCAACTGGCTGGGACTAAGAACCTTCAACTCTGACCAGGAACTTGAAGAGTTAATGGTCCAGTATCTTCTCTGAGCTCCGTAATATTTTCTGTTCTCCTTGGCTCCCTCACTTCCTTGGATCCACCAAGAGCAGGGGCCTCCAAACTGGGCAATTTTAAGACTTGTAGACTTCAACGTCCAGAATCATGCTGGCTGGGGAATTCTGGGAGTTGAAGTCTGCAAGTCTTGAATTTGCCAAGCTAATCTTAGGGGTGGTGGTGGTGGTGGTATATATGATAGCAGGGGAATTGATAGCAGGGGAATTGAAGTCACAAGTCTCAAAAGTTGCCAAGTTTGGAGACCCTTATCCAGGAGGAATAACCGAGAACACAAGGCCCGATGCTTTTGACTAAAGCCTAAATCTGAGTGAGGAGTGATGTTGACCTGACTTGCTCCATCCAAACAGATCGCAAGTAGGGTTTATTTACTAAAGTAAATTCCATTTCTAAATGTCAGCATGTTAAGAAAGCAGCAAACCATAGAGAACAGAACATAACAATTGTCTGCAAAGGGAGTGAGATGGAAGACGCTTGGGCGACGTCTCTGCCAAATCGGGTTATTCAAAACACTCGGTTCTCTGACACACATGTCAACAACAAACAGCAACTGGATTTGAAGAGTTGGCTAATCCCTCTTGGACAATGTAATTCTCTCATTTCAAGAGTCTACAGGCAGCTGCTCATAATCTGCTTGGGGAACTATCCAGCAAGCGTTCCAGTGGTGTATTTTGATTCCTTGGGCCTCGTTAGAAACGACTCCTCATCTGCACTTCTCTGCTGATTTGTTTGAGATTGTTTCCTTGCTCTCATGTGGAAACAAAGCTTATTGTGAATTGAACCTCATTCTGTTTAAAAAAAAAATAAAAAATCTAAAGTTGGTAGTGAGGGCTGGCCCAACCTGATTTTGATCCCATGGAGACCAAGGAAAGGTTCCTTGATTCAGGGTCTGGAACCCACCCTGCATATCGGACATTAATACAATTGAGCGAGTCAAGAGATACTTCACAAGAAGAGTCCTCCACTCCCCTGCTCACAACAGAATCCCTTATGCCACCAGGGTTGAAATTCTGGGCTTGGACAATTTAGAACTACGCCGCCTCCGGTCTGACTTAAGCGTACTACACAAAATTATCTGCCACAATGTCCTTCCTGTCAATGACTTCTTCAGCTTCAACCACAACAATACACGAGCACACAATAGATACAAACTTAAGGTAAACCGCTCCAAACTAGACTGCAGAAAATACGACTTCAGCAACAGAGTGGTCAATGCCTGGAATGCACTACCTGACTCTGTGGTTTCTTCCCCAAACCCCCCAAAACTTTAACCTTAGACTGTCTATTGTTGACCTCACCCCCATTCCTAAGAGGTCTGTAAGGGGCGTGCATAAGCCTGTCTACCGTCCCTGTCCTACTGTCCCCATTTATTCGTACCCATTTCCTGTATTCATAATCATGTTTATACTTATACGTGTAATCTTATATATGCTTAACAAAATAAATAAATAAATACAATAAAGCTCTTGTCCAATAGGTTCCTTCAAATTATAGTTCTCAGAATGCCACGTCAGAACAAGACTCCTTGGACTCGGAATCCAAAACATGGTTGATAAAGGTTGGGAAAGATTGGTGAAACTTGATGCTTTCTTCCGCTGAACCAAAGGTGTTTTTTTTTTCCCAAGAAGCAACTGGACTTTCTTTCTTTTTTCCTTGAGGACATTTTGCTTCTCATCCAAGAAGCTTCTTCAGTTCAGGAATGAGAAACCAAACGTCTTCAAGGAAAAAGGAAAGAAAGGAAGTCCAGTTGCCTCTTGAAAAAAAAGCATTTTTGGGACAGCCATGACATGGATGACTGAGAATCTCCATAGACATTTTCCTTTCTCTGAAAATAAACTGAGATGGCAAGTTTGAGCCAAAATAGATGAGTTGCAGATAACCCGGTTAAGCTAACTGTCTGAACCAACTCCACACTAAGAACTAGAGCTGATGTATCACACACACGTACACATTAAATACCACATTTCCCCGAAAACAAGACCCTGTCTTATGTTTTTTTGAACCCTGAAATAAGCACTTGGCCTTATTTTCATGGAGATCTTATTATTTGGGGGCGTGTGGAGTGAGACGGGGCTCCTCTTGCCGTCTTACCTGATTTCCAGCTCTGTCTCCCTAACCCTAACCAGAGGAAATGACAGAGACCGGCTGTGCATTTGTTTAAATATTTTCGGGGAAGGCTTATTTTCGGGGTAGGGCTTATTTTCATGGGAGGAATTTTTTTCAGGGAAGGGCTCATTTTTGGGGGAGGTCTTATTTTTGGGGAAACATGGTATTATCTGGAAGATAATGGAACTTTTGTCCAAAAACATACCGGGAACTTTTTAATAGGATGCATTAGTAAAATTAATAAAAAGCAGGCCTGCGCTTTTTCTATACTTTATCTAATTATCACTTTGAGTCTAAAATAACGTCTCCTTTCTCCATTTCATCATGAGATGTACACTCTGGGTTGTTTGCCTCCATTTCCATATGGATTTTGTGGCTGGCGAAGCTCTCACAAGAGCCCTTCAGTTGCCTTGGAGATAACACACACTTGTTCAGCCAAGTTCCAACCATATTCGAATTACAAAGCTGGCTGCTGGACCAGATTTTGCCTGATCAAAGTAGCAGGGGTTGTTAGCAGTGTTCCGATATCTCAGGAGCTTCCACAAAGAAGAGGGAATCAAGCTATTCTCCAAAGCACCTGAAGGCAGGACAAGAAGCAATGGGTGGAAGCTAATCAAGGAGAAAAGCAACTTAGAACTAAGGAGAAATTTCCTGATAGTTAGAGCAATCAATCAGTGGAACAACTTGCCTCCAGAAGCTGCAAATGCTCCAACACTGGAAGTTTTAAAGAAGATTTTGGATAACCATTTCTCTGAAGTGGTGTAGGGTTCAAGGTCCCTTCCAACTCTGTTATTCTATTCTATTCTATTCTATTCTATTCTATTCTATTCTATTCTATTCTATTCTATTCTATTCTATTCTATTCTATTCTATTCTATTCTACCCTACCCTACCCTACCCTACCCTACCCTACCCTACCCTACCCTACTTTACTCTAACCTAACATCTGGGCAAAAAACAGTCCAGGAATTAAGAAAACATTCATGAAATACACGCTCCAAGGAGAAGAGCCACACTAGTAATGAGACTGCTTGGTTGTTCTTATGCAGCCTCTCTTTGTGATTTTGACATTCCTCAACTTACAAATGTTCGTTTAGTGACCATTTGATGTTATGATGGCATGGAAGAAAGCGACTTCAACTGTCAGATTTCCCCAAGTTCACACATTTTGAGCTTGAGAAACTCTGGTCTAAGGAACAGAGTTGGTTATCAGCACTTAGCAGACTGTTAAAAGAGCCCTGGTGGCGCAGTGGTTAGAATGCAGTATTGCAGGCTGACTCTGCCCATTGCCAGCAGTTCGATCCCAGGTTCGATCCTGAGGTGGACTCAGCCTTCCACCCTTCCGAGGTCTGCAAAATGAGGATCTCGGCAAAATGAGGACCCAGATTGTTGGGGGGGCCACATGTTGACTGTGTAAACCGCTTAGAGAGGGTTGTAAAGCATTATAAAGAGGTATATAAGTCTAAGGGCTATTGCTATTGCTACCGTTAGTTTTTTCCACCATGGTGAGAAGTTGGCATGGTCTATCTTCCATATCTTATACCCAGGTGGGTGGGTTACAAAGAGTAGACAAGAGAGAGAGAGAAAATCCTTGGGAACATTTGGCAAAAAGCAAAAGACATATATTTGAACAAGGAGCAGGGTGTGTAGAGAGAAAACCACAGATAATTCCACCGGCTACTTAGCAGACTTCCTTTGCTGAATTTACCAAAGTCACTCATTCAGTCTGTTTTATATTTCTCCAACCAAAACTCTTGTAAGAACCTTCGGTATACATTCTAACAAAATTTGCATGTTTTCTTTTTGGGATGTAACCTGGAAGGACGATTTATTGAAACCGATCCCTCGCTCCCACCCTTTTCCTGACGTATTCCTTCTTTGATGTCTTTCACTGTGGTACCTAACAGCCCAGACGTGGGAGGACGTGGTAGTTTTAGCATAGACTAGAATAACAGAGTTGTAAGGGACCTTGGAGGTCTTCTAGTCCAACCCCCTGATTAGGCAGGAAACCCTACACCATTTCAGACAAATGGTTATTCAACATCTTCTTAAAAATTTCCAGTGTTAGAGCATTCACAACTTCTGGAGGCAAGCTGTTCCACTGATTCATTGTTCTCACTGTCAGGAAATTTCTCCTTAGTTCTAAGTTGCTTCTCTCTTTGATTAGTTTCCACCCGTTGCTTCTTGTCCTGCCTCTTCTTTGGGGCAGCCCCTCAAATACTGGAAGACTGCTACCCTGTCACCCCTAGTCCTTCTTTTCATTAAATTAGAAATACCCAATTCCAGATATAGGATAAAATAGGACAGGACAGGACAGGATAGGATAGGATAGATACACATACACATATACATGTATATATGATACCGTGTTTCCCCGAAAATAAGACCCTGTCTTATATCTTTTTGAACCCTGAAATAAGTGCTTGGCCTTATTGCCATGTGCTCAAAAGCCCGATTGGACTTATTACCAGGGGATGTCTTATTTGGGGGAAACAGGATAGATAGATACTGTAGATTGATATATAGATAGATACTGTAGATAGATAGATAGATAGATAGATAGATAGATAGATAGATAGATAGATAGATAGATAGATAGATAGATAGATAGATAGATAGATAGATACTGTAGATAGATAGATTGATAGATAGATAGACAGATAGACAGACAGACAGACATCTCAGTTCCCTGAGATATTGGAAGACTGCTGTCATGTCTCCTCTAGTCCTTCTTTTCATTAAACTAGATACACCCAGTTCCTGCAACCGTTCTTCATATGTTTTAGCCTCCAGTCCCCTAATCATCTTTGTTGCTCTTCTCTGCACTCTTTCTAGAGTCTCCACATCTTTTTTACATCATGGCGACCAAAACTGGATGCAGTATTCCAAGTGTGGCCTTACCAAGGCCTTATAAAGTGGCATTAACACTTTGCAGCAAGCTTTGCATGATTTTCTGCTCCACCGTCTCTCTAGATGTTGGGAATGCTTTATAACGCCCATCTTTTTTAATTCCATCCCTAAAGTTGCAAAAATAGGACCTCAAAGCCTAAATTAGCCCTCCCTGGGCTAAGCCCTCCCTGGAGGTTGAGTCTTCCTTTTTTGCAGCCCAGGAGAGCTGATCCATGTCTTATCTTCACCTATATCCTAATAATGCTCATTAAGAGGCAATATACAGTGGTAAGCCAAACATAAATGGACCATTCAACATTAATCATTACCATTTGGAAGACGGTACAGGACAATAAAAACAAGGACAAATAGGCTGAAAAATAGCTTCTAGCCCAGAGCAGTAACTATGTTGAATTCTACTGTATAGTAAACAGTTTGCTTGATGGGTTAATCCAGAGGTCTTCAAACTTGGCAGCTTTAAGACTTGTGGACTTCAACTCCCAGAATTCTCCAGCCAGCTGGCTGGAGAATTCTGGGAGTTGAAGTCCACAAGTCTTAAAGCTGCCAAGTTTGAAGACCTCTGGGTTAATCCTTCCTGAAGACCTCTGCAACACTCCAAAGGAAGGAAGAAAATGCCCCTCTACACCATCCTGTCAGGTGCCATTTTGTTTTGCAGTGTTTTATCAATGGGCATAAATTTAATCTTTGCGGCAGGTAATATTACTGTAATCAATAAATGCCTCCATAGTGGCAATTCTTAAACGTCATTCCACTGCTGGTCCTTATTAGCTTTGCAGATGTTTTCACCTAAGCTTCTTCCATTGTAGCAGTCTGTAATTCTTTCGCAGAAAACGGCACAAATGTTTGCGTTTAAATTGTGCATGGTTTTTCCCCGAGAACCCGTACCTTTGTACTGGTTTGTCCCCTCGTGCATGAGAAGATACGATGGGAATTAAGAACATTCGAGCCTCCGGAAAGCTAACATGTGGCTGACCCAAAAAGTATGCTTGTTTGTGAAACTTTTTGTGTGTGGAAAAAAGGACTAGTGGAGACATGATAGCAGCATTCCAATATTTGAGAGGCTGCCACAAAGAAGAAGGAGTCAAGCTATTCTCCAAAGCACCTGAGAAAGAGTGCAGAGAAGAGCAAGTGTCAGGTTTCGAGGTCGTCTCAAATAAATTGCATTTCAAACAAAGTCTTTGAAGAAAAACTCCTATTTATTAAGCACGACATTCTAAATCCAACTCCATCGAAGCCAACACTGACTTCCAGACCCAAAATCCTCCCTTTCCGTTCCCCACTCCCCTGCACTCATTGGCCATCTTCCAAGTCATTCTACCCCTAATCTACTGCTCCAGCTCAAAGGAATTTCCCCCCTCCCATTCCATCTCCTAGGGGATATTATCTCCAGGGAAAATAAGTAGGTGAAAAGTCAAACGTCCCTTTCCAGACGCCTCCGCTTCTCCTTCTTATGTCAGCACTAGAGTAAATGCAGCTTGAAGTGCTGACATCAAGAGGATTAGGGGACTGGAGGCTAAAACATATGAAGAACGGTTGCAGGAACTGGATATGTTTAATGAAAAGAAGGACCAGGGGAGACATGATAGCAGTCTTCCAATATCTCAGGGGCTGCCACAAAGAAGAGGGAGTCAAGCTATTCTCCAAAGCACCTGAAGGCAGAAGAAGCAATGGGTGGAAACTAATCAAGGAGAGAAGCAACCTAGAACTCAGGAGAAATTTCCTGATGATGAAAACAATCAGTAGAATGGCTTGCCTTCAGAAGTTGTGGGTGCTCCATCATTCCCCCCCCCACCAAGCCACACCCACAGAACCGGTAGTAACAAATTTTACATTTCACCATTGCTCCAAAGTCCCTTCCAACTCTGTTATTGTATTCTATGTCTTTGTCTCTGCCAGGTTTCAGAGAGCAAAGGGTTTTGGTCCTGCCTGGTATAAAGGAAATTTGCTGACAGGGTTTTTTTTCCCCCCCTTTGGAGGAAAATCTGAAAGAAAGAAAATCTATGGATGCTTTGTTTAGTTCTTTGGTCATTTTCCAAAAATAAAGAGGATTTAAAACATTGTTTTACATTGAGGGAAAAAAAAAAGTAGTTGAAGGAAACCTGGCCCTTTCCATCCTTTCAGCCAAACCTGGTGATAGATTTAGTTTTAGCATGGAAATTTCAGCAGATGTCTATGGAGGGGAACCAACAGAAAATATCTGCTGAGTATTGATTGAGTGGGATAATGGATTGAGAGAACAGCAACAGGAGGAGGTTGGGCGTCTACGGTTAGTAGATCACTTATGGCCCACAAGTTGGTCCAATTTCAACGGCAAAAAATATAGCAGCGCAATTTCATCGTGGATTTTCAGGAAAGAATACAAAGAAACAGGGGCAAAATTCCACCCAGCCAAACTGTATCGTCTTCTTCGCAGTTGTCTCACCTCTATTAATTCATGACATCACTGCCATGTTCCTATTTTGACCTTGGCTGCTCAGAAAAATTCTGTGCAAATGAAGAAACATATGAAGAACGGTTGCAGGAACTGGGCACGTCTAGTTAAATGAAAAGAAGGACTAAGGGAGACATGATAGCAGTATTCCAATATCTCAGCGGCTGCCCCAAAGAAGAGGGAGTCAAGCTATTCTCCAAAGCACCTGAGGGCAGGAGAAGAAGCAATAGGTGGAAACTCATCAAGGAGAGAAGCGTCTTAGAACTAAGGAGAAATTTCCTGACAGTGAGAACAATGAATCAGTGGAACAAGTTGCCTCTAGAAGTTGTGAATGCTCCAACACTGGAGCCCACCATTGCTTACGCAGATGCGCCCGGAAGTTTTTAAGATGTTGGATAACCATTTGTCTGAAGTGGTGTAGGGTTTCCTGCCTAAGCAGGGGGTTGGACTGGAAGACCTCCTAGGTCCTTTCCAACTCTGTTGTTCTATTCTAAATACCCTGGAGCGCATCTTGAACAACAGTTGCGCTCTACATCACCCCACAACTAAACATTTTGGGATTCCTTTTGCCTGCAGAAACTATAAGTAAATCAGGGTAAGGGAAGGAGTGGCAGAACCTGGGGATGGAGTTAAAAAAGGAATCATCCTAGAATTTCTATGTAGTCACAAGTGAGTAAAATTCAACCCCCTTTGAATTCTGTTGACTCTTGTCTAACGTCTAGCAGGTGCTAACCTGCTAATCTTCTTAGTGGAGAAGATTCTGGTGTATAGGCATGAGTAGAAATAAATCAATTTAATTGGACTTTCACATGTGGACCTGATTTTTTGCACCTGACATTCAGTTCCTATCTTGACTTCTACTCTACCCTACTTTTGAGGAGGTTCCATATGCCTCTTCCAATTTCCTATCATACTCTCATTCTCAATCCTCTCTGCATTCTCTTCTCCCCCTCGCAGTTTTGGGAAGGGAGAGATTCCTAAGCCTTTTCCATATGTCTCTATGAAACCTGGGTTTTCCTGAACCTGGTGGCATCTCCCTACTTCATCCCTGTGGTGCAATTTTATGAATACCACAGAGGTGGTATTCAGCCGGTTCGTGCCAGTTCAGGCGAATCGGTAGTGGCGACTGCCTCCCACCTGCCCTGGCGTAATACCATCCTATTTAGTCATGTTTTTGAGTCCGGGCGCATGCGTGGAAGCAATGGTGGGTTTCAAATTTTTTTACTACCAGTTATGTGAGCGTGGCTTGGTGGGCGTGGCAGGGGAAGGATACTGCAAAATCCCCATTTCCTCCCAATCAGCTGGGACTTGGGAGGCAGAGAATAGATGAGGGCGGGGCCAGTCAGAATTTTTACTACCGCTTCTCTGAACTATTCAAAACTTGCGCTACCAGTTCTCCAGAACTGGTCAAAACCTGCTGAAATCCACCTCTGCGTGGAAGGCACGTGTGTGAACAGAGTGCACATGCAGAAGGCCGGGCGCATGCACGAAAGACTCATGTGTGCGCAAAGTGGCGAACCGGTGACAAGAATATTTGAAACCCACCGCTGACTGAGACCTGTTTTTGGAAGAATATGTTTGCCATTGGTATGCAGAATACAATAATTCCCTCATTCTGTTTCTGTTCCTCGCTGTATCATGCATTCCATTCCTTTGGAATGTTAAAGAAGGGAATTTCTAAAATTAATTCCAGAATTGAACATGCATACTTTCTTAAGTTCTTGCATCTTTCCCCCCCCACCCCTTGTTTCCTGAAAGAGCATATGTGATTGACAAAACACACGTAAATAAGTGAAATCTAAATATAATTATTCACGCAATTTTCTTGAAGAGTTTTGGGCCTCAGGACTTCTTTGCCTGCATAATTGTACCAAGACTTTGGGTGAAACTTCACTTGAAAGAAATCTCAATGCACAGTCCCACCAAAATGCTCTTTTTGTAGGGTTTCATCAATGTGTAAATTCCTGCCGTTAACCTAAGGATGGGAAGATTCAAGTTACTTCTATTCCATGCCAGTTTTACATCTGTCTCCTGTGCAATGCTTCCTAGAACACGCTATGAATTAGGTTGGCTCTATCCAACATCTTCACCAGTGACACAAAAAATGTTGGAATGGGAAAAAAAACCAAACAAACCCACAAATGGAAGGAATGAAAAGTTTCAACATCATGAAAAAGCTGCATACAGATCATGTATGAACTTGGGAAGAACAATGAAAGCATCCATGGATGTTGATGAAGATTCTCAATCATCCAGGTAGAGTTGAATCATTGCAACTGGACTATTTTTTTTTTGTTAGAAGTTATGTTTATATATAGCACCACAGAGCAAACAAAGAGTACAGTCACCATGTGCTTTACTGCTCAACTGTAACAGGAAATGGGAAACTCTATTTAGAACGAAAGAGCATAGAGTATATACCATAGATCCAAACTTGTAAACACTGCCATCTACTGGCTGAATACTGCTGTAGTTGCTGCATATGAGTACATTCTAACAATGAATTTCAACATTTTTGTTGTTAGTTTGAGAGACGTTTCGCTGCCCATCCAGGCAACTTCATCAGTCAGAGTAAACCAGTTAGGCAAGGAGTTGTTGGAATGTTATCAATCCCTGCCATGCTAACCTCAGGGGTTTCCTCTCCAAAGTGCATTGCAATATGTTGACAAAGATTCTCAATCATCCAGTTGCAATGATTTAACCTTCAGACAACTTCATCCTTCATCCATTGTTGGTTTATATGCCATCAAAGGGCTACCAACTCTTAGTGACCACATCTTTCCCAAGAACAGAGGTGTCAAGATTTGAGGAAAAAGTTGAAAGAAGTGGAATTTAGAAGTATAGTGACTCAGAATACGGTCAGTGGTGGGATCCTCCCGGTTTAACAACCAGTTCGGGGATCGCTGTGTGCGCGCGCACAGCTTGAATAAATCTTCACTTCCTGGTTTCTTCGGAGGAGTAACACAGCTGATTCGTGTGGCAATCTGCTCTACCATGCTAATCAGCTGAGAAGATTGTCATGTTTGTTGGATCTGGTCTTTGGGTGTTAAGTGAATTTCGTTGTACGGGTATACTGTGTATACACGTACAATGACAATAAAGTTGTTATTATTATTATTAAGATAAAGGTAGGAAAATAGCGCGGGTGGGCCCATTTATCGTCAGGCGAACCGCTTCGTTCCCAGCTGATCGTCGGAGCTACCAGTTCACCCAAACCGGTCCTAACCGGTAGAATCCCACCCCTGAATATGGTACTCAAATATGCAATTCAATGGTTACTTACCTGCTGGTTCCTCAGTGCTGGTAACCACCGATGTTGGGTTGACAACAGGGATTTCTGGGAAGGAAAAGTGAAAAGCTTTCTTAGCTGACTTGAGTTTTCTTTCAAAGTTTGCATGAAAGTTAACCCCAAATTTGATAAACCACGGGCTGATTTTTACAGCTGAGGTGGCCTGGTAGTTAGAGTGCAGTACAGCAGGCTACTTCACCTGATTGCTAGCTGCAGTTTGGCAGTTCAAATCTACTGGTTTAAGGTTGACTCAGCTTTCCATCCTTCCGAGGTGGGTAAAATGAGGGCCCAGATTGTTGGGGGCAAGAGGCTGACTCTGTAAACCGCTTAGAGAGGGCTGTAAAAGCACTATGAAGCGGTATATAAGTCTAAGTGCTATTGCTATTTAAAAGAGACTGATTTAACAGTAACAGATGCTTGGCAGGTGGACCCCGCTTTACTAATTTGCAGTCCCAGTGGCTAGATTCACACAACAAACTTATACCTACCAGTCAGTGGTGGGTTCCAATTTTTTTTATTACCGGTTCTGTGGGTGTGGCTTGGTGGGCGTGGCATGGCTTGGTGGGCATGACTTGGTGGGTGTGGCAAGGGATGGATACTGTAAAATCTCCATTCCCACTCCACCCCACTCCTCTCTCTCTCTCTCTTTCTCTCTCTCTCTCCCTCCCTCCCTCCCCCTCTCTCTCTCTCTCTCTGTGTGTGTGTGGCATGTGTATATGGGTGTTATATATGTGTATGGGTAGATATATATGGTATTTTTTGGAGTATAAGATGCACTTTTTCTCTCCTAAAAGAGGCTGAAAATTTGGGTGCGTCTTATACTCCGAATGTAACCTCGCCCATCTTCCTTGCTGCAGAGGTTGCCACTGACAATGGCTTGTGTTTTTGGCCTCCGCACGTCACCTTTTCAGCTTCCAAATGCTCCGTTTGAGAGCCCTTCAAGGCTGCGGGGATCGCCAAAGCACATCACTGCCGAAAACGCGATGTGTTTGGAGGCTGAAGACATGAGGCGCGGTGCCCAAAATGGCTACCCGAAACAGCTGCTGCATTCTCTTACCCCTTCCGCGTTTCGCCTGCTTTAGTCACTGGAGCTCCTTCCAACGATCAGCTGTGCTTTAAAAGCTGTTTTTTTTAGCCCCAACCAGCCAAAGTAATGTGCTGAACCTGACCAGGCTAAGGACTAGCCAGATGAATACCTGGTAGGCAGAAATTTTTTTTTTCTATTTTCCTCCCAAAAACTAAGGGGCGTCTTATACTCCGAAAAATATGGTATTTTTTGGGGGGGGGGAGCAGGCAACAGAATTTCACTTTTAACGTGGGCCAGTGTGCTCACAGTAAAAAAAAAAAAAAGACAATAAAGGTTATCTTATCTTACTCACTAATGCAGGGAGCTACAGGTGAGCGACTCTGTTGAAAGCCTTTGGCGCAACGATTGCACGTTAAGCCGGTGACACCATCTTTGCATGGACATTGCCCGGTGGTTTGGTTGCAGGTTTTTCCAGCTGCGCCGACAGGGTGGCAGTCACATGCTAAAAAGTAAGAGGGGAGGGGGAGGAAGAAGAGGGGAAAAGCTTAAAAACTAGAAATTGCAAGGGTATATAACACACACACACACATTTCATAATACTGCATACCAGGAGATGCAGAGTTATGTGCAAACAGACCCTTGATTCAAAACACATGTTGGCTGTGACGAACAGATCCTTCAAATGTCCCAATTCTGGCTCAGAATGTTACCCTGCTGCATTGCGCAATTGTACAGGTAACAAGATTCTTTATGCCCACAATCCTGGTTACAGTAGTGGCCAAAATTGTGGAAACCTTTTGGGGAAAGTGTATTTTCTAAAACTAGCTAATAACACCACATATTTTTTTTGGGAGTAGTACCATAAAATTATATATCAATGGAAAGATAATTTAATCAAGAATGTAATGCAATAACTTTGATTTAGGATTTGCTATTAGAATAAAGAAGAAAAGTGAAACAGGTAGAAAAAACGAGATATACAAAAATGATCACCATGGAAAAAACGAGATATACAAAAATGATCCCCATGTCAGTTAAGGTTAACGACCTTCTAGGCCCTAAATTCTGAACCCTTAAAAATTGCCCTCTCCTTTCCCCCCACTAACTTAGATGCGCTATTCTAACTAGCATGGATAGCATCAGGAGTGGGCTTCAGATCCTTTAGCAATAGGTTTGCTGCCCTGTTGCTGGGTGAGCGTGGCCATGGTGGGCATGGCCTAGTCAGCCACCTGCATCATAGCGGGGGGGGGGGCAGCATTTTTCGCCCTCCCTAGGCTCTGGAGGCTTTCCTCGAGCCTCCGGGAGTGAAAACAGCTTCCCCCGGGCTCCGGAAGCCCTCCGGAGGCTGGAAACAGGCCTGTCTCTGGACTTCCAGTATCTCCAGTAGGCCCATTTTTTGCCCTCCCAGACCCTCCGTGCGGCCCCTGCACTTACCTGGAATGATTGTATGGACTGCATGGAGACTCCTGGGAGGGGCGGGGCGGGGCGGGAAGGGCGGGGTAGGGTTGGCGTGGCCAGCCAGGGGTGGCATTTGGGGGTTCGCCAAACCCCAGCGATCCTTGGCTAGAGGATCGCCCAAACCCTGCCGAACCCCCAGGAGCCCACCCCTGGATAGCATAGGGTGCTAAGGCTCATTAAAACGAAAGAATTACGGCTCTGGGAAGGAGGGAAAAAGAAAAAAAAGAAAGATGAAGGGTAGGTTTCCTTCCAATGGAGAATTTTTTAGCTTTGCCAAAAAGTTAAAAAAAAAAATAGGGGAATAAAAGAGGCCTGGTTTATGTCATGGGGGGAATTTCAGAGGGAGGGTTACATTTATTTATAATGCTCGGCTCATTTTTATTATCTGAGAACTGAGCAGCCAGGGTGGTTTCTGCCTCTTAAGACTCCGGGGGTTGATTAACAATTCTGGACAAGTCTTGGCCCAAAAAAACCCCCCCACTCGATTCCCCCTTTGCTGTGAAATATGGCTTGTTACATTGCCATTAGCATTACATACTTCATTGTGTGGAGATAAAACATGGCCGTATCAGGATTCTTGGCATGTTCCCGCTGCAGGTAGAACTAACATTTCTACTGGAGCCCAGTAAATATATCGAAAGGGTGTGATTTCTCCGTTGTCGTCCAACAACATTAGATGCCGAGGAGCGGATCTCATCGGGAAGGACATTCCTTCTCTTTGAAAGAAAGCACACCACCCCCAAAGTTGAAAGAGATTTATATAGGCTGGATTAGCCGCGGAGATGCAAATTTGGAAATAATTATCATAAATTGCAGAGAAGTGGAAGGCATGTTTAGCGTAGTTGAAGAACTTGTTCTGAGTTCCCTACGTCTCCCTAAGCCACCCAGGTCTGTCTGGCTTGTTTGTTTTAGTTCTAGTGTGTTAGACAGAACTAACTAATTGTGGCTTGTAAACCATGGTTTACAATTTAAGCTCACGCCGACTGCTTCAGAGACTCCATCCAGCCACCTCCTTCTTTGCCGTCCCCTTTTGCCCTCCACTGTTCTCAGCATTAGGCTCTTTTCCAGGGAGTCCTTCCTTCTCATCAGGTGGCCAAAGTATTTGAGTTTCATCTTCAGGATCTGGCCTTCTAAAGAGCAGTCAGGGTTGATCTCCTCTAGGACTGACCGGTTTGATCGCCTTGCAGTCCAAGGGACTCACAGGAGTCTTCTCCAGCACCAGAGTTCAAAGGCCTCCATTCTTTGGCGCTCAGCCTTCCTTATGGTCCAACTTTCACAGCCATCCATTACAACTGGGAAAACCATCGCCTTGACTATACGCACTTTTGTTGGCAGGGTGATGTCTCTGCTTTTTGGTACGCTGTCTAGATTTGCCATAGCTTTCCTCCCCAGAAGCAAGCGTCTTTTAATTTCTTGGCTGCAAAGAACCCTGAATTTGAGGATTTTATTCAAATACCCACTTATGCTAGATTTTACTTGGCCTCGTCTAGTGGTGGGATTCAGCCAGTTCGCACCACTTCGGGAGAACCGGTTGTTAACTTTCTGAGCAGTTTGGCAAACTGGTTGTTGGAAGAAATCATGAGGGCAGAGAACCGGTTGTTAAATTATTTGAATCCCACCACTGGCCTCGTCATGCCGAGGAACCAAACTACTCATGGTTTATACCTTAGTGTCTGGTGAAAAATCCATGTTTGTCTATTACTTCATGGTTAAAACACCTCGTCTTAGTCTGCTGGGTAGCCCTTCTAAGGTGCCTTCAAGGGCACCAGAAGAGGACAGATGGTCTAGCTTGACCATCAGTTCCTCCAAAAACACAGCAACTCTGTTCCCAGAGGGAAAAAGCTTCCTGCAAGGCTCCAGCTTCAAAGCATGTTGTGACTAAAGGACAACTCAACCTCAAACTGAGGACTCCGCCACCCGCTGCCATGTGTTATCCCAGCTGAATCCCTCAAATACCCTCATCGGAAACATGTCCATTTCCAACGCCGGCCAAGATCTGATAAGGCCCATTGCATCTGTTCCCCATTTAGAAGCTGCAAGCTTGTTTCTCTCTCTGTGTTTTCAGGAAGACCTCTTGATTTGGGCCATGGTGCTCAGGCAAAATCCCATCTGGTGAACATTAAGGGAGCGATAACATCTCTCTTTGGGAGGGTAGAAGGGTGTGCATGTGAGCGTGCGTTTTTGTTTGGTTTGGGAATTGCGTTTGACTGTTACACACTGATGGAAAACATGATATGAATCTTCCCCCTCTCCCACCTCCATCTTCCAACAGGCACTGGGCCAAAACGGGTTGGTGGGATGCTCACGGCTTTTAAGTGTAACTCTTCCTTTTTCCCTCCATTAAGGACCACCACCAATGGGACTTGAGAGGTTCTGTGCTAGGAAGGGTAGAAGGTGAGAGATGAAGAAGGCAACTAGTAGTAAGGTAGAGGAACACAACGTGCACCATTGGAGGACTTGAAAGAATAGGTTAGGGCAGTGGTGAAATCCAAATTTTTTTACTACCAGTTCTGTGGGCGTGGCTTGGTGGACATGGCAATGGAAGGATATTGCAAAATCTCCATTCAAACCCCACTTCAGGGGAAGGATATTGCAAAATCTCCATTCCCACCCCACTCTGGGGCCAGTCAGAAGTGGTATTTGCCAGTTCTCCGAACTGCTCAAAATTTCCGCTACTGGTTCTCCAGAACCTATCAGAACCTGCTGGATTTCACCCCTGGATTAGGGACAGATTATCTCAGAGAAGATCTACTGATCGGGTTGCTAGGAGTCCAAAATGACTTGATAGCATGTAATGAAAACCAGAAATTGGTACAGCAGAGAGATAGAGACTAACTTGGAAACTTTCATCCTGAGATGAGTGGTGAAATCCAAATTTTTTTACTACCAGTTCTGTGGGCGTGGCTTGGGGGGCGTGGTGTGGCTTGGGGGGCATGGCAGGGGGAGGATACTGCAAAATCTCCATTCCACCCCACTCTGGGGCCAGCCAGAGGTGGTATTTGCCGGTTTTGGGTGCATTTTTATTCTTGACTGATTTATTACTGGCAGTTTGCTAATTTTATTACTGATTCCTATTCTCTTTTAATGCTGATCTTATCTGTTTTATCCAATAATTTCAACTGTTGTAAAGCCTCCAGAGTTTTGCTGTCTTGTTTTTATTTTTTTTAAAAAAATACTACGCAGAAACACTTATCTAAACATTCTATTATAAACCAATATAACAAATCATAGAAATATGGAGAAGATCTTGGCGGAATGTATGAATGATTCAACTTAATACGCCTGCATTTGTTACTTATATTAAAATGGCCAAAGGGCAATCAATTTGATATGAATGTTTTTAAAATCTTCTCATTCAACTGTTTTAAAAAACATTTCTTCAAAAGTCCATGTTGTCTTTAGCCAATCTGTTATAGATTAAACCAGGGGTGGGCTTCAAAAATTTTAGCAAGGGGTTCTCTGCCCGGTTGCTGGGTGGGTGTGGCTAGTTGGTCACCTGCACCACAGCGGGGGGTGGGGGTGGTTGCCCTCCCCGGGCTCCAGAGGCTTTCCTCAAGCCTCTCGGAGGGCAAAAATAGCCTCCCAGACTTCAGAGGCCCTCTGGAGGCCAGAAACGGGCCCATTTCTGGCCTTCCCAAACTTCCGGTAGGCCCATTCTTCGCCCTCCCTGAGCCTCCATGTATGCCCTGCACTTACCTGCATCCAAAATGGGCCACTTGGGGACTCCTGGGAGGGGAAAGGAGGGGAGGGGTGGGCGGGGCCAGCCAGGAATGGGATTTGGGGGTTCTCCGAACTGCACAGAATCTTAGCTAGAGGTTCTCCCAAACCCCTGCGAACCCCCATGAGCCCCTCCCTGGATGAAACCTCTCAGTTGGTGAGAATGGGATGAACTAACTTTATTTTACCGAGTTCGTTTATGAAATGAGAGTAAGTATGGAAATGTTTCTCAAACCTGGTGATGGGCATGCGAGTTCCCAGATTGTCCCAAGAAGCTTCTTCAGTTCTTTCGAGAAAGCATCTTTGAGAGAACCATGACCTGGATGACTGAGAATCTCCATAGACATTCAGTTCCCAGGATTCCCCAGCCAGCCAGGTTGGCTAGGGGATTCTGGAAGCTGAAATTCACCTCTTTTATCTTGTCAAGGTTGAGAAATACTGCAATACATTTTAACGGTTAAGGACGCAGGTTCTAATCTGGCCTTGAGTATTGGAAGCCAATTGGGTGACATTGAGTCAATCCTTCCTACTTGGTCCTAATCAATTTATTCATTGATAGTGATTAATAAACTAATAATGCTATGTGTTGACTTCTTGATATGGTCACAGACACACATTTCTCCCCACTTTTCATGTGTGGATTGTCACCATTTCACTTTTTTATCATACACTACAGATACCCCCCAACAGTGGCATGAATTTTTTGGGGGAAATTTGGACTGGAAAAATCTGAATTGAGTGTAATTAATTTCAGATGTTTATTACTTTTAGTTTTTTTTAAAAAGGTAAAAATTTCCCTGTCTTATCTGACTCTGAGGCACCGTGTTCATCTCTGATTCTTGGCTAAGGGAGCCAGCATTGTCTGAAGATATTTCTGTGTGGTCAATATGACTACACGCCGAGGCACACAGAATGCTGTCACTTTCCCACCAAAGTGGTACCTATTTATCTACTCGCATTTGCAGGAGCTGGAGCAAGAACCGCAGCTCGCCCGTTGCGAGGCGAAACAAAGTTTAAAACCAGGAGGAGAATAGACTATGTTTAATGGAGTGGAAAAGCATCTAAAACAGACCAAATTCTTGCCAGAGAAGAAGCTCAATAAATTGCTATTAATGCTCTATCCCAGTGATGGCTAACCTTTTTGCCGTCGCGTGCCAAAAGTGAGGTGAGTGCGGGGGGGGGGTCACATGCGCGTGTGCCCACACCCATAATTCAATGCACCCTGCCCCCCGCGCATGCACGTGCAACCCCCCCACTCCCCCCCACTTTTGGCACACAATGGCACGGTGGGCCCGGTAAACCCGTTTTTCGCCCTCCCCAGGCTCCAGAGGCTTTTTTAGAGCCTGGGAAGGGCGAAAACAGCCTTTCCCATCCCGCCGGAGACAGGAAACAGCCCATTCCCTGACTTCCGGTGGGCCCGGAAGGCTAGAAAATCAGGTGGCTGGCACGCGCATGCGCACTGGAGCTGAGCTAGGGCAAAGCTCGCGTGCCCACAGATATGGCTCCACGTGCCACCTGTGGCACGCGTGCCATAGGTTCGGCATTACAGCTCTATCCATTCTAACAGAATTAAAAGCTTCTCTTCGAATTATTTCATTATATATTTAAATTAATTATTAATTTTAATTATTAATAATTAATAAATTATTAAATTAATTAATTAATTAATTAAATTAATTATTTAAACCGCTTGCAAATAAAACACCTCCGCTTTGCTTTCATTGCTTAAATTCCAAAGGGGGAAATGAAGAAGAGTGTGGAATATACGCATGGAAACTAACACGCATGGAGAGACGCTTCCTAGCAGTAATAACTTGGAAACAGTCATTCAAAAACAAGCTGCTCCAATGGACCGATGTGGAATGGGTATCCAGGGGGTTATGTTAGCAATTAGCTTTATGAACTGATACATTTTTTAGAAATGGAAAATGACCATGGAGAAGAAGAAAAAAAACCCTGTAGTGGAAAAATCCCTGAAATTTTTTTCCCCGTCAAGAGAAAACATTGCCAAACCCACATCCCCCGTTAGAAAGGCATGTCAGCAAGAGGTAGACTTCCGGGACTCTTGATCCAGAGCTTGGGTGGGAGAGTTAGAGGGCAAAACATGCACAGGGCCAACAGCGTTACTAAAACGCCACTCTGTTCTTCAAAGGTGCCCGGAGAGATAAGAAAAGTCTTGCCGATCTAATCTAGGCCCTTATTCTTAATCCATTAAGCGAGGGCATCTGTCATCGTTCAATGAAGGCCTCGGTTGGTAAGCAAATGTATCGTCCGCAATAGGTTGGGGTGGTTTTTTTCTGCCAGTAACGGGAAGTAAATGATGGTTTCTGGCCAAAAAACAAAACCCATGGTACATTGCGCTCAGATGACTGTGTGACATTGCAAATAGGTGTAAATGCAGGCTAGTTGCCGAGTGCCCAGAATAGAATTTAGAATAACAGAGTTGGAAGGAACCTTAGAGGTCTTCTAATCCAACCCCCTGCTTAGGCAGGAAACCTTACACCACTTCAGACAAATGGTTGTCCAATATCTTCTTCAAAACTTCCAGTGTTGGAGCATTCACAACTTCTGGAGGTAAGTTGTTCCACTGATTAATTAGAAATTTCTCCTTAGTTCTAAGTTGCTTCTCTCCTTGATTAGTTTCCACCCATTGCTTCTTGTCCTGCCCTCAGGTGCTTTGGAGAATAGCTTGACTCCCTCCTCTTTGTGGCAACCCCTGAGATATTGGAAGACTGCTATCATGTCTCCCCTAGTCCTTCTTTTCATTAAACTAGACATATCCAATTCCTGCAAACGTTCTTCATATATTTTAGCCTTCAATCCCCTAATCCTCTTGGTTGCTCATCTCTGCACTCTTTCTAGAGTCTCAACATCTTTTTTACATCATGGCAACCAAAACTGGATGCAATAGACTAGACTAGAATTCTTTATTGGCCAAGTGTGATTGGACACACAAGGAATTTGTTTTTGGTGCATAAGCTCTCAGTGTACATAAAGAAAAAATAAAATATATTCGTCAAGAATCATAAGATACAACACTTAGTGATAGTCATAGGATACTAATAAGCAATCAAATCATACTAGGAGACAATAAAAACAATATAAGTTGTAAAGATACAAGCAACATGGATATAGCCATAAGTGGGAAGAGAAAGCTACTAGTAAGGATGAGAAGAAGAAGAGTAATACAGTCTTAGTAGTTAATTTGACAGTGTTGTGGGAATTAGTTGTTTAGCAGAGTGATGGCGTTTGGGAAAAAACTGTCCTTGTGTCTTGTTGTTCTGGTGTGCAGTGCTCTATAGCATCATTTAGAGGATAGAAGTTGAAACAATTTATGTCCAAGATGTGATTTCATGACCACTGGAGAGAGGGCGGTCATCAGAACTTTGAATCTCAATTGTAAGTCCCTTTTGGGGGTTCCGTCATAACTTTGAGTGATCACTAAACAACCGATCCTAAGTTGAGAACTACTTGTATAAACTCTTATAGGCAGCCTGTAACCTCCAGCTTCATGTTCAGGGTATTCCAAATCAACTGAATTGGGTGTAGTGTGTCAGGCACAAAGAATCAAGAATACTCTCCGAGTTCAAAGCACTGAAGAGTTTATTATTGCTACCTATATAAAAAATGGTGCTGGAAAAGACTCTTGAGAATCCCTTGGACTGCCAGGAGATCCAATCAGTCAACCCTAAAGGAAATCAACTGTCCTTTGGAAGGACAGATGCTGAAACTGAAGCTCAAATATTTTGACCACTAAATGAGAAGAGAGGACTCGTCAAAAATGTCCATGGAGATGCTGTCATCCAGGTCATGGTTGTCCCAAAGGTGCTTTTTTCAAGAGGCAACTGGACTTTCTGGTTTTTCTTTGAAGATGTTTCGCTTCTCATCCAATAATCTTCTTCTGAAGCTTCTGAAGAAGCTTCTTGGATGAGAAACAAAACATGTTCAAAGAAAAACTAGAAAGTCCAGTTGCCTCTTGAAAAATAAGGACTCATTGGAAAAGACGGTGATGTTGGGAAAGATGGAAGGCAAAAGGAGAAGAGGAAGGCAGAGGACGAGATGGTTAGATAGTGTCATCGACGCAATGAGCATGAATTTGGGCAGATGGTGGAAGACAGGGGAGCCTGGCAAGCTATGGTCCATGGGGGTCGCGAAAAGTCTGACATGACTCAGACTGAACAACAACAAAAACGCACAAGAATCTGATCAACTAGTGATCCAAGTTGAATTGGATTAGGGTGAACAGAATTCATGGGAGGGCTGGACATGGCTTTCTTGGCTGTGTAATGACTCTAAACTGATGTCACATTTAACCCTGCCTTCCCTCTCAGCCTCCTCGTCTCCTACATCAGGGTTAGGGAATGATGGCCCTTTTATGACCTGTGGACTTCAAACTCCCAGAATTCCTGAGCCAGCCATGTTGAAGTCCACAAGTCATAAAGGGGCCATCGTTCCCCACCCCTGTCCTAGATGGTGGCCCTGTTTGTCTTCACCTGTGGTGAACAGAGTGGTCGAGGAACATGAATCGCAGGGCAAGGTAGGAGAAGCAGTAACTCCACCTTCTTCTGAGGTTGCACTTGCTCTTTTGCACCGAAGCAAAACTGTTCGGGAGGCCGCAGTTTGCCAACAATGCACTTAAACCATCCTATTTTCCTTGCCAAAGGAGCTGCCACGAACTGTGAGCTGAGGACATTTTTGCTCCTTGAAACTCAGCTGCAGCAGCAGCTTTGATAGCTCTCCCTGGATCTTGTGAGCATTTTATGGCTTTTCTTCAGTTACGGAAATTACAGAATCTCAAGACGTGCTTGCGTTGGCTTTTCAGCCACAGCAGTTCAATTAAACCAGGGGTCTGCAACCTTAAACACTCAAAGAGCCATTTGGATCTCTTTCCCACAGAAAAGAAAACACCGGGAGCCACAAAACCCTTCCCGTGCCTGACTATTTCTTGAGCGGCCACAAAACTAGCATATGTAGTTGAATTAAACATTCTGTTTTCTTCTGAAACTTTTCTTTTCTTGGATTTATCCATGGTTGGCCTATTGGGGGTCGAAAAGCTCAATAAATCACGTGCTGGCGGGTGTCGCACATTCGCGGTTATGATGCCTATTTTGAGCAACGGAGCCGCAGCAGAGGGATGAAAGAGCCACATGCGGCTCCAGAGCCGCAGGTTGCTGATCCATGAATTAAACCAAGGTTAAACGTTTTGAAGTCCAGCATTTTTCTTACTACCGAGTACCCTTTATGCTTTAGTGGCTAGCTGGCGGGAGTGGGGGAGGAGAAGTCATAATTGATCTGTTAGGTTTAAGACAGTTTTGTCTATTTTTAGATATTATTGGGGCATCATACAGAAGTCTTCCACCCAATGCGGCCTCGGTTTTTAGGAAGGGAATATAAAAAGCTTGCAATAGGGCTGCTTGGAGTGTCTTGAGTAGATAACGCTTCTGGCTTTGGCACAGAAAATGCATTAGGAGTCTGAAAATCTATTTTTGGCTCCGAGTGCAGAAACAACAAGTGAGCCTCGGTGCCTCAGTGCCGATACTTGAGACCGGGGGGGGTGGGGTATCTTGTTTTAGTTTACATCTCAATTCAAACTTGTTGAATTTTGCATTTTTCATACAGATGCTGCAATGAAAAAATGGCCATCCTGAAAACTCTGGGTTTTTCAGAATGTTGTGCAACAACTTGGCTAGCTCCCACCCTTTTCTCCTGGTAGGAAGGAAAAGCCTGCACGAAGAGGCAAGTTGATTTAGAAATGCGCAAAAATGTTTTATGTTAGAGAAAAGCATCCGCAAAATCTATTTTCTCTCTTTGTGTGTGTGTGTTTGTATGTATATGTATATATATGGTACATATACATACATACAGTATACAGTATATAATCCATCTGTCTATCAATCTTTCTAATTTATTTCATTTATTTATGTCACTGTCTGTCTTTCTGTCTGTCTGTCTGTCTGTCTGTCTGTCTGTCTATCTTATCTATCTATCTATCTATCTATCTATCTATCTATCTATCTATCTATCTATCTATCTATCTATCTAATCTCTCTCATCTATCACTCTCATCTCTGTCTATCATCCATCTTTCTCTATTATCCCTTTCATTTATTTCTATTTATATCGATTTCATTTCTCTCTCTGTCTCTCTCTGCCTCTATGTATGTGTGTGTATGTTTGTGTATGTGTGTATATATGTATATATATATGGTACATATACATACACATATATAATCCATCTGTCTATCAATCTATCTAATTTCTTTCGTGTATTTATGTCTCTGACTGTGTCTGTCTGTCTGTCTGTCTGTCTGTCTGTCTGTCTGTCTGTCTGTCTGTCTGTCTGTCTATCTATCTATCTATCTATCTATCTATCTATCTATCTATCTATCTAATCTCTCTCATCTATCACTCTCATCTCTGTCTATCATCCATCTTTTTCTATTATCCCTTTCATTTATTTCTATTTATATCAATTTCATTTCTCGGCCTCTCGGCCTCTGTGGGTGTGTGTATGTGTATGTTTGTGAATGTGTGTGGGGGTATATGTGCCTATCTGTCTGCCTATCTGAATGTTTTTTTTTAAAGACAAGTTTAATTTAAAAAAATTCTTTCATCATACATATTTTATGAACAGAGTGTTGGCCGGGTCACATCTTATACATAATCAAAATCATCATTATAATATTTCTTAATCTTCCCATTTTTTCCAATATTCATCTCTTTTGTGTATGCCTATCTGAATGTTGACTATATCAATATGTGTATCTTTATCTCTCTCTATCCATCCATCCATCCCATCCCATCCCCCGCCTGTCTATCTGTCTGTCTTTCTGTCTGTCTCCCTCTCTATCACTATGTCTCTTTATCTTTGTCTCTCACCTATCAATGTCATCTCACTCATTTATTTCTGCAGTGAAAATAGTTTCGCTGCCCCTGATCTCCAGAGATTTGAAGCAGCTTCTCCAAGGTCCTGGTCCCACTTTTTAAAAATCGTCAGTGGTGATATTACAAGAGAGAAGCCAAAGAAAATGAGGAAAAAGCCATGAGAGTCTTCTTAAAAGGAGGTTGGGGCAAATCCGAAGGATTCATTCTCAGAGACTTGTCTTGTGGAATCTTCTGGAATGTCTCTTCCCGTCTTACTTCCAGGAACAATAAATCCTTAGGTCCTGTCAGAATATTAGCAATAACTCCAAGAAGCTTTATTTATGGATTCCAGTGGCTTCGTTTTCTCTGTAACTGTGAAAACGGAAACGGGAAATGGCACTCTCTACAACTCTCATCCAGAGTCTACAGGAGTTGAGCAGCCAATAAATTTAAATGAACAAACTAAAAGAGTAAAATTCTGGAGATCTCCCTGAAAATAGATGATGTATGTCTTGTGCTATTTTGATGGACCTATTTGTCCTCTTCAAAGAAATGCATCTGATGAACCTTCACCAACCCTTCCAGGCAGGGGTGGACTTCAAAAATTTTAGCAAGGGGTTTTCTGCCTGGTTGCTAGGTGGCCGTGGCCATGGTGGGCGTGGCCTTGTCGGCCACCTGCACCATGGTGGAGAGGACATTTTTGCCCTCCCCGGGCTCCGGAGGCTTTTCTTGAGCCTCCGGGAGGGTGAAAACGGCCTCCCCAGGCTCTGGAGGCCCTCTGGAGGCCCTCTGGAGGCTGGAAATAGGCCTGTTTCCTGAACTTCTGGTAGGCCCGGTTTTTGCCCTCCCCAAGCTCTGTGCATGCCCTGCACTTACCTGAATTCAAAATGGGCCACATGGGGACTCCTGGGAGGGGTGGGGCAGGATGGGTGGGGCCGGTCATGAGTGTGATTTGGGGGTTCTCTGAACTGCACAGATTTTAGCTAGAGGTTCTCTCGAACCCCTGCGAACCCCCAGCAGCCCACCCCTGCTTCCAGGGCATTAAAGTCTGTGGTTAGGCCATCCACCAGAGTGTATCGCTTCTTAATGGAGATGCTTTGTCACTAATACTCTACAATTACGGGCTCAGAAGATCTCAGGGCAGGACTTGCCCCAACAGACTCCAAGCTGGTGTTTCAGCTCTACAAATTAGAAGAGAGGGGAAACAGAATATAATTCAACAGAGGAAGGGAGGGGAATGTTTCTCTTAAGTATTCGCCGGGAAAGGAAGACGGCTGAAAGACTGCCAGGGGTTTATGGGATGGGGGGAAGAGTAGAGCGGGTGGGAATTGACCTAGACTTCACTTCAGACACTCTGATGCAGACAGCCTCAAGCCTTCCTGAACGAATCCCCAGCTCTGCCTTGGCACCTCACTACTTTGGACCGCAAATCAGCACTTTGTGCGTACCTGTGTGGCATAGGATTGTTTCAAGGAAGGCATTTAAATCCCGAGCAAAGAACATAAGCTGAGTAACAAGAGCTTCAATTTCCACCATGCCTGGTGAAAAGCTAAGATTGGAGCAATTGGGAGAAAGGTAAATAAATGACTTGGGGAGGAAGGCTTGACAAAGATCAGCTGACTCTTTCTAACAAGCTGCCTAGTGCACAAGGTTTCACTTATTGTGTTCTAGACCAGGGGTCTTTCAAGCTTTAAGACTTGGGGACTTTTCCTTACGATTTATATTGACTGTTTTCTAATAGGATTTGATTGCTTATTTGTACCCTATGACTATCATTAAGTGTTGTACCTTATGATTCTTGACAAATGTATCTTGTCTTTTTATGTACACCGAGAGCATATGCACCAAAGACAAATTCCTTGTGTGTCCAATCACACTTGGCCAATAAAGAATTCTATTCTATTCTATTCTATTCTATTCTATTCTATTCTATTCTATTCTATTCTATTCTATTCTATTCTATTCTATTCTATTCTATTCTATTCTATTCTATTCTATTCTAATTCTATTCTATGATTCTTGATGAATGCATCTTGTCTTTTTATGTACACTGAGAGCATATGCACCAAAGACAAATTCCTTGTGTGTCCAATCACACTTGGCCAATAAAGAATTCTATTCTGTTCTGTTCTGTTCTGTTCTGTTCTGTTCTGTTCTACCCTACCCTACCCTACTCTACTCTACTCTACTCTATTCTATGTAAGCAATTGTTCATATGAAACAATGTTCTGTCTGTTTTGTAACAAGAAGAGAATGTTGTCATAATGTCCGTGGCTTCAATTTCTTACTTGCTTTAACATTCTCTTCCAGTGACTCAAGCCACGCAGTCTTGAGCAACCTGAAGATTATTTGATTTTACATTCCAAAATAAAGCTGTCGTTCCTCTGGGTCCATAACAGTAGCTTGGCACAGCTACTCAGAAATACTCTGATATAGAATTTCTCTGCCTACCTCCCGATTTGATGTTCACAGATGAAGATTAAGGAGCCAGGACAATGGATGGAAGATTGAAGTCCAGTCCTTAAAGAGAGATTAATATTTTCATGCTGAAGCAGACATTCCTGGAAATAGGCTAATAGGGTATGATTTGATTGCTTATTTGTACCCTATGACTATCATTAAGTGTTGTACCTTAGGATTCTTGACCAAAGACAAATTCCTTGTGTGTCCAATCACACTTGGCCAATAAAGAATTCTATTCTATTCTATTCTATTCTATTCTATTCTATTCTATTCTATTCTATTCTATTCTATTCTATTCTATTCTATTCTATTCTAATTCTAATTCTAATTCTAATTCTAATTCTATTCTATGATTCTTGATGAATGCATCTTGTATTTTGTGTATAATGAGAGCGTATGCACCAAAGACAAATTCCTTGTGTGTCCAATCACACTTGGCCAATAAAGAATTCTTCTCTTCTCTTCTCTTCTCTTCTCTTCTCTTCTCTTCTCTTCTCTTCTCTTCTCTTCTCTTCTCTTCTCTTCTCTTCTCTTCTCTTCTCTTCTCTTCTCTTCTCTTCTCTTCTCTTCTCTTCTCCTCTCCTCTCCTCTCCTCTCCTCTCCTCTCCTCTCTTCTCTTCTCTTCTCTCTTCTCTACTCTACTCTTCTCTCCTCTCCTCTTCACTTCTCTCCTCCTCTCCTCTCCCCTCCCCTCCCCTCCCCTGCCCTCCCCTCCCCTCCCGTTCCATTCCATTCCATTCCATTCCATTCTATTCTATGCTATTCTATTCTCAGTCATCCATCCAGGTCATGGTTTGTCCCAGTTTCAAGAGGCAACTGGACTTTCCTGGTTTTCTTTGAAGAAGTTTTGCTTCTCATCCAAGAAGCTGCTTCAGAAAACATCAGCACAGCTCCAAAACAGAGCTGAAGAAGCTTCTTGGATGAGAAGCGAAGCATCTTCGCTAAAGAAAAACCAGAAAGTCCAATCTTGAAAAAGCACCTTTGGGACAACTATGATTCCATGATTCTAAGTACAGACAGTAGGTTCTCTCTAAAATTTCTCCCCTTCTCCAACTTTTCCCCCCTTCTCTCCAGGGCCTGCAGCACATTCTTTTCTTGGCTCTACTACCTGATTTCCTTGTAACCAGAGAACGGCAGGGGCTCAAACCTGAGCGCATCTACCCACAAAACATGAGTTCCACCCTTAAGGTCTTGGCTCCAGCGTAAAACTGGGGGATGGGAAAGCCAACAAAAGAAAAGCTTGGGAGAGCCAGCTTCAAAATGAATCAATCTCAAACATAATGCCTTGTGTGCCCAATGTATTTCTCTGTACAGGCTTACCAAGAGACCGGGGAAAATTTCACAGCAGCTGTGGTTCCAAGGAGATCCTTTTCTAGCCCCACCAGAGGAAATGACTCAGGCTTGTTTTTTCTTTTTTAATTTAATTTTTTTATTTTTTGAGAAACCGCAGACTGACAAGTTCATTGCCTGCCTGCCACTCTTTGCTGGGCTGCATTTTTATGGGTGGGTGGGTGGGTATTTTTCTCATCCCCACATGCTCTCCAGGAAAGTGTGTGGAATGAAGGAAGAGAGAAATCGAGGCAACTGTCCAGCCAGAGTGGCTGTAGACAGCAGAAGGGCATTTTGGGGTCACGTCCCTTGCTCTGTGGAGGACCCCAGAGACGAAAGAAATGGAAAGGAAAAGCTGTGATGGAGAAACTTCGGGGCTGACAGTTACATCAAATCATCATCATCATTGTAAAATGGTTAAGGGACTGGAGGATAAAACATATGAAGAACGGTTGCAGGAACTGAATATGTCTAGTTTAATGAAAAGAAGGACTAGGGGAGACATGATAGCAGTCTTCCGATATCTCAGGGGCTGCCACAAAGAAGAGGGAGTCAAGCTATTCTCCAAAGCACTTGATGGCAGGACAAGAAGCAATGGATGGAAACTCATCAAGGAGAGAAGCAACCTAGAACTAAGGAAAAAATTCCTGACAGTGAGAACAATTAATCAGTGGAACAGCTTGCTTTCAGAAGTTCTGGATGCTCCAACACTGAAGCTTTCTACGAAAAGATAGGACAACCATTTGTCGGAAATGGTATAGGGTTTCCTGCTTAAGGGAAGGGGGGTTGGACTAGAAGACCTCCAAGGTCCCTTCCCACTCTGTTATTCTGTCATCGTAATAATCTATCAAGCAGAGAAGAGAATCTGACAATGACTTGTATAAAATCAGCCCGGGTGGGAAGGGGAGCTGCGAGCTCAGTTTTCGCTATTACAGCCAAAAATGGAGTCTGGGAGGACACTGCAGGCCGGTCCTTCACTGTTTCCAGGATGGCTTCACAGGCCAGATCTAAGCACCTGGATCTGGCCCATGGGCCTTGAGTTTGACACCCCTGTGCTAGACTATCAACATCTTCATCATTCATTATGAATGGTGCAGACAGTGACTGTCCATCTTGGAGCACCACCATCCTTAGTGCATGTTAGAAGGCTTGGTTCCAGACTTTATTGCTGGTAGAAGAGGGGCAGGTAGATCATTAGGCTATGATCTACTAGACTATCAACATCCTCATCACTCATTATGGATGATGTAGTTAGTGAAAGGGCCACATAACTCACCACCATCCTCCGTGCCATTACTCACACCCAATGTTGGCCTTATCTTCTGTTCCTGCCATTACCTCTCACATCCCCCCTAGCTTAAAATAGAGGCACACTTGAAAAAAAAAAGCAGTAAGGTGTGGCCAGGACAAACCTACATTTGGGTTTCGTTTCCATGCCATTTAAAACTAATTCAGCTCAACCGCAGTTTGCATGATTGCTCGCCATTCAGGCATTTAATACTTTTCTCCTCCGGTCCAATTAAAGCTGTTCCATCAGGAGCAAATTTGGATCGGTTCCAGATGCTATAACTAAGATGTTCGGGGAATACAAGAGAGGGAGGGGAGGGAGAGGATTTAGGGCCTGAAGATGGCATATTAAGAGCCAAGAGGGTTGTGTGTATAGAAGAAGGAATGGCAGAACCTGGGGGGTGGAGTTAAAAGAGGGACTAGCCTAGAATCCCTACGTAGCCACAAATAATAGAATAGAATAGAATAGAATAGAATAGAATAGAATAGAATAGAATAGAATAGAATAACAGAGTTGGAAGGGACCTTGGAGGTCTTCTAGTCCAACCCCCTGCTTAGGCAGGAAACCCTACACAACTTCAGACAAATTGGTAGCCTTGGTAGTACAGTGGTCTAAGGCACCCTGTTATTAAGCTGATTATTAAGACCAGCTGCCTGCAATTACTGCAGGTTCGAATCTCGCCAAGCCTCAAGGTTGACTCAGCCTTCCATCCTTTCTAAGGTAGGTAAATTGAGGTCCCAGTTGTGGGGGCAATAAGCTGACTTTGTATAAATATACAAAAGGATGAAGGCTATTGCTGAGCACATTGTAAGCCGCCCTGAGTCTCCGGAGAAGGGCGGCATATAAATCAAATTAAAAAAATAATAAATAAATAAATAAATGGTTATCCAACATCTTCTTAAAAACCTCCAGTGTTGGAGCATTCACAACTTCTGGAGGCCAGTTGTTCCACTGATTAATTGTTCTAACCATCAGGAAATTTCTCCTTAGTTCTAGGTTGCTTCTCTCCTTGATTAGTTTCCACCCGTTGTTTCTTATCCTGCCCTCAGGTGCTTTGGAGAATAGCTTGACTCCCTCTTCTTTGTGGCAGCCCCTGAGATATTGGAAGACTGCTATCATGTCTCCCCTGGTCCTTCTTTTCATTAAACTAGACATACCCAGTTCCTGCAACCGTTCTTCATATGTTTTAGCCTCCTGTCCCCTAATCATCTTTGTTGCTCTTCTCTGCACTCTTTCTAGAGTCTCCACATCTTGTTTTTACATCGTGGCGACCAAAAGTGAATGCAGTATTCCAAGTGTAGCCTTACCAAGGCCTTATAAAGTTGCATTAACACTTCACGTGATCTTGATTCTATCCCCTCTGTTTATGCAGCCTAGAACTGTGTTGGCTTTTTAAACAGCTGCTGCACACTGCAGGCTCATACTTAAATGGTTGTCCACTAAGATTCCAAGATCCCTCTCACAGTTACTACTATTGAGCAAGGTACCACCTATACTGTACCTGTGCATTTTGTTTTTCTTGCCTAAATGTAGAACCTCGCTTTTTGTTTTTTCCAGAAAAAAGATGGGACAACTTATTCTTCAAAGCACCTGAAGGCAGGACAAGAAGTAGTGGGTAGAAGCTTAATACAGAGAGATCCAACCTAGAATTAAGGAGAACCATTGAATTCTGTTGACCCTGATTTAACTCCAAGCAAGTGCTAAGTTTTCGTTGAGAAGATTCCTAGACTGTTTAGCAATACATTGGCTTACGTGTTGACCTGCCCTGTCATGCCTGACATTGTGAGATGACTAGTCGGAGTTCCCTGTTCACCCACTTCCTTATCTGTAGGTTGGCTAAATTGTCCCGGGGATGTGTCATTTCCCTTCCCTTTGCTACATCTCCAGATCTCCTGGCCTTCACAAGCCACGTCTCTTTTCTCAGTGCCAAGGACGTAGCTAGTCATATTTCCCCTCTCCACCCCCCTCACCCCGTCTCCTTCCCTGTGGTATCTTCTGGCTGGAAACCAAACTTGGTTTCCAAGTTTGACTTCAGTTCTGTGTTGCAATCCCTCCCAGATGGCTTTTCGAGAAACAGAGGGAGTCCTTCCAAGGTGGCGGGGCAACAAAATTCACCATGTGCTTGAGCGGAGAGCATGAACTTTTCAGACGGAGATGTCATGATAGGGGGAAAAAAAGAGGCACAGATGGTGAAGCCTTGCCAGATCGCCCGCCTGGGTGATTTAACAATGATGTCTCCGTTCGCTAATAATCTGGGTGAGAAGGAAGTCTCCGTCCTGCTTCTCTCGGTCTGGATTTTTACAAGACGCTTGTTAACGTTGGAACATTTTTCTGTGTGTGGCGCACGTTTTGTCCGATTCCCTTGAGACAGATTGCGGTGTTATTTTTTTTCTAGGCCATTCAGGAAGACTGAAGAAAGGGTTCTCCAAAGCACTCAGAATGAGGCCTGTCTTCAAACAGAAATACCAAGTTCTTGCTGGTTTGTAGGACACCCAGCGATGAAGCGCTGTGAACTGCCAGGAAATTTATTTTCTTGGAACCAAAACATTTGCAGTTTCTGGAAAAAAGACAGCTTGCTTTGCTGTGTAAACCTTGGCTTTTGCTCTACCAAATACCTTACAAGGGTCAGTGCTTATAAACAAAAAGCAAATAATAATGATGGTTAAACAAAAAACATATCTTGAGATTACTGAATTCTGTACGCATAACCGTAGAAATGGTGGTAGACTTTAAGAGAAACCCTTCCATACTTCGACCTCTTGCAATACTAGACAACACAGTATCAACAGTAGAGACCTTCAAATTTCTAGGTTCTACCATATCTCAAGACCTAAAATGGACACCTAACATCAAAAATGTCATCAAAATAGCACAACAAAGAATGTTCTTTCTCAAGAAGCTCAAACTACCCAAGGAGCTGCTCATACAGTTCTACAGAGGAATTATTGAGTCTGTCTTCTGCACCTCTATAACTGTCTGGTTTGGTTCTGCAACCCAACAAGAGAGACACAGACTTTAGAGGATAATTAGAACTACAGAAAAAACAATGGCTACCAATCTGCCTTCCATTGAGGACCTGTATACCGCACGGGTCAAAAAGAGGGCTGTGAAAATATCTACAGACCCCTCGCATCCTGGACATAAACTGTTTCAACTCCTACCCTCAAAACGAAGCTATAGAGCACTGCACACCAGAACAATTAGACACAAAGACAGTTTTTTCCCAAATGCCATCACTGCTAAACAAATAATTCCCTCAACACTGTCAAATTATTCACTAAGTCTACATTACTATTAATCTTCTCATCGTTCCTATCACCTTTCTCCCACTTATGACTGCATCACTGTAACTTTGTTCCTTGAATCCTTATGATTTATACTGATTGTTTCCCAGTATGATTTGATTGCTTATTTGTTCCCTATGACTATCATTAAGTGTTGTACCTTATGATTCTTGACGAATGTATTTTGTCATTTTAGGTACACTGAGAGCATTTGCACCAAAGACGAATTCCTTGTGTGTCCAATCACACTTGGCCAATAAAGAATTCTATTCTATTCTATTCTATTCTATTCTATTCTATTCTATTCTATTCTATTCTATTCTATTCTATTCTATTCTATTCTATTCTATTCTATTCTACTCTACTCTACTCTACTCTACTCTACTCTACTCTACTCTACTCTACTCTACTCTGATATTGGAAATCTTCCGTTTGATGGGAGGTGACTTTGAAATAAAAAGAGAAAGAAAGATACTTATGCAAAACCCCATTTGGGTTTTGCAAGAGGCAGGCATGGATACAAGGAAGAGGGATGGCCCCAGGATCACTTTTAGATATTTAACAGTGCCCCTCTTGACATGGCCGTAGAAGCGAGGAAACAGAGAAAGCATCCCAAGTCATATCTATGATAGTTTGATGGGGATGAATCAGACTCTCCCAAGTGGAGAATTACAATCAGCCTTGAGTCAAAGCTCAGAGCCTCCAGCTTGATTTGGCTCAGAGAAGTCTCGCCTAGACTGTCTTCCAACTTTCCAGACCAAAAGATAAAACAGAATAAGAAAGTTTGAAGGTCTTCTAATCCAACCCCTTTCCTCATGCAGAAGATCCTATATCATTCCAGAGACAAATGGTTGTCCAATCTCTTCTTAAAAACTTCCAGTGTTGGAGCATTCACAACTTCTAGAGGCAAGTTGTTCCACTGATTAATTGTTCCCACTGTCAGGAAATTTCTCCTTAGTTCTAGGTTGCTTCTCCCCTTGATTAGTTTCCATCCGTTGCCTTAGAATGGGGTTGGCTCTCTGGTTATAAACTATACTTCCACCAACACTGGTAGGGAAAGCCATTGTAGATAAAAACAGAAAGCAAATCTCACTCCCTTCTAGCACTGATGATGTTACCTAGTTTGGTAATTAAAGGTCTGCAAGAAACCCACCAAACTCAGAGAGCACCAAGGACTCCACAGGTTGAATAGAATAGAACCGTGATGGCGAACCTATGGCACGCGTGCCACAGGCGGCACGCAGAACCATGTCGCCTGGCATGCCAGCTCAGCTCCGGCATGCATGCGTCGGAGTCTCTGGAGGCTGGGGACAGCAAAAAAGTCACTTCCTGTCCAACAGGCTGTTTTGGGCCTCCGGGGGGGCATCCGAGGGGATGGGGAAGTCTGTTTTCGCCCTCCCCAGGTGCATAGAGAGGATCTGGAGCCAGATGAGAAAGAAAAACAGGCCTACTGGGCCATCATGTGCTAGGAGCAGGGGGGCAGGGGGGGGTCGCATGCGTGGGGCAGGGCTCATAGAATTATGGGTGTAGGTATGCATGCACGCGAACCTCCCCTGCCCCCCCTTCCTGGCACGCGATGGCAAAAAGGTTAGCCATCACTGGAATAGAATAACAGAGTTGGAAAGGACTTTGGAGGTCTTTTAGTCCAGGTGCTTTGGAAAATAGGTTGACCTCCCCCTCTTCTTGGTGTCATGCAGCCCTTTAGAACATTAAACACCCTTGTCCGCAAAGGAGCTTCTCTGAACATCAGGAATAGAGTCAGCAAACTTTGGGTAAATCCTGTATATTTCAGAGCCAGCCTGCTTGCTGAGGGCGAATCCAGATGTGCAGATGATTTCACAACAGCCCTAGCCCTTTTTTTTTGCATTGGCCAAGCATGGAAGGAACACCAGAACTGAGATGGCTTCCTGTCCCAGCAAGGGATCCTAACCACATGGTCTCACGTGGAAAGAGGAAAGGAGAAACCTCAAGAGTTGACTGCTGTGATGGTTGATGGAGAAAGACAAACTGGATCTTCTCTGGCTCAGGGTTTTTAAAACCCCAGGGACGGGCCTGACAGCAGGAACAGTAATTTAGCACACAGTCCCTCGAACGCAGATCCACCAGAAACATGGTTTGAATTTTGGTTCCTTGTTTTGTATAAATGTCTTTATCCATATGCAGGGAATTATCTTCTGGACATTGGAACTGAACTTTTGATCCCCTTGACCAGTGGTGGGATTCGAATAATTTAACAACTGGTTCTCTGCCCTGATGACTGGCTGGGTGGGCGTGGCCATGGTGGGCGTGGCCATGGTGTGTGACAGGCAGCACTCGACTTCCTGCACCCTCCCGGGAGCAAAAACGGGTTGCGCGGGGGAGCGTGCTGCCCCCCACGGCCTGTTTTGGACCTAGTAGGCCTCCCTGCAGCTTCCTGGGAGGAAAAACGGGCCCCGGGAGGGGGGGTAGGCCTACACATCCCCCGTGCCCCATTTTGGGCCTAGTAGGCCTCCCTGCACTTACCTGGGAGCCAAAATGGGGGGGGGGCATGGGGACTTCTGAAAGGGGTGGGTTCTCTGCCTGGTTGCTGAGTGGGCGTGGCCATGGTGGGCATGGCCTAGCCGGCCTCCTGCACCACAGTGGGGGGAGGGGCATTTTGCCCTCCCTGAGCACTGGAGGTTTTCCTTGAGCCTTCAGGAGGGTGAAAACGGCCTCCCCAGGCTCCGGAGGCTCTTCTCAAACTTCCGGTAGGCCCGTTTTTCTCCCTCCCTGAGTCTCCGTACATGCCCTGCACTTATCTGCCTCCAAAACAGGCTGCGTGGGGACTCCTGGGGGTGGTGGTGGAGTGGGCGGGGCCAGCCAGGAGTGGGATTTGGGGGTTCTCTGAACTGCACAGAATCTTAGCTAGAGGTTTTCCCGAACCCCTGCAAACTCCCAGCAGCCCATCCTTGATCATATCCTTCCTTGTGGACATTGACACATTGAGGAAGCTGGTGAAGGCTTGTGGGCTTCAATGGGTCTTTACCCACCAATGGTGCATGCAGTATGGAGGCCACAGAAGCCCTACGAAGGAGCAAAACTGTCACTGGTTCTCCAGTTATTTCTCCGATCCCAGTTGGCAGGCTGCCATCTTACGTTATCGCAAGTGAGGATGACTCCCTCAAGTCTGGTGCCAATTTTGTTTCTTCTTTGACCTACAAAGTAGGAGCACACCGCCCTCCTGCAGATGTTGGCAGAGCCGGATGGCTCTACTCATAAGGTGTGGCATCGTACCGCACTTTTCAAGACAGTCCCAAATGGGATGACGGGAAGTCTGACTGAAGGAAAGCCCCAAACTAGGGAATCAAAAGTAAAATCTGAGATTACATCTAGGAAAATTTTATTTTATTTATGTATTTATTAGACGTTTATCCTGCTTTTCTAAGTAAATTTAGGCAGCAAACATTCGTAACACTGCTCCCTCCGCCTCTTTTTCTCCACAACAACAATCTTGTGAGGTGGATTGGACTGAGAGAGAGAGAGTGACTGGCCCAAAGTCACCCAGTCTGCTTTCAAGCCTAAAGTGGGACTAGAATTCACCGTCTCCTGGTGATTGGCCCAAAGCCACCCAGTCAGTTTTCATGCCTAAGGCAGGACTAGAACTCACCGTCTCCTGGTCATTGACCCAGTCATCCATCTGGCTTTCATACCTAAGGTGGGACTAGAATTCACCATCTCCTGGTGATTGGCCCAAAGTCACCCAGTTGGCTTTCATGCCTAAAGTGGGACTTGAACTCACTGTGTCCTAGGTTAACACCTTCACCACTACACCAAATTGCTTATTATTTAATCTCAGGCTCTTTGGCTGTTCACGAGGTAGGTGGCTGAGCCCATAGGTGTGGCTTGTATTGTGAGTCTTGTTGTAGTGTCTCAGTTATTGCATTTTGATGGTTTTAACTCTGCTTTGTATTTTGTTGAATATGTGTTTGTTTATTTGTTGTTAGTTATCCCGAGTAACGTACATCAGATAAGCAGCCATATTAGTTCTCTAAATAAACAAACAAACATAATTTTGATTTAATAGTTCAGTGTCGAGACCGCCTGACTCCACCACGACTCTGGGTGGCTTACAATTAAAAAATAATTAAAAAGAAAACAGAGATATCAAAGAAAAGGGAAGACAAACCACAAAGAGTGCAGCAATTATTTTATGCTGATGGAGGAATCAACCAAAGTATAAAAAAATGGATCTCATTTTTTTTTAGTCTTTTGATTTTAAACTCAGATACATAGTTTGCACCTTGACTGCACTGGAAAGAAACAGAGAGAGAGAGGGGAGAGAGAGAAAGAGAGAGATACAGAGAGAGATGA
This sequence comes from Pantherophis guttatus, assembly GCF_059756535.1. Classification (NCBI taxonomy): domain Eukaryota; kingdom Metazoa; phylum Chordata; class Lepidosauria; order Squamata; family Colubridae; genus Pantherophis; species Pantherophis guttatus. The sequence goes on along the minus strand of NC_142076.1, from coordinate 12,416,262 downwards.
GAGAAAAAGAGAGAGAGATGAGAGAGAGAGAAAGAGAGAGAGATGAGAGAGATGAGAGAGAGAAAGGGAGAGAGAGGAGAGAGAGGAGAGAGAGATGAGAGAGAGAGAAAGAGAGAGGAGAGAAAGAGAAGAGAGAGAGAGAGAGAAATGAGAGCCTAAATTGAGAGAGAGAGAGAGAGGGAGGGAGGGAGGGAGGAAGAGAGAGGGAGAGAAAGAGAGAGAGAGGAGAGAGAGGAGAGAGAGATGAGAGAGATGAGAGAGAAAGAGAGAGAGGAGAGGAGGAAGAGGAGGAAGGTAACAGCATTCCGTGTGCCTTTGGCATTGAGTCATGTCGGCCACATGACCACGGAGACGTCTTCGGCTTTGAAAGGAGATGAGCACTGCTCCCTACCGTGTTTCCCTGAAAATAAGACCCTGTCTTATATTTTTTTGAACCCTGAAATAAGCGCTTGGCCTTATTGCCATGCGCTCAAAAGCCCAATTGGGCTTATTATCAGGGAATGTCTTATTTTGGGGAAAACAGGGTAGAGTCGGGAACGACTAGCACATATGTGTGAGGGGAACCTTTACCTTTACCTTTAAGTGGTTCCAATTCTGCTTGAGAGGACTATGCCTGCCCGAGACACAGTCCAACTCATCCTGCTCGGCCTCTTCGCTGAGTCCCCATACTGGCCACCAACCCCACTCGTTCCTTACCTCGGCAGGCCTTGCGATCAGAGATAGACTTGCTCACGTCGCGGTAGAAGCCCTCTTTGCAGTAATGGCAGTGCCGCCCAGCCGTATTGTGCCGACAGTTGAGGCAGACGCCACCGCTCTTGCGTCCAGAGAGCTTGTAGAGCTCCATGTTGAAACGGCAACGCCGGGCATGAAGGTTGCAGTTACAGGCTGAAAAGGAAGAGATGGAACAGGTGAGAAGGGACGGACATTTTTCAACACCTAGCAAAAGGCTGGCTATAAAAGCAGCCAAGCGAGTAGGAATGCTCATGCCAACTTCCTTGAACAACAGGGCAGTGGTGAAATCCATTTTTTTTTACTACTGGTTCTGTGGGCATGGCTTGGTGGGCATGGTGTGGCTTGGTGAGTATGGCTTGGTGGGCAAGGCAGGGGAAGGATACTGCAAAATCCCCATTCCCTCCTCACTCCTTGGGGAAGGATATTACAAAATATCCATTCCCACTCTACTCTGGGGCCAGCCAGAGGTGGCATTTGCTGGTTCTCCGAACTGCTCGAAATTTCCAAAACTCAAAAGTGGCCAAGGTTAAAAAAAACACTGATCTAAATAATTTTGGCTGGAACAATCCAGCCAAACTTCAGTTATTTATTTGCTTACATTCAATAGACAGAATCTTGCCGGATTAAACCTCTACTATGCTTACCCTAACAAATATACACTGGAAGATTCTAGGGAGTGGCTATCCTAACTCTCTTCTTCTGTCTTTGATCCAGCTTCTGGCTGTGTTGTCTCTTGGCTCATCCCTATCCTTTGGCATATGCTCCGTCCTTCCTGGGAAATGGGCCCTTGCATCATCTCCCCCCTCCCCCTCTGTAGGCACTTATCCCTCACATCTGGCCAATATCAATAAAGGTAATTTTAGCCTTATTGTGGAATTGATTTCTTAAGTTTGCTCTACCTACAGTAGTGGCCAAAATTGTGGAAACCTTTTGGGAAAAGTGTATTTTTGAGGTTTGATGGCTAATAACACCCCCCCTTTTTTGGGGGGGGGAGTTTCAAAATAATCCTATTCCACTGCTGGAATGGCCTGGGAATAGCCCAGACCTTAACCCAATTGAAAATCTATGGAGCCGACTAAAGAAACTTGTTAGTCAGAAGTGACCCAGCAATAAAACCCAGTTAATAGAAGCCATCCTTCAATCTTGGTTTCACATTAGAACAGCTGCAGAACTCAAAGACTTGGTTCACTCCATGGGAAGACGTTGTAAGGCCGTCATTCATGCTAAAGGTTACCCAACTAAGGATTAACTGACATGGTGATCATTTTTGTAGATCTCCTTTTTTCTACGTGTTTCACTTTTCTTCTTTATGCTGCAACTGCTATTCCAATAGCAAATCCTTCCTAAAACTTATTGCATTACACGCTTGATTAAATTATCTTTCTATTGATATATAATTTTATAGTACTAGTCCCACCCCCCAAAAAGTGGTGTTATTAGTTAGCTTTAGAAAATACACTTTTCCGAAAAGGTTTCCACAATTTTGGCCATTACTGTAGTTAGTTGACAGATTTCAGCCTGGTGCCCGCCAACTGGTGTCTCTTGACCCCCTTCAAAGCAAGCAATTCAAAAACTGAGAGAAATCTCGGATTGATGATCCATAAAATTAATTTGAAACATTCCGTATTTGGCTGTGCCAAATATCAGGCTGCGATGTCCAAACACAGCCAGCCCGTTTCTTGTATTGGTTAAAACTATCTCATCCTATCCTATCCCCTTCTCATTAAAAGCGACAGCAGGAAAAGAAATTAAGTTCGGTTTGAAGAAAATCCAGCTCTCTCCACTTTTAGCTTCAAGCTTTCGTGCCAGGGCTCTAAAATCAGGGGGTTTTGGGGTGCTCTTAAATGCTCATGGATGTCCTCATGGAATGGCACCAGCCTGTTGCTTGTATATAAATATTTTTTTAACACCCCACCAAAAATCCTGATTTTGGAGCCCCTGGCGTGAAGGCTCAAATTCAAAAGTTAGAAGAACTGTTTTCCATCTGTGGGAATCCTTGATTCGCACCCAGATGGCACCACGTTCCATCTAAAGTTGTTGGTTCAGAGTCCATCCAAAGACCCCCGTCTTGGCCTGGGTGGGGGGGATCCTTTCTTATTTCTCACCAGAGCTGTTATGGAAAGGGGAACCGCATCATCCTCAGCCAAGTTACAAAGCTGAGAAGAGAGCCAGGAGGCAGCGGAGAGACCTGCTAAAAACGCAGGGGTGTTAAACTCTATTTCATTGAGGACTGCATCAGGGTTGTATTTGACCTTGGGGGGCCAGGATGGGCATGGCCAGCTTGACATCGCTCGTGTCGGGGACACCTGTGGTGGTCCGAGCACTCTGCCAGTGAAAATGGGCTCCCAAGCTCCATTTTTATTTGCAACAGCCTCCTGCAGCCCTCTGCCAGCGAAAACAGAGCTCGGGAGGGCCGCATGCAGCCCTCCTGACCTCCGTTTTCGGCTGCGACATCCTCCTGCAAGCCCTCTGCAAGCAAAAATGAAGCTCGGAATGGCCGCACACAGCCCTCTTGAGCTCCGTTTTTGGTTGCAACGGCCTCCTGCAACCCTCTGCCAGCAAAAACCCTCTGCCAGTGAAAACGGAGCTCGGGAGGGCTGTGTGCAGCCCTCCCCAGCTTCATTTTTGGCTGCGACGGCCTCCTGCAACCCTCTGTCAGCAAAAACGAAGCTGGGCAGTGCACGCAGCCCTCCCGAGCTCTGTTTTCACTGCCAGAGGCACTGCGGGCTGGTCTTTTGCTGTTTCCAGGGCAGCCCCCCAGGCCAGATCTAAACACCCCGAGCGCTGGATCCAGCCCCTAGGCCTTGAGTTTGACACCCCTGTGCTAAAGTTATTTTGGTCTTTGCACCTCCATGCATACCCTTGCTCCCTTCTTTGGATTAACCCCCAGAACCAACAGGGGGTATCTGGGAGCCACGCGTCCAGCTACAGACCCTTCTGAGGAGATCACTAGCAGCTGCTCTTTGAACACATGCCCAGAAAGTTCATGGAAAGGAGACATCTTCCAATAGCAAATGATGATTTGCTTTGTCCTCCTTCCACCCAGTTCTGGTCAGATCCAAGCCAGAGGGAAAGTTTCTCCAGGCATACTGTGAAATTCATTAGTGTGTCAGCCCAAGATTTAAATGCTGGCCCAGCTTAGCGTTTACATGAAATGTTATTTAGTATTAATATTTATTTGTATCCCATCTTTATTACTTTTACAATGAACTCAAGGTGGCAAACATATCCAACCGACCTTCCTTCTTTTACTTTCCCCATAACAATAACCCTGTGAGGTGGGTTGGATTGAGAGAAAAGGACTGGCCCAAAGTCACCAAGTCATGGCTTAAGTGGGACTAGAACTCACCAGCTCCCGGTGATTGGCCCAAAATCACCCAGCTGGCTTTCATGGCTAAGGCAGGACTAGAACTCACCATCTACTGTTGATTGGCCTAAAATCACCCAGCTAGCTTTCATGCCTAAAGTGAGACTAGAACTCACCAGTTCCTAGTGATTGGCCCAAAATCACCCAGCCAGCTTTCATGGCTAAGGTGAGACTAGAACTCACCGGTTCCTGGTGATTGACCCAAAATCACCCAGCCAGCTTTCATGGCTAAGGTGAGACTAGAACTCACCGGTTCCTGGTGATTGACCCAAAATCACCCAGCCAGCTTTCATGGCTAAGGTGAGACTAGAACTCACTGGTTCCTAGTGATTGGCCCAAAATCACCTATCCAGCTTTCATGGCTAAGGTGAGACTAGAACTCACCAGTTCCTGGTGATTGGCCCAAAATCACCCACTCAGCTAAGGCAAAACTAGATCTCACAATCTCCCGCTTTCTAACCTGATGTGTTAACCACCAGACCAAACTGCTTCTCCTTACAAAGCCACGTTTTTACTGGGGAACAGCCTTAGATCAAATCCTGCACCTGTTAACAGCGGTGTTCCCCAAGGCAGCGTTCTAGATCAACCACTCTTTCTGCTTTATATCAACGACCTCTGTGATCAAATCATAAGCAGCTGTGTCCTCTTTGCCGATGATGTTCAACTATTCAACACCACAGACAACTCTACTACCCTTCAAAATGACTTAAACTATGTATCTGAATGGTCAAACAATTGGCAACTTCAAATCTCTGCTAATAAATGCTCAGTCCTGCACATTGGCAATAGAAATAAGAACATCAAATATTTGCTGGCTGGAAATGATCTAAAAGTTGACCTACACTCTGTCGAGGACCTAGGAGTACTCACTTCTAAAGATCTAAGTCCCAAAGCTCACTGTAACATCATTGTGAAAAAGGCATTTAGAGTTGTCAATCTCATTTTACGAAGTTTTCTCTCTGGTAACGCTAGACTTCAAACTAGGGCATATAAAACCTTTGCCAGACCTATCCTTGAATACTGTTCACCTGCCTGGAATCCTAACTGTATTTCACACATCAATACACTAGAGAGGGTCCAGAGATATTTTACTAGAAGAGCACTCAAATCCTCTGCTCGAAATAAAATTCCCTATCCCACCAGGCTTGAAATTTTAGGTCTGGATAGCCTCAAACTACGCCGTCTACGTTCCGACCTATGCTTAGTTCATAAGATTATTTACCAAAACCTCCTACCTGTAAATGAGGACTTTAATTTCAACCGTAATAACACAAGGGCTATCAATAGATTCAAACTCAATGTAATTTGCTCTGATCTTGATTGTAGGAAATATGTCTTCTGCAATAGAGTAGTAAACGTCTGGAACACTCTACCTGATCCTGTTGTTAGTCTCGCTAATCCCCAGACCTTTTACCTTAAACTGTCTCTCATGGACCTTTCATGTTTCTTAAGAGGTCCCTAAGGGGGCGTGCATAAGCGCACCAGCGTGCCTACCGTCCCTGTCCTACCGTCCCCATTTATATGCACTCATTGTATGTGTTGATGGCTATGTTTTGCCTATTTATTTCCTTTTATTTGCGCCAACTTTTTTTCATGTGTCCATGTCTATGTCTATACTGTTGCTTGTTTCCTTGTACTTGTTGATAGATAGATAGATAGATAGATAGATAGATAGATAGATAGATAGTAAATGATAATGATAGAAAGATAGATACATAGATAGATATACTGTAGATAGATGATAGATAGATAGATAGTAAATGATAATGATAGAGATAGATAGATAGAGATAGATAGATAGATAGTAAATGATAGATAGTAAATGATAGATAGATAGTAAATGATAATGATAGAAAGATAGATACATAGATAGACATAGATAGATGATAGATAGATAGATAGAGATAGATAGATAGTAAATGATAGATAGTAAATGATAATGATAGAAAGATAGATACATAAATAGATAGATATAGATAGATGATAGATAGATAGATAGATAGATAGATAGATAGATAGATAGATAGATAGAGATAGATAGATAGATAGATAGATAGACAGACAGACAGATGGTAAATGATAATGATAGATAGAGAGACAGAGAGAGGGAGGGAGAGGGAGGGAGGGAGAGAGAGAGAGAGATGGGGCTTGGGGAATGGGTCCCACCAACTCCAGAAACAGGATTCAGTTGCAGGCAGTTGGGGGAAAAAAAAAAACCCACCCCAGCAGGCAGTCGACCAATGTGTTAGGCTTGGCAAGACCATCTCCATTCTCTTCCTTAACATGACCGTGCTTGAATCTGTGCTGCTAAAACGTGCCATTTGCACACGCTTCGCTTTCCCTCCCAAGTTGCACAGCTAAAAACTTGTCTCGCAACCGCCAGGCAGTTTTTGCTACAGCTCAATCTCTCTCTCTCTCTCTCTCTCTCTCTCTCTCTCTCTCTCTCTCTCTCTCTCAACTAATTACAGGCCTGAATGGTCCCTGCTGTTTGAGGGTATTAATAAGAATTTAATTGCATGCTATTGGGCTAATTATATAGCAGCTTTGCTTGCTTCCTTCCTCATGTAAGCCCAGCCAATTCCCCCACTCCTTTCTGTTTTCTTTTTTCTTTTCTTTTTTTAAACTCACACAACTAATTAACCAATCAAGGTTCAAATAATTTGTAAATAATGGGGCAATTATGACCCAAGGCTGGCGTTCTTATGCCTTTTACGCAGGCTACTGAAATTCCCTGATGGAGCGGAGACCTGTCAATTTTCTCCGGGACGGCGTCTGCAAATTGGCTAGGAACGATTAGCCGGTGGGAGATTCTTCCTGAAATGTTAAGAGCGCCAACTTGTGCCAAACCCACAACCAAGTGGAGCTCTGCTAGCGGGTAAAGGGTCTGCTGTCTACCATCCCCGGAGATCTGCAGATGTTCCTTTCGCCAAGCCGGAGAAACCTGGTCTCGAAACAAAGCTGCCACACCCTCCACCCTCCGACTCTGTTCATAAAAGCGCTTGTGGAATGCCATGCAATGTTTATTTTGGCTCAGGAGGACCCGGTTGGGTTGCCCAAGCAAGCAGCTCTCAACGCAGAAGTAGTTTAACGAATTGCCCATCTTTTTTTTTTAAAAAAAAAGTTTTCTATTTTTATCTCTCATAAACACATTTACATGTATAGTCATTTATCCATCATTTTTCATTCACCTTATCTTTTAACATTGAAACAGCGACGTCTACGCTGGCTGGGGCACGTCGTGAGAATGGCTGATGGTCGGATTCTGAAAGATCTCCTGTATGGAGAACTAGTGCAGGGAAAGCGCCTCAGAGGGAGACCACGGCTGCGATATAAGGATATCTGCAAGAGGGACCTAGAGGCCCTGGGAATGGACATTAACGACTGGGAAATCTTGACCTCCGATCGTTCAGCTTGGAGGCTAAGACACATCATGGCCTTCTCCAATTGAAGAGACACTTGAGGCAAAGAGGCAGTCCCAGAACCAGCGAAATCTGGAGGCTGGGCAGGAGACGGAATGTATCTGCCCTCAGTGTGGAAGGGATTGCCACTCTCAAATTGGCCTTTTTAGTCACACCAGATGCTGTTTTAGGACCTCTTTCCAGAGCACGATACCATAGTCTTTTGAGACTGAAGGATGCCAATGATGAATGATGATATTTTTTAACTTTCATTTTTACTTTTTCGGGGCTGCTCTTTTACCATTTACCTTTACTCCAATCTTTCTTCTTCTCCTCCCCTTCTCTTCCTTCCTCTTTCTCCTCCTTTCTTCCTTCTTCCTCTCCTTCTCTTTCCTACTTCCCCTTCCCTTCCCCCACTCCTCTCTTCTTCCCCCCTTCTAGCCTTCTCTTCGACTCCTCTTTCCCCTCCCTTTTCTTCCTCTCCTTTTCCCTTTCTTCTTTCTCTCCTCTCCTCTCCTCTCCTCTCTCTCTACTCCTTCCCCTCTTTCTTGTTGTTTCTCTTTTCAGTTCAATCTAAAGTGGTATTGCCCATCTTCAGTGTTCAGAAAAAAAGAGATGCTCAGACGGATGGCTTTGTTTGGGAGGAAACGGTTGGCAGGATGGTTTGACCTGCCAAAACATGATTTTAGGGGTGCCCCAAAAAGCTGGCACCGTATTTGCGTTCTCTAGTGATTGTCTTGAAAGAATTCTGGGTTATGTGCAATCGAGACCAGAGAGGATTTTACTTTGGGGATGGCTGGATAAATAGTTTGGCGGGGGGTGGGTGGGTTAGGAAACTTTGTTTTTGTAGATGACAAAAACAGCGAGATTAGAAATTAAAAGACGCTTGTTCCTGGGGAGGAAAGCTATGGCAAATCTAGACAGCTTACTAAAAAGCAGAGACATCACTCTGCCAACAAATGTGCGTATAGCCAAGGCCATGATTTTCCCAGTTGCAATGTATGGCTGTGAAAGTTGGACCATAAGGAAGGCTGAGCACCAAAGAATGGAGGACTTTGAACTCTGGTGCTGGAGAAGACTCCTGCGAGTCCCTTGGACTGCAAGGTGATCCAACCGGTCAGTCCTAGAGGAGATCAACCCTGACTGCTCTTTAGAAGGCCAGATCCTGAAGATGAAACTCAAAATACTTTGGCCACCTAATGAGAAGGAAGGACTTACTGGAGAAGAGCCTAATGCTGGGAACGATGGAGGGCAAAAGAAGAAGGGGACGGCAGAGAACGAGATGGCTGGATGGAATCACCGAAGCAGTCAGCGTGAGCTTAAATGGATTCCGGGGGATGGTAGAGGACAGGAAGGCCTGGAGGAACATTGTCCATGGGGTCGCGATGGGTTGGACATGACTTTGCAACTAACAACAACAACAACAGCGAGATTAGTTGATGCACAAAGATGGAAAGATGTGGCTTTGTCCACAAGTTGATGAAGATGTTGGAGCTAGCTGGGCAGGCAAAATGCATTTTCTTTGTATCAGAGAAAATATTAGTGTTTATTGCTGACTGGAAACTCCTTACAATTTTTTATGTGAAAATAGAAAAAAAAAGATTAATGGTTGTGATGATTAGACAGAAAGATTACAGAAAGAAGAAGTCTATCCTGTAGCCACGGAATAAGAAGTAAATTTATAATTGAACATATAACTGCAATAAAGGAGTTTTTCCTTTATCTTTCTCCTTTCCTTTTTATTTTTATTTTCCTTTCTCTTCTTTCCCTCTTCCCTCTCCATCCTTCTTTCTTTTCATGATGTGCCTTTTAAATTATAAATCTGAAGTTGGAGCTGCTCCTGTCAAGCTGAAATGCAAAGAAAGGTAGGTAGATGTGACGCATAAGGGCAGGGGTGGGCTGCTGGGGGTTTGCAGGGGTTCGGGAGAACCTCTAGCTAAGATTCTGTGCAGTTCGGAGAACCCCCAAATCCTACTCCTGGCTAGCTCTGCCCACTCCTCTCCTCCCCTCCCAGGAGTCCCCATGCGGCCCATTTTGGATGCAGGTAACTGCAGGGCGTGCATGGAGGCTCGGGCAGGGCGAAAAACGGGCCTACTGGAGGGCCTCCGGAGCCTGGGGAGGCCGTTTTCACCCTCCTGGAGGCTCAAGAAAAGCCTCTCGAGCGTGGGGAGGGCAACCCCCCCTACTGTGGTACAGGAGGCTAACTAGGCCATGCCCACCTTGGCCACGCCCACCCAGCAACCGGGCAGAGAACCCCTTGCTAAAATTTTTGAAGCCCACCCCTGCATAAGGGTATTTATCAATAAACTAGAAGAACAGAGATGTTCCTTTCATATTAGTTCTTAAATTATTAGGAGTTACTGTATCAATTCTCCTTTGAAAATAGCACTTGAAAATGGGTTGATGCAAACTTGAGAGGATCATGAATTTTGAAAACATCCCAGACAAGTGATTTTTTTCCTTCCTTCATTCCTTCATTCCTTCCTGCCTGCCTGCCTGCCCTCCCTCCCTCCCTCCCTCCCTCCTTTCTTTCTCTTTCTTTCTTTCTTTCTTTCTTTCTTTCTTTCTTTCTTTCTTTCTTTCTTTCTTTCTTTCTTTCTTTCTTTCTTTCTTTCCTTCCTTCCTTCCTTCCTTCCTTCCTTCCTTCCTTCCTTCCTCTTTCTTTCTTTCTTTCTTTCTTTCTTTCTTTCTTTCTTTCTTTCTTTCTTTCTTTCTTTCTTTCTTTCTTGGGTTAGGTTTAGAGCAAGCAGAAGAGGCTCTGGGTATTTAGAAACAACTATCATGAAATTTTAATAATGAAGTCTGCACAGTTGGCATCCATCATGAGTTTTGCTCAGAATCTAAGACCTTTTGGGGGGAAAAAAAAGCAAGAAATTTATACCGCAGCGACCGTATTTTTGCAGCTTGTTTCATTTTGCAGCGAAAGAGGTTTTGGTAGAGCAGATCCATTTTTTCCAGCAACGTGATGCTCATGGAACATCTCCACTCTGCATTATGCATGCTGCTGCACCCCCAAAGCATTAATATCTCCATGGAAAAGGGGAACTTTACTGAGAGCCTTAGCAACAACCTCACACATTCACACACACAGACACACATTCAATGAGGGGGAGGGTTTTATGCAGATTCACCCTGATTGCCTTCCATTGATGGGGGTTTCCATCAGAATACCAATAGACCAGCCAAACAAAGGGTGAACTCAAAAGAGCACAAAAGAGGATCCCTTCCCCTCTGACCCTTAACCTTTAACCTTCCATTTTCCTGGGATCACCCTCCCCCCCCTGCAATCCAACAGCCCCTGTTGATAAGGTAGGGGGTGATCCATTTTAAAATACCATAAATCACTTGTCTCCACTTTATCCCGCCCAGAGTTGCTCTGTGATGAGATGATGAGCAGCCGATACATTGAATAAAAATCAATCATTAAATTAAAACCTCAAATTTTAGAAGGCTTCTTCTCCTTGGCCGTCACCCGATAAAGCTTGGGGGATTAGGGGACTGGAGGCTAAAACATATGAAGAACGGTTGCAGGAACTGGTTATGTCTAGTTTGATGACAAGAAGGACTAGGGGTGGCATGGACTAGGGCTGCCACAAAGAAGAGGAAGTCAAGCTATTCTCCAAAACACCTGAAGGAAAGACAAGAAGCAACAGGTGGAAACTAATCAAGGAGAGAAGCAACTTAGAACTTAGGAGAAATTTCCTGACAGTGAGAACAATGAATCGGTGGAACAACTTGCGCCTCCAGAAATTGTGGATGCTCCAACACTGGAAGTTTTTAAGAAGATGTTGGATAACCATTTGTCTGAAGTGGTGTAGGGTTTCCTGCCTAAGCAGGGGATTGGACTAGAAGACCTCCAAGGTCCCTTCCAACTCTGTTATTATATTATATTTCTCCAGGAGGAATCCAGAGCTGAGCCATGTAGAATGTGAAAGGAATTAGTCAAGACACAGACATGAGGGTCCAATCTAGACTTGAAAGCAAACTGATTCAAGGATAACTCTGGCCAATGAGGCCTTCATCTCTGTGCCTTGGAGGAGGTCACTTGGCAGAAGTAGGAGCTGTGCTTTGGTCCTCTGCAAAGTGGTGTCAAGCAGATGGCCAGAAGGTGGCACTGCAAGAACAAGTTCAGCCATTGACCCAACCAACCGATGACATTTTGCCTCTGGTCCCTTTCACTGCAACAGGATGCTAAAATGAACCGGAAGTTATACTGTCAGCCAACCTTCCCCGCTTCTTAGTTGACTGGCCTTCAAAGAAGGGGATGGCATCATTGGCTGACTTTCTTCTTGAGAAGGAGGGATTCCGGGACCCCTTGGGGAGATTTCACAAATGGACAGCTCCAATTGGGAAGCAAGCCCTGGAGGATGCCTTCTTCAGAGACACCATTCCAAAGAGATAGGTTCTCATGTGAAGAGATAATACCGCTTTATATGGCACTGGTGAGGCCGCCTTGGAATACCATTATGTGCACCACGATAGAAAAAAGATGTTGAGACCCTGGAAAGTGTGCAGAGAAGAGCCACAAAGATGATCAGGGATCTGGAGGCTAAACCATATGATGAATGATTTAGGGAGCTAGGTATGTGTAGCCCAAACAAAGAGAAGAGTTAGACATGATAGCTGTCTCTTCCAGTAATATAATCATAATAATAAATAACAACAAAAACAACAGCAAAGTTGGAAGGGACCTTGGAGGTCTTCTAGTACAAACCCTACTTAGGCAGGAAACCCTACACCACTTCAGACAAATGGTTATCCAACATCTTCTTGAAAACTTCCAGTGTTGGGGCATTCACAACTTCTGGAGGCAAGTTGTTCCATTGATTTCTTTGTTCTCACTGTCAGGAAATTTCTCCTTAGTTCTAAGTTGCTTCTCTCCTTGATGAGTTTCTACCCATTGCTTCTTGTCCTGCCCTCAGGGGCTTTGGAGAATAGCTTGTCTCCCTCTTCTTTGTGGCAGCCCCTGAGATATTGGAAGACTGCCATCATGTCTCCCCTAGTCCTTCTTTTCATCAAACTAGACATACCCAGTTCCTGCAATCGTTCTTCGTATGTTTTCGCCTCTAGTCCCCTAATCATCTTTGTTGCTCTTCTCTGCACTCTTTCTAGAGTCTCCACATCTTTTTTACATCGTGGCGATCAAAACTGAATGCAGTATTCCAAGTGTGGCCTTACCAAGGAATTATAAAGTGGTATTAACACTTGACGTGATCTTGATTCTATCCCTCTGTTCATCCAGCCTAGAACTCTGTTGGCTTTTTTGGCAGCTGCAGCAACACAGCTGGCTCATATTTAAATGGTTGTCCACTAGACTCCAAGATCCCTCTCACAGTTACTACTGTTGAGCAAGGTGCCACATATACTGTACCTGTGCATTTTGTTTTTTCTTGCCTAAATGTAGAACCTTGCTTTTTTGTTTGTTCAGAAAAGAGGGGGTCAACTTATTCTTCAAAGCACCTGAAGGCAGGACAAGAAGTAATAGGTGGAAGCTTAATAAAGAGAGATCCAACCTAGAATTAAGGAGAAATTTCCTGAGAGTCAGAAGAATTAATCGGTGCAACAGAAGTGGGACGATTTCGAGAAAAGTTTGCACAACCATTTGTTCAGGATGGTATAAGGCAGGGGTCTGCAACCTTAAACACTCAAAGAGCCATTTGGACCCGTTTCCCACAGAAAAGAAAACACCGGGAGCCACAAAACCCTTCCCGTGCCTGACTATTTCTTGAGCGGCCACCAAACTAGCATATGTAGTTGAATTAAACCTCCTGGTTTCTTCTAAAGCTTTTCTTTTCTTGGATTTATCCATGGTTGGCCTACCGGGGGTTGAAAAGCTCAATAAATTGCGTGCCGGCGGGTGCTGCACATTGGTGGTTGTGACGCATATTTTGAGCCGCAGCAGATGGATGAAAGAGCCACATGCGGCTCCAGCACCAGGAGACGGTGAGTTCTAGTCCCGCCTTAGCCATGAAAGCCGGCTGGGTGACTTTGGGCCAATCACTCCCTCTCAGCCCAACCCAAATCACGGGGTTGTTGTCATGGGAAAAAAGGAGGAAGGAGGAGCATTAGGCATGTTTGCCGCCTGGAGTTATTTGTAAAAAAAATAACGGCAAGATACAAATAAGATAAATAATTTTAAAAGATAAAAATCCTGCAGAGAGCGTGAAGCAATTCAGTCAGCCAAAGACAGGGCCAAGCTATTAAGCCATTAATCAACATATTATGACAAGTTTCACAATGGATGCCACACCTGCTTATGCCTTCAGAATCTACTGTTGGATTTGTTCTTAAGCAAAATATTTGGAAGGTAGTTATTGTTTTTTTTTTTAATGTAAATTCAACTCGGAATGAAATTCAGAGAAAAGATGGGAGCAATCCAGGTCAGAAATGGAGGCTCTGGGACTTGGTTTTCAGCTTCCGAGAAGCACAGGAGAACATAGTCAGCTGGCGAGAGCATGGTTACAAATGTGTAACCTGCTTACTGAATTGGCCATTTTCAAAATGAATAGAACTGGAAGGGACCTCGGAGGTCTTCTAGTCCAACCCCCTGCTCATGCAGGAGACTCTATTCCCCTTGATAGCGAATCTGTGGCAGCTGGCACGGGGAGCCCTTTCTGCAGGCACGCGAGCCGTCGCCCAGCTCAGTCCCACCACACATGTGCGCCAGGGGTGGGTTTTAATTTTTTTTACTACCGGTTCTGTGGGCGTGGCTTATTTTATGGGCGTGGCTTGATGGTTATGTGACAATTCTTTAGGATTTAGCAGAGGTACTGGTCTACCAGGCTTTTAATTGCTTGCAGAGCTGTACCAATCTACTCATTTATTTTTGCAGGCACCGGTCTACTCATTCGTTTTTGGAGGCACCGGTCTACTCATTTGTTTTTGGAGGCACCGGTCTACCACCACACTTGCCTTTTAACACTGGTCAGCTGTAGGGTGACCTTCAGCCAGTCACTTTCTCTCAGCCCTGGGAAGGAGACAATGACAAATCGTTTTTGAAATACCTTGCCAAGAAAACGGCAGGGATTTGTTCAGGTTTGTCTCTGAAAATCAGATGCAATTGAACGGAAGGAAGAAAAGCAAATGGCATTCTAAGAAGACATTGCGAAAATAGACCCATTTAAAGTGAATATAAAGATAAAACCAGAGATTTTTCTCTTAGGTTTTATAGATAAGAGCACTTGGGGTGGGGTGAAGGGAATGAAACTTATTTATTTATTGTTTATTGGTTCGATTTATATGCCGCCCTTTCTCTGGAGACTCAGGGCGGCTTACAATGCAACAGCCTTCATACTTTTGTATATACCTGCTTAGTAGAGCTTTCGCCCCCCCCCCCCAGCGGTGTTCTTTTTTATACAAAGTCAGCTTATTGCCCCCACAATCCGGGTCCTCATTTTATCTACCTCGGAAGGATGGAAGGCTGAGTCAACCTTGAGGCTGGTGAGATTTGAACTCGCAGTAATACAGGCAGCTGGCAACTAAGTGCTACTTAACAGCACTTTAGTCCACTGCACCACCAAGGCTTTGTGTGGTGCAGATATACACCAAATATAACTTTGATGTTATATATGCTGACAGCAGCAAGAATATACTCCGTGCAGAAAAATATAAGAACATTTTGATTTGCAGAACGGATGAACCGCTGCAAAAGTTGATGGAGTTAGCAGAGATGGCTCAATTGACTGCTTTGATTTAAAAAAAAAATTGTTTCTACTTAGAAGAAGTTTACTTTTAGACTTTGCGCTTGAGGTGGAAAAAAAATGAAACTTTGATTTTGGGTTTTGCTGACTCAACAGGTTCGCTGTTAGGGAAATGGCTAGTCTATATGAATACAATAAAAGTAAAAAGTTGAGGTTTTATGTTACTACGTTATTTGACTACAAGTTGGAAGTTGGAAGTCAATGCCTTTCTTTTTCTTCTCCCCTTTTCCCTGCACTTTTTTCCTCTTCCTTTTTTCCTCCTCTATTTTTCCATCGCCTTCATTTTTCTTTGCATTTCTATATTTTATATTTTATATAAATATAAAAATAAAATAAACAAATAAAAATATTTGTTTTAACATAAAAGAAAATTGACCCATGCACTAAGTTGGCAGAACACATAACAACATCCAACAGAGAGAGAGGGAGAGGGAGAAAGACAGAGAGAGGGGGGAGAGGGAGATGGAGGGACAGAGAGAGGGAGAGAGGGAGGGAGAGGGAGAGACAGAGAGAGAGAGAGGGAGAGGGAGATGGAGAGAGAGAAAGTGAGAGGGAGGGAGGGAGAGAGAGAGAGAAGGAGACACACACAGAGAAAGACAGAGACAGAGGGAGAGGGGGAGGGGGAGAGGGGGGAGAGAGAGAGGGAGGGAGAGAGAGAGACAGAGAGAGAGGGAGGGAGGGAGGAAGAGACAGAGAGGGAGGGAGGGAGAGAGACAGAGACAGAGAGAGAAAAAGAGAGAGACAGAGACAGAGAGGGAGGGAGGGAGAGAGACAGAGAGAGAGAAAGAGAGAGAGGGAGGGAGAGAGAAAGAGACAGAGAGGGAGGGAGAGAGACAGAGACAGAGAGAAAAAGAGAGAGACACAGAGAGAGGAAGAGAGAGACAGAGAGAGAGAAAGAGGGAAGGAGGGAGAGAGGGAGGGAGAGAGACAGAGATAGAGACAGAGGGAGAGGGAGAGACAGAGAGAGAGAGGGAGGGAGGGAGAGAGACAGAGAGAGAGAAAGAGAGAGAGAGACAGAGAGAGAGGGAGGGAGAGAGAAAGAGACAGAGAGAGACAGAGAGAGAGAGGGAGGGAGAGAGAGACAGAGAGGGAGGGAGAGAGACAGAGACAGAGAGAAAAAGAGAGAGACACAGAGAGAGGAAGATAGAGACAGAGAGAGAGAAAGAGGGAGGGAGGGAGAGAGGGAGGGAGAGAGACAGATAGAGAGAGACAGAGGGAGAGAGAGAGGGAGAGACAGAGAGAGAAAAAGAGAGAGACAGAGAGAGGGAGAGAGAGAGACAGAGAGAGAGAAAGAGGGAGGGAGAGAGAGAGAGAAACAGAGAGCAGGAGGGAGGGAGATACAGAGAGAGAAAGAGGGACAGAGAGAAGACAGCCAGATAGACATCACAAATACACAGAGACACAATTTATCGTGATTAAAACTCTCCAAGTCTAATCTAGACAGCCTGTGGCTAGAAACCCGGAGACCGTGAGTTCTAGTCCTAGCTTTGGCCCAGAAACCAGCTGGGAGACTTTGGGCCAGTCCTTCTCTCTCAAACCTGGGAAGCAAGCAACCGCAAAACACTTCCAAAATCTTGCCAAGATAACTGCCGGGACTCACCCAAGGGTGGCGGGGTTACCAGGAGTCAAGACTGACTTGAAGGCACCTCCCCACCTCAAAACCCTTAATCCAATCCACTCTAACCAAACTTTTAATCTTAACCAAACGGTTAAGTGAGAATGTTAGGTGAGAATGTAATCTCTGGTTTGGAATTAACCAGCCTCAGTACTTTTAATGTTTTCCTTTGTATTTTTCTCCACGGGCACTTCATTCCCTGAATCAATGGCCTGAGGAAAGACTTAATGGAGGGTTCTCAAACTTTAGGTCACGATCTCCTTCCTCTGGAGGTCGCGGAGGTCACCCCGGCCACGCTTGCTTTGCCACAGGGAGAACACTGCCAATAACGCAGCCCTGTTTTGCCTCCGCAAGCTCCCGGTTTTGAAAGTGGACAAAATCATGGGCAAAATACAGAATGACCAGAATTGGAGATTTTCTAGTCCAACTCCTTGCTCAAGCAAGAGCCTGGGGGCAGAGTCAAGAGAGGAATCAGCCTGGAGTCCTTATGTTCCCATAAGAGATCTAAGTCCAAATCCATCTTGAATTCCCTTGACTCTTCTTATCTAGCGCCAATGTAGTGCTGAATATTGGTTGACTAGATTCTTGTGCACAAGGGGTGAAATCCAGCAGGTTCTGACAGGTTCTGGCGAACTGGTAGCGGAAATTTTGAGTAGTTCAGAGAACTGGCAAATACCACCTCTGGCTGGCCCCAGAGTGGGGTGGGAGTGGAGATTTTGCAATATCCTTTCCCCCAGGAGTGGGGTGGGAATGGAGATTTTGCAGTATCCTTCCTCTGCCATGCCCACCAAGCCACACCCACCAAGCCACACCCACAGAACCAGTAGTAAAAAAAATTTGAATTTCACTGCTTGTGCATAAGGTAAAGGTAAAGGTTCCCCTCACACATATGTGCTAGTCGTTCCCAGCTCTAGGGGGTAGTGCTATTCTCTGTTTAAAAGCCGAAAAGCCAGCGCTGTCCAAAGACGTTTCCGTGGTCATGTGGCCGGCATGACTCAGCGCCAAAGGCCCACGGAATGCTATTACCTTCCCACCAAAGGTGGGTCCCTATTTTTCTCCTTGCATTTTTTACGTGCTTTCGAACTGCTAGGTTCCCAGCAGAAGCTGGGACAAGTCACGGGGGCTCGCCCCGTTACGCGGCGCTAGGGATTCGAACCGCTGAACCTACAACCTTTCGATCGACAAACTCAGTGTCTTAGCCACTGAGCCACCGCGTCCCAGTCTTCTTGTGCATAGGCATGAGCAATGGATCAATAGATCTGGAACTGAATGTGTGGCTCTGATCCTTTGTGCCTGATGATTAGCCAGCCATCCTCATGCTTTGGCAAGGAGTATATTTATTTATTATTTTATTTTATTTATTTTGTCGCATTTCTATGCTGCCCAACTCCCAAGGGACTCTCATATGCTGATGAATCCTAGCCTGGCCTTCTAAGAGCAACTAAAACGATTAAAGGCCTGAAGGCTAAAACATATGAAGAACGGTTGCAGGATGTGGGTTTGGCTAGTCTAGAGAAAAGGAGCACTAGGGGTGACAGGATAGCAGTATTCCAGTATTTAAGGGGCTGCCACAAAGAAGAGGGAGGAAGGGGTCAATTTATTTTCCAAAGCACCTGAGGGCAGGATAAGAAATAATGGATAGAAACTAATCAAGGAGAGAAGCAACCTTGAATTAAGGAGAAACTTAACCCTTAACCCTAATCCTAACAGTCAGAACAATGAAGCAGTGGAACTGCTTGCCTCCAGAAGTTATGGCTGCTTCATCACTGGAGGTTGTTAAGAAGAAGAGGGTGGACAATCATTTGTCTGCAATGATATAGGATCTCCTGCCTGAGTAGAGGGTTGGACTGGAAGACCTCCAAGGTCTCGTCTCTTCTCTTCTCTTCTCTTCTCTTCTCTTCTCTTCTCTTCTCTTCTCTTCTCTTCTCTTCTCTTCTCTTCTCTTCTCCTCTCCTCTTCTCTTCTCCTCCCCTCCCCTCGTCTCCTCCTCTCCTCTCCCCTCCCCTCCTCTTCTTCCCTTCCCTTCTTTCTTCTCTCTTTCCTTCACTCCCAATCCCACTCCTTTCCTTTCCATTTCCATTCTTATACTTATTTTTTCTTTGTCTCTTCTCTTCTCTTCTCTTCTCTTCTCTTCTCTTCTCTTCTCTTCTCTTCTCTTCTCTTCTCTTCTCTTTCTTCTCTTCTCTTCTCTTCTCTTCTCTTCTCTTCTCTTCCAATCCATTTCCATTTCCATTTCCAATTCCAATTCCAATTCAAAATCCAAATCCAATTCAGAATAGAATAGAATAGAATAGAATAGAATAGGAGTAGAGTAGAGTAGAGTAGAGTAGAGTAGAATAGAATAGAATAGAATAGAATAGAATAGAATAGAATAGAATAGAATAGAATAGAATAGAATAGAGTAGAGTAGAGTAGAGTAGAGTAGAGTAGAGTAGAGTAGACTAGACTAGACTAGACTAGACTAGACTAGACTAGACTAGACTAGACTAGACTAGACTAGACTAGACTAGAACAGAACAGAACAGAATAGAACAGAACAGAATAGAATAGAATAACATAACAGAGTTGGAAGGGACCTTGGAGGTCTTCTAGTCCAACCCCCTGCTTAGGCAGGAAACGCTACACCACTTCAGACAAATGGTTGTCCAACCTCTTCTTACAAACTCCCAGTGTTGGAGCATCCACAACTCCTGGAGGCAAATTGTTCCACTGATTATTCCTATTCCTATTCTCAGCCTGGCCCATTTTGACCCACCTTTCCCTTGCCAGCAGAGGGGCTTCCAACTCTAAGTGGGCCTTCTGAAGGGCCTGGTTCTGGCTCTGCAGACCCTGCCCGATGCGGTGGGCCTGGCCTACAGGCAGCAAACCTCCCCTGCCATGGGACAGGAAAGGAGGGGCATCTTTTAATTGCTCCTAATTGCCGGGCCTCTTCCTGCTGGCCAGAGAGATGTCCCATTTGAAAGACACAGAGGGGGAAATGCTTGGACAGCTAATCCGGCTTTCAGCCACTAAGCCTCTTTGGAGGTGTGTGATTTAGGAGCCCTTTCACACAGCAGCAACAAAGACCCAGAAAGCAAAAAGGGGGAAAGGAGGAGATGGGGCCGAGAGGAGAAAGTTTCACACGGCAGGCTGGCTCAGCTTAGCTGCCTTTGTGGAGCTGTTCTCCTTGGGGATGTCTGAAAGAGTCACAGCCTGCCTCTCTCCCTCCTTCCCTTTCTCTCCAAACCTTGGCTGAATTTCCTATTTCACTCCATCTGCCAAAAGGTGGGCTCCCCATCTACCCACCCACCCCAAATCAAGCAAAGGAGGCTCAAGAGCAGTGGTGGGTTTCAAACATTTTGTACTACTGGATCTGTGGCTATCGCATCTGTCTTTGGGTTGAGAGCAGTGGTGAGTTGCCCCGGTTCAGACCGGTTCGCAAGAACCGGTAGTAAAATCGACGAGAGGCTCCACCCACCGGACGTCATCATTCAGTGGTGGGTTTCAAAATTTTTTACTACCGGTTCTGTGAGTGTGGCTTGGTGGGTGTGGCATGGCTTGGCTTGGTGGCATGGCAGGGGAAGGATACTGTAAAATCTCCATTCCCTCCCCACTCCAGGGGAAGGATACTGTAAAATCTCCATTCCGTTCCCAATCCAGGGGAAGATTACTGCAAAATCCCCATTTCCTCCTGATCAACTGGGACTTGGGAGGCAGAGAATAGATGGGGATGGGGCCAGTCCAAATTTTTACTACCGGTTCTCTGAACTACTCAAAATTTCCACTACCGGTTCTCTAGAACTGGTCAGAACCTGCTGAAACCAACCTCTGCTCAAGAGATATCTCCCCCAGATATGAGCTTGGCTGGGTGGTGTAAAGGTAAAGGTTCCCCTCGCACATATGTGCTAGTTGTTCCCGACTCTAGGGGGCGGTGCTCATCTCCGTTTCAAAGCCGAAGAACCAGCACTGTCCGAAGACGTCTCCATGGTCATGTGGCTGGCATGACTCAACGCCAAAGGTGCACGGAACACTGTTACCTTCCCACCAAAGGTGGTCCCTATTTTTTCTACTTGCATTTTTTTACTTGCTTTCAAACTGCTAGGTTGCCAGAAGCTGGGACAAGTAACGGGAGCTCACCCCATTACGCGGCACTCGGGATTCAAACCACTGAACTGCCAACCTTTCGATCGACAAGCTCAGGGTCTTAGCCACTGAGTGTCCCACACACAGTCTAAAAGAACGCAAATGACCAGATGACCGCAAGGAATATAAACCTTTCCATTCCCCACCATCATCCAGTCAGAGCTGAAGAAGCTCCTTGGATGAGAAGCGAAACGTCTTCAAAGAAAACCCAAGAAAGTCCAGTTGCCTCTTGAAAAATGCACCTTTGGGACAATTCTGACCTGGATCTCCATAGACATTCACACAGGTCAATAGATGTAACCCAGGTCAACGAAAGCTCTAATCAACAGTTCATGTGACATGATCCAATGTTTAAATTAGGGTTGATCTTGGTTAGCGTATATATGCGGGTGGGATACAACCCAGCCTGTTTCATTAGTATAGGATTGAAAAGATTGAAAGGGTTAACTCAATAACCGAGTTCATCATGCTGTGAGAATACAGCCCCCAGATCTGGGTTAATACAATATCTACCTGTTCTTTTACTTGTGGTTTGGGGTTGCATTAGAGCCAACCTGCACTACGTTTCCAGTTGAATCAGTTCACTGGTCCGGATGGTTCACCGAGATCAAAGGTGATGTCAAGAGACAAGAATTGGGTAGCTTAAATGAACAGAAGTTATTCATTGACTTATTCCATTCATGAATATGCCATTCATCTTTCTCTCCAGACTGTTGGGCCATTCTGCAACATTAGAGTGTCAAACCAATGTTGCTTCTGCTTCATAGCAAGATCAAGGGAGATGAGGAACATCAAGAGCTTCAAGAATTTTGCAAGTGAGAGAAAGCTGGTTAACTCAAAAGGACAATCTTCCTTTTTTTTTGGAGAAGGTTTTCTTGCTTCTTCTAGGTATGTCTAGTTTGATGAAAAGAAGGACTAGGGATGACATGATACGGTGTTTCTCTGAAAATAAGACCCTGTCTTATTTATTTATTTTTTTTGAACCCTGAAATAAGCGCTTGGCCTTATTGCCATGCGCTCAAAAGCCCAATTGGGTTTATTATCAGGGGATGTCTTATTTTGGGAGAAACAGGGTAGCAGTTTTTCCAATATCTCAGGGGCTTCCATAAAGAAGACGGGGTCAACCTATCCTCCAAAGCAGCTGAGGGCAGGACAAGAAGCAATGGGTGGAAACTCATCAAGGAGAGAAGCAACTTAGAACTAAGGAGAAACTTCCTGACAGTTAGAACAATTCATCAGTGGAACAACTGGCCTCCAGAAGTTGTGGGTGCTCCAAGACTGGAAGTTTTTAAGAAGAGATTGGACAGCTACCTATCTGAAAGGGTTTCCTGGTTGAGCAGGAGGTTGGATCAGAAGACATCCAAGGTCTCTTCTAGCTCTATTTTGATTGATTGATTGAAACCTGTTCTTCTCAATGTTATTTCAGAGAGCAGGTTGGCCAAAGGTGAGAAATAGAGAGGGAGGGAGGAAGAGAGGAAGGAAGGAAGGAGGGAGGGAGAAAGGAAGAAAAAGAGAGGAAATGATAGAAAGAAAACATGACTTGATCTCAGATTATAGTGCTTAGAGCATCAATTGACAATATCACTGCACTGCAGGGAGGGAATCTAGCTGTATGAATAAATAGAACCAAGGAAGGAAGGAAGGCTGATATTATTATAATAAGCCAGTTATTCAAGGTAGTTCTTTAAAAAAAAAAAGATTTAGGCTACCTACTACAATATTTGGCCTTCCCTCCCTATCAGTTTCCCAACGGTTCTATTTTCCACATGGAGATATATATATAAGAGTTTTTCTATCGAAGCACCTGGTCTACCTCAACATGTGGGAGGGAGCATACTGCTTCCCTTTCGCCTTTCAGCTCCAATCCAGGAGCCCTCAAGCAGTCACATTCACGACAAACCATTTTTTATACCAAATGTACAATATATAAAATTCAAGATGGTAGCCCCAATCATGTGATCGATGCCCCATTCTTTTCAATATGCACTGTGGATACCTCTGTCTTCCAGGAGAACTAACAACAGGTAGTCCTCCACTTACAACAACTCATTTAGTGACCGTTCAAAGTTATGACCATTTTTCACAGTTACCGCCTTTGCAGCATCCCCAATGATCACGTGATCAAAATTCAGACGCTTGGGTCATACTTATGACCATTGCTGGGTCCAAGGGTCACACAATCCCCTTTTGCGACCTTTTGACAAGCAAAGTCCATGGGGAAGCCAGATTCACTTAACAACCCGAGTTACTAACTTATCAACTGCAGTCATTCCTTTAACAACCGTGGCAAGAAAGGTCGCAACATGGGGCAAAACTTACTCAACAAATGTCTCAACTCAACCACAGAAATGTTGGGTTCAATGGTGGTCATAAGTTGAGGACCAACTGTAGTTCTGACTGCCTGAAACCAGATGTGTTGTGGTCCGCCAGCAGCCTGCGTAGCTGGCAGCGGAGTTGGACAGTGAGGAGGCTGGGGAGGAACATTGGCCAGTCCTGGAGTCTGGGGAAGGCCCAGACGAGGGCTCTGCGCCGGAGGCAGAGATGGGGCCAGGGCCATCTGGGAGTGATGCGTGGACTCCGGAGCCTCCAGAGTCGGACAACAGAGAGGCAGAGGAACAGGAGGAGTCTGTTCCTAGTGCACACATGCGCAGAGCTGCCAGAAGGCATGAGCAGCTAAAGCAAAGAGGACGACTCAGGAGTAAGGCCAGGAGATGATTGGCCCTTCCCATAAGGCTTAAAAGAGCAGCAAAGGCTCTTGGGCTCTTTGTAGGAAAGCAACATTGCTAAATCTGTTTTCCAGTCGGCTTGTTTCTGAACTTCGTGGGGCTTTGCCAAGAAAGGCCTTTGGCAGAGTGCCAAAGAAGATAAAGGTTTGTGATAAGCCAGAAGGACTTTTTCTGAAA
The DNA here is from genome assembly GCF_059756535.1 of Pantherophis guttatus. NCBI lineage: Eukaryota > Metazoa > Chordata > Lepidosauria > Squamata > Colubridae > Pantherophis > Pantherophis guttatus. The sequence continues at coordinate 12,392,425 of NC_142076.1, read as the reverse complement.
GACTTGTTTTGGAATTTATTTGGACTAAGCTGGGAATGAAGTCATTCTCAGCTGTTATAATAAAATAGTTTTGTTTGAGACTAATTGTGTCCTGTAATGACTAAGTGAGCCGAGGTCACAACAAGATGAACCAGAAGGCTGAGAAAGAGGATGGGGAGAAAAACCCCTCTTACCTAAACATTCGTTGGCCTCCCTGGCTGTGGCCCTCTGCCAGGGACGATCATAATGGAAAGGTTTGCAGCGATCACACTCGGGCCCTTCGGTGTTGTGTTTGCAGTCGCACACCAGCTTGCCTTCCTTGTCCTTCACACAGCGCGAGGCGTGCCCGTTGCACTTACACCGTCCGCCAACCTGGAATTCCCCCACGGCATAATAATAGGAAGATGAGCTTCCTCCACCGTCCTCATCCTCGTGGTCCCGTCCTCCGAGTTCCCGGAAGAGATGAGGACGGCTGAAAATGACCCGGATATCGGTAGCCGTCACCCAATCTTGAAGGACAGGGCTGTTGTCAAAATCTTGAGCTGACGGACGCCCATCCAACGTGCTGAAGGCGATGAGCCCACCAGTCAAGGGGTAGAGATCGGTGTGGCCATCCGTACACAGGGCCTCCTGCTCGTTCTGTTTAGTGACTGTGGCCTTGTTGGGCTTCCCGTAGATCTTCCGGCATTGGGACGAATAGTATTGATAAGGCACCCAACTCTTGCCGTAATCCATGGACTTAAAAACAGCAGCCGATTCCGGACGGGGCGAGCAGAACTGGAGGCTGACGTAGATGACCTCAAACTTCTTGGCCAAGGAGAGGGTGAGGCTGACATTTTGGGGAGAGTGGTGCAAAGTCTCCGAACGCCAGCAAGTCATGTTGGCCGCCGTGTTGAGGTCCGTGAGATAGGATGCCGGGTGAGCTTTCCGGGGGTCTGACGAATCGCAGTGGCGGGTGGGGGGCTTCCCACATGTGCTGGAGGCATGGACGTCCCTGCCAAAGGCCGCGTTGACAAACTCTGGGATGCAACGGCGAGGTGCCCCTTTTTCGTCGTAGCAAGGATCCGGTGGGATCTGCTGCATGGCAAAGGGGTTAACGCCCTGGGAGAAGTCCACCCTACAGAGAATCAGGAGCAGGCATACAGCAGCTACGGAGCCCATCCTGTCGCAGGGGCTTCTGGAGTCCCCGAAAACAGCTTCTCTCTGAAAGGAAAGCAAAGAAAGTGTTGGAAACAAGAGTCAGTTCTCCAGGGATGGTGGGAGGAAGAAAGAAAAGGAGATGCCCAGGAGGTATGAGGAGGCTGAATGGGGGAAGGTGGACTAGAGAAGATCAGGCTAAAGACTTGCAAATGTTTGAAAAGGGGCCTGGTGGAGAAATAGATCACCTGCTACTGCATGGCTAGGAGCAAAAAAAAAAACGTGGACTGAAGTTCAGGTGAAGGAAGGAAAGGAAGGAAGGGAGGGAGGGAGGGAGGGAGGGAGGAAGGAAGGAAAGAAAGAAAGAAAGAAAGAAAGAAAGAAAGAAAGAAAGAAGGAAAGAAAGAAGGATGAAAGAAAGCAAAGGAAAGAAGAAGAGATGAAGGGAAGGGAAGAGAAAGGAGGGAGGAAGGAAGGAAGGAAGGAAGGAAAAACAAAAGAGGAAAAGAAAGGAAAGGAATGGAAAGGAAAATAAACAGAAAGAAGGGAAGGAAGGGAAGGGGAAAGGGAAGGAGAAGGAAGGAAGGAAGGAAGGAAGGAAAAACAAAAGACGGAAAGGAAAATAAAACAGAAATGAAGGGAGGGGAAGGGGAAGGGAGGGAGGGAGGAAGGAAGAAGGATGGAAGGAAAAAACGAAAGAGGGAAAGGAAATAAACAGAAATGGGGGGAAGGGAAGGGAGGGAGGAAAGAAGGAAAGAAAGAATGAAGAAAGAAAGAAAGAAAAAGAAAGAAAGAAAGAAAGAAAGAAAGAAAGAAGGAAAGAAAGAAAGAAAGAAAGAGAAAGAGCAATGCCACCAGGTTCAGCCTCAAGGAATCCTTTCCTGCATTTGCTCTAGGGACAGCGTTCCCCTCTGCTCCCTCTTCTCCCCAGGGATCAAGGTCTTCTTCCTTTATATCTCCCCTCCTGTCCTCTTTTTTTTGGGAAGGAGGGGGAGCCCCTCTTTCCATTCCTCCCCAGCTCTCCATCTTCCAGTTCTCCCCAACCTTCCGATGTCCCCGGGGATGGCTGAGTGTATTTCCCGCCACATGCCGGGTGAAAATTCAAAGGTTTAATTAGCTCCTAATGCGCTCAGTGGGAAAGCTGGTCAGCTTGTAAATCTTGCCTCCAACATCAAAGGCCGAGGGGGAAGGTGTGAACCCAGCAGGACTGAGCCAACCCCACTGGGCCACCATTGTCTCCAAGGACCGATGCTTGTTCCCACCCATCGCAAAGCCGGGGCAAGAGTTTAAGCTCTGAAAGGGATGTTAATCAAGCAATTTCCCGCCTGGCTGCTTCTCCTCCTGGGTTTCTTGGAAGTGCTGGTCCTCGGAGCTTAGCTTACACATGCAAGAGGAGAATAACGGGAAGGCCGGGGCCGAAGCAGAGTTGGCTGGCAAGCATCCTGCCACCCCCACCCCGTTGGTAATTCTAGGCTTGGGTCTCAGGAAAGAAAATCAATTTAAGAGAGAATTTTTAATCTAATTTTTGTTAAAAAAAATAATCTATAAAGTTTATCTAGGGATTTAAGGAAGAACATTTATACTTTTTAAACTTTTTTTTTTATCTATGAATTTCAGGAAGGGCTGTTTAAATTTAATCTCTTTTTTTTTTTTAAATCTATGAATTTCAGACAGAAAGACTAAACATTTAAGGTTTACCTTGCTCACTTTTTTAAATCTTTGAATTGAAGGAAGATCTATTTACATTTAATGTATCCATTTTTAACCTTTTTTTATCTATGAATTGAAGGAAGGATTGTTTAATCTCTAATTTGTTTTATATATGAATTTCAAAAAGAAAGATTTACATTTAATGTTTACATTTTTAACTTTTTTATCTATACATTTAAGAAATTTTTTTTCTTCTCTTCACTTCCTTTCCCTCTCCTCCCCTTCTTCATCCCTTCCTTCCTTCCTTCTTTCCTTTCCTTTCCTTTCTTCCTTCCTTCCTGCCTGCCTGGCTTTCTTTCTTTCCTTTCTTTCTCTTTCCTTCCTTCTTCCCTTCCTTCCTTCCCTTCCTTCCTTTCTTCCTCTTTCTTTCTTTCTTTCCTTTCTTTCTCCTTCCTTCCTTCTTTCCTTCCTTCCTTTCTTCCTATTTCTCTTTCTTCCTTTCTTTCTCTTTCCTTCCTTCTTTCCTTTCTTTCTCCTTCCTGCCTTCCTTCCTTTTTCTTTCTTTCTTTTCTTTCTTTCTCATTCCTTCCTTCCTTTCCTTCCTTCTTTCCTTCCTTCCTTTCTTTCTTTCTTTTCTTTCTTTCTTTCCTTTCTTTCTCCTTCCTTCCTTCCTTTGCTTCCTTCTTTCCTTCCTTCTTCTTTCTTTCTTTCTTTCTTTCTTTCTTTCTTTCTTTCTTTCTTTCTTTCTTTCTCGGGTTAGGTTTAGAGCAAGCAGAAGAGGCTCTGGGTATATAGAAACTATCATGAAAATTTAGTAATGAAGTCTGCACAAGGAGATACAGTTGGCATCCATCATTACTTTTGCTTAGAATCTAAGACCTTTTGACACACAAACACACACACACAAATACACACGTTTCCCCCCAGAGTCCAGACATAACATAGTTTGATCAATTACTCAAGCAAATCCTTGTGTCACCGGTGCAGAATTTCATACTGAAATACATAGATCGAGTTTGTAGGCTAAGCAGCCCGCGCGGCAAATCCCTTGCAACCTGAATTCCACCACACCGTCAAAGAGGGGGAGAACCAAAGGGGGACCGATAAAAGGGGCAGCGGCTGCCCTCCTTTCCGACCTTTGGCATGCCGACAGGTTCTCTCCCCCCCATCACCCCCCCCCCTAAGTTGGAGAAGGGCACCCTCAGCTGCAGGACTTCCCAGTGCTGGATGAGTTAGATGCCTCCGCGGGCCTCTGAAACGCTTCCAAGTTTTTCCCCGAGATGGAAAGAGGCGGAATTAGATACACTTGCTTTCATATTAAAGGAGCGAAGGGACGCTCAGAAGGATAGGAAGAGAGCCAAAAAACTAAAAACCACGACCTGCTTGCAAGCCTACCCTGCCAAAGAAAAGGGAAAAGAAAGAAGGATGCTTGAAATATTAATTTCAAAATACACATTTCCCCTGGAAGCCAAGAAAGGGTGAGGGAATTCTTTCCACTCAGCTGTCAGAAGCCGAGAGCCACACAATCTCTGCGTTTCCAGCAGGCCCAGCAAAGACGGAGGGCATTCAACTTTGCCCACCCCACCCCCCCTGCCATCTTGAAACGGGGCAAAAAGGCACAGGAAGCTGATCCTCCCCCACTAATGGGGCCAAAATCAGAATAACAAGAGTTGGAAGGGATCTGGGAGGTCTTCTAGTCCAACCAGTGGTGAAATGTAAAATTTGTTACTACCGGTTCTGTGGGTGGGACTTGGTGGGTGGGTGGGTGGGGTAATGTGACTGGGTGGGCTTGGCCAACTTTTTCTTTTTTTACTTTTAAAAGCATTTTTTCTACAACCTTAAGAGGTTGCAGGAAAAAAATGCTTTTAAAAGCCTCTGACGATTAGGCTTCTCAGCTGGGATCATCAGAGGCTATTAAAGGCATTTTTTTTCCCTACAATCTCTTCGGCTGAAGAGCTTGTAGGGAAAAAATGCTTTTAAAAGCCTCTGACGATCCCAGCTAAGCCATGCGATCATCAGAGGCTTTTTTTTTTACTTCTAAAAGCTTTTTTTCGGCCAAAGAGGTTGTAGAAAAAATACTTTTAAAACGGAAAAAAAAAAGCCTCTGATGATCGGTTGGCTCAGTTGGGCATGGGGAGGTCAAGGATTTTTGCTACCGGTTCTCCGAACTACCTGCTGCCATCGCTACTGGATCAGGCGATCCGGTCCAAACCGGGAGCATTTCACCCCTGAATTCAAAACCCTGTTCAAGCAGGAGACCCTATTTAATTTGAGACAAAAGGGCTGTCCAATCTCTTCTGCGACGTTGGAGCACCCACAACTTCTAAAGACAAGCCGTTCCGGTGATTAATTGTTCTGTCAGAACATGAGAGGAGTCAGAACTCCTCTCCCAGGAGTCCCCACGCAGCCCATTTTGGATGTAGGTAAGTGCAGGGCGCATGTGGAGGCTCAGGGAGGGTGAAAAACAGGCTTACTGGAAGTTCGGGAAAGGCCTCCGGAGCCTGGGGAGGCCATTTTCCCCCTCCTGGAGGCTCGAGGAAAGCCTCCGGAGCCTGGAGAAGGCAAAAATGTCCCGTCCCCACTGCCGTGGTGCAGGAGGCCAACTAGGCCACACTCACCATGGCCACACCCACCCAGCAACCAGGCAGAGAACCCCTTGCTAACATTTTTGAAGCCCACCCCTGACGTGATCCCCTTTGGCAACCTTCTGACAAAGCCAAGTCCATTGGGAAGACAGAGTCACTTAACAAAACGTGTGACTAACTTAACAGCTGCAGTGATTCTCTGGGACAAGAAAGGCTGTAAAATGGGGCAAAACTCACTTAAACAACCTCCTTGGTTTAGCCATGGAAATTCTGGTCCCAATTCTGGCTGTAAACCGAGGGCCACCTGTATTTGCATCCCCCTCCTTCTATTTCCATGTACATATACTTGGGGTACATTATTTTAAACGTATGGCCCAGTGATGGCTAACCTTTTTGCCGTCGCATGCCAAAAGCAGAGAGGAGTGGGGGGGGGTCGCGCGCATGCGTGCCCACACCCATAATTCAATGAACCCCACTCCCCTGCGCATGCGCGTGCAACCCCCCCCATGCCCCCCCCACTTTCGGCACACGATAGGCCGGTGGGCCTGGTAGGGCGAAAACAGCCTTCCCCACCCCACACCTCTGTTTCCCGAATTCTGGTGGGCCCAGAAGGCCCCAAAATTAGTTGGCCAGCGTGTGCATGTGTGCCAGAGATGAGCTAGGGCAATGCTCGTGTGCCCACCGATATGGCTTCGGGTGCCACCTGTGGCACACGTGCCATAGGTTCGCCATCACGGGTATGGACAATAGCCTGACTAGGTGGCTCAGTGGCTAAGACACCAAGCTTGTCAATCAGAAAGGTCAGAGTTTCAGCCTTTCGAATCCCTAGAACAGATCTCCTGCGTGATGACTTCCAAGGTCCCTTCCCACTCTGCTACTGTTAAACTCCGGGTTACGTGCCTTTAGCCAGGTGAAATACCTCCATTTCGGCAGATTAAAGTGCTATCTTGCACTTCCCTTGACATCCTCATTGCAGATTGGATAATTAATGCTTGCTGAACGGTATCACTTTAATAACGGCTTTCAAAAGTGCCGGGAGCTGGTTGCCTCTTGACGGTTAAAAGTGGAGTAATTGGATTATTGAGGGGAAAAAAAAAAGAAAAGAGATTTCGGCAGCTCATCCAACCTCAACAGAAAAGAACGTTTCCGGCTCTGGCTTTGCAGATTCTCGACGATATCCTGACCTCTCTTGCTGCTTTCAAAAGACAGCAAAGTCTTGGCATTCTCCCTCCTGCTTCTCATCTTTGCTAGGATTGGGAAATCACCTCTGCTTTCGCTGTCCAGTGTGCGCTGGGAACGCTCCATCAAAAAAGAGCACACAGGATGTGTGCTGAATCGTAACTTCCGGACACATTTGTCTTATATGTCTCAGGTAGGACTAGAACTCACCATCCCCTGGTGATTGGCACAAAATCACCCAGCTGGCTTTCATATCTAAAACTGAACTAGAACTCACCATCTCCTGGTGACTGGCACAAAGTCACCCAGCTGGCTTTCAGGCCTAAGGCGGAACTAAAACTCACCATCTCCTGGTGACTGGCACAAAGTCATCCAGCTGACTTTGGTGGAACTAGAATTCACCATCTCCTGACAACTGGAACAAAATCACCCAGCTGGCTTTCAGGCCTAAGACAGAACTAGAACTCACCATCTCCTGACAACTGTCACAAAGTCACCCAGCTGGCTTTCATGTCTAAGATGGAAATAAAACTCACCATCTCCTGGTGACTGGCACAAAGTCACCCAGTTGACTTTCAGGCCTAAGGCAGAACTAGAACTCACCATCTCCTGACAACTGTCACAAAGTCACCCAGCTGGCTTTCATGTGTAAGACGGAACTAGAACTCACCATCTCCTGACAACTGGCACAAAGTCACCCAGCTGGCTTTCAGGCCTAAGGTGGAACTAGAACTCACCATCTCCTGGTGACTGGCACAAAGTCACCCAGCTGACTATCAGGCCTAAGGGGAAACTAGAACTCACCGTCTCCTAGTTTTCAGGCCAGCATTTTAACCACTACCCCAAACTGGCTGAAAACTGGGTTTTCAGAACATTTTGCCCAGAAACACGCAAGTCCATCACCGTCCCGTTAACCTGTTTCCATTTTACCCCAATATTTGGAGCAACCGATGACGTAGCTTCTACTACGGCTGTTGAGCGGCTACTGCGGCTCCCCTTTTTGCTATTTGATCCTCACGACAAGCCTGCAAGATGCTAAGTCAGGTTAAGGGGTTGCGATTAACCCAAGTTGACCCAAACCCCAGAGCTTCGAACAGCTGAGCGGAAGTATGAACTTCAAGAGCCCCCAAACTCCACACCAACTCTCTGTTACGTTCGAAGAATGTGGCTTGGACAACCCGTTCTCCAATTGCAACGTTTCGTGGCGGGGTGCAGATGCTTTCAAATAAGAATACTTAGCTGGGTTATATATTTTTTATACGATAACGTTGAAGACAGCTCTCTGTTTTGACTCAGGGAAAGACCAGGGTTTTTTGGGGGTGGAATATCTTCATAAGTATTTTAGCCTTCCCTCTCGGGACCTGTGGAGGAACCCCCCCCAAAAAAGGATTGATTCCATAACTTCACTCTCTCCTTCGGGTGAGTCATGCTAAGTCAATATTTTCTCTCGTAACAAAGCAGTAGCTCTCTCCCCCCCCCCCCACCATTTTTTTGATGGAATCCCTCCTTGGAAGGGAGGTTGAATCGGCAGTAGACGGTGCACAGCCTGGAGCTCAAATCATTCCAGCTGCTTCGGTTCCCACTTCTGTTGATATTACCCTGGCCTTGACCACCGGCCTGTGGACAGAGGCCAAAAGACCAACACTGCAAAGCCTCACGCCAGGGAGGATCTTTTTTTGGAGAACTAGCTTTGAAAAAAGTGTGTGTGAGCACAGGTGTGTGTGTGGCTTACGGGCGAACAGAAACACAGGGAAATAATATTAAGTAAGAAAATATTTGGTTGTCCCCATCTCTTTCTTTTCTTTCTCTTCCTCCTCTTTCCCTCTTTCTCTTCCTTTCTCCTCATTCTCGCTCATCTTCCTCCTTTCTCCCTGTCTCTTTTTCTTTCTCTTCTTTCTCTCTCCTCCTCCTCCTGCTCTTCTTCCTCCTCTCTCCCTCTTTCTTTCTCTTTATTCTATCTCTTTCTTCTACTCCTTTTCCTTCTCCTCCTCTCTCCCTCTTTCTCTCTCTCTCTCCTCATTCTCTCTTCTCCTCCTCTTCCTCTCTTCCTTTTCTTTCTCCTCTCCCGTTCTCCTCATTCTCTCTCCTTCTTCTACTCCTTTCCCTTCTCCTCCTCTCCCTTTTTCTCTTTCTTTCTCCTCATTCTCTCTCCTCCTCTTCCTCTCCTCCTCCTCCTCTCTCCCTCCCTTCCACTTTCTTTCTTCTCTTTCTTTCTTTCTCTTTCTCTCTCTCTTTCTTTCTTTCTCTTTATTCTGTCTCCTTCTACTCCTTTTCCTTCTCCTCCTCTCTCCCTCTTTCTCTCTTTCTCCTCATTCTCTCTTCTTCTCCTCTTCCTCTCTTCCTTTTCCTCCTCCTCTCCCGTTCTCCTCATTCTCTCTCCTTCTTCTACTCCTTTCCCTTCTCCTCCTCTCCCTTTTTCTTTCTTTCTCCTCATTCTCTCTCCTCCTCTTCCTCTCCTCCTCCTCCTCTCTCCCTTCCTCCCTTCCTCTTTCTTTCTTTCTTTCTTCTTTCTTTCTTTCTCTTTTTCTTTCTTTCTTTCTTTTTCATTCTCTCTCCTTCTTCTACTCCTTTTCCTTCTCCTCTCTCCCTCTTTCTCTTTCTTTCTCCTCATTCTCTCTCCTCCTCCTCTCCTCCTTTTCCTCCTCCTCTCTCTTTCTCCTCAATCTCTCTCCTCTTCCTCTCCTCCACCTTTTCCTCCGCCTTCTCCTCTCTCCCTCTTTCACATTCTCTCTCCTTCTTCTACTCCTTTTCCTCCTCCTCCTCCTTCTCCTTGTTCCCCTCATTTTTTTCTTCCAGCTCCTCTAATTTTAGATTCTCCTTTAATTTCCTTTCCCCATCTTCAAACCATTTCAAACATTTGCAAATTTCCACTTTTATAATTACAACATAGTACATTATTAGATCCTTTCTAGAAGGAACCAATTATATATAAAGCCTCCAGAGCCTGGGGAGGGCAAAAACAACCCCCCCACATGGTGCAGGAGGATGACTAGGCCATGCCCACCATGGCTACACCCACCCAGCAACCGGGCAGAGAACCCCTTGCTAAAATTTTTGAAGCCCATCCCTGTCTTAAACCCACTTATCTAACTTGCTAATGACCTGGAAGCGGCTCAGAATCTTCATACATAGGAAGCAGAACTGAGTTTTTCCCTGCAAGCCTGCAAAAATTTGGTAATTATGATCAAATCAAATCTAATTTATTTAAATACAGTCAACAAACAGCCAGGTTAAAAAAAGAAGAAGTAAAAACTCCAAAACACGAACCGAATGCACCAAATACGATTTGATTTGATCATTAGGAAATGTTACTGGCTGGGAGCAAATAAGAATTCTTACGATTATTATAATAATCTTTATTATTTTTGCAACAATGCCAACTGGATATATTTAGAACTTCTACATTGGAAAAATGTTCTTTAAAAACAAGAATGGAACAAAACCAATACTATTTTTTTTTTTGGCCTTATTATTTTTGCAGCAAATCTTTCAAAATCCTTTTGATGAGCCGTGTTACTAGACCTCATGGAAAAGACATTTCCTTTTGCCGGTCTTGTTATTGATCCTATGTCTCGTAATATAAATAGGCATACCTAATTTTCTTTGTATTTAGGTTAGCCCAACCTTAGGCTGGATACACCCACTTTTCCACAACGAATTAACCACATCAGTCAAGAGGTGGGTCTGGAATTCGGGCACTGCTCCCAGAGTCGAGTTTTCATATTATTTTAATGGTTAAAAGGAGAAATCCAGAACAAGAAAGTTTAAGTTAAACAGCCTCCATCTGTAGGGAAATTGGCTTTTCTCTCTCTCTCTCTCCTTAGATTCTTAAAAAAAGGATCTAAGGAGAGAGAGAGAGAGAAAAGCCCATATTTTAAAAATTACTTCCTACAATTTTTAAATCATTACTTTGCTCAATGGCTCAGTGGCTAAGACGCTGAGCTTGTCGATCGAAAGGTCGGCAGTTCAGCGGTTCGAATCCCTAGTGCCGCGTAACGGGGTGAGCTCCCGTTACTTGTCTCAGCTTCTGCCAACTTAGCAGTTCGAAAGCAGGTAAAAAATGCAAGTAGAAAAAATAGGAACCACCTTTGGTGGGAAGGGAACAGCGTTCCATGCACCTTTGGGGTTGAGTCATGCCGGCCACATGACCACGGAGACATCTTCGGACAGCTCTGGCTCTTCGGCTTTGAAACGGAGATGAGCACCGCCCCCTAGAGTCAGGAACGACTAGCACATATGTGCGAGGGGAACCTTTACCTTTACCTTTACTTGCTCATATAGCTGATGGCCCTAAATGCTATCTATTCATTTCATTGCATTGTTTAGCAGGAAGAAACTTCATAAGGATTATTTTTAAGAGGCAACTGGACTTCCTTGTTTTTTCTTTGAACACGTTTCGCTTCTCATTCAAGAAGCTTCTCGGGCTCTGACTGGATGATGGGGAATGGAAGGATTTATATTCCATGCAGACAGCTGGTCATTTGCATCCTTTTAGAGAGTCGTTGAGGCCACCTTAGGTTTGTCTGTGTCCTGAGGGTCACCAGAATAGTGAAAATGGGTGTGGAGCCTTCTTGGAACTGCTGAAAGGACTGTGCTGGGGAGCTGTGGTTTCTGCAGGATGTTTTCTGCGCCGTGTCCCTGTCTTGTGGAGCAGCAGTTCCAAAAAGGCTCCACACAGTAGTAGTTCCAAGAAGGCTCCACACCCATTTGCACTACTTGGGTGACTTTGAGGACACAGGCAAACCTCCAAGTGCCCTCAACGAGAATGCAAATGACCAGCTGTCTGCAAGGAGTATAAATCCTTCCATTCCCCACCATCCAGTCAGAGCTGAAGAAGCTCCTTGGACGAGAAGCAAAATGTCTTCAAAGAAAAACCAAGAAAGTCAAGTTGCCTCTTGAAAAAAAAGCACCTTTGGGACAACCATGACCTGGATGACCGAGAATCTCCAAAGACATTCATAAGGACTACTTTCTTTTTTTCTTTTCGCCTGATTTGTTCTCTTGGTTTTGTTGGAGAACCATTTGTCTGAAATTGTAGAGGGTTTCCTACCTGAGCAGGGGGTTGGACTAGAAGACCAACAAGATCCCTTCCAACTCTGTTATTATATATTCATATTTTTTTCATATTATCTATCTATCCATCCATCCATCCATCCATCCATCCATCCATCCATCCATCTACAGTATCTATCTATCTATCTATCTATCTATCTATCTATCTATCTATCTATATCCATCCATCCATCCATCCATCCATCCATCCATCTACAGTATCTATCTATCTATCTATCTATCTATCTATCTATCTATCTATCTATCTATATCCATCCATCCATCCATCCATCTACAGTATCTATCTATCTATCTATCTATCTATCCATCCATCCATCCATCCATCCATCCATCTACAGTATCTATCTATCTATCTATCTATCTATCTATCTATCTATCTATCTATCTATCTCCATCCATCCATCCATCCATCTACAGTATCTATCTATCTATCTATCTATCTATCTATCTATCTATCTATCTATCTATCTATATCCATCCATCCATCCATCTACAGTATCTATCTATCTATCTATCTATCTATCTATCTATATCCATCCATCCATCCATCTACAGTATCTATCTATCTATCTATCTATCTATCTATCTATCTATCTATCTATCTATCTATGCACACAAGTAGTCCTTGACTTACAACAGTTCATTTAGTGACCATTCAAAGTTACAATGGCACTGAAAAAAGTGACTTATGACCATTTTTTCAGAGTTACCCCTGTTGGTGCATCCCCCTGGTCATGTGATCAAGATTCAGATGCCTGGCAACTGACTCGTATTTATGACGGTTGCAGTGTCCCGGGGTCATGTGATTTCCCCTTTTGTGACCTTTTGACAAGCAAAGTCAGTCCGGATTCCCTGAACCACCGGGCTACTAAGTTAACAACTGCTAGCGGTCCACTTAAACAACGGTGGCAAGAGAGGTCGTAAAACGGGTTTTATAAAAACCTCACTCAACAGATGTTTCACTTTGCAACAGATATCCTGGGCTCATTTGTAAATTGAAATTAATAACTATATTTGTCCGTCTTCGATAGCTTTTCCAAATAAGGCAAATAAAATAAAATTGGAATTGGAAGCTGGAAACTGGAAGAGAGGGAAGAGCGAGGGTTAAGGGCCTCTGTTTCAGAGTGCAAGGAAGACTCTAGAAGACCTCCAAGGGTCCCTTCCCTCTCTGTTATTCTGTGCTTGGAAGACATAATCTTGATCTACGAGCGTAGAGGAAGGTCAACAGATGATTCTTCCCATCTGGAATCTCTCTCGAGTTTCTGGTATTGTTTATAATTCTGTTATTGTCCTGCCTGTCATCTTTTATTAATAATCAACCACAAACTCTCTCTTATTTTTGAAAGCTCTTGGCACGCCGGCTGAATTGAGCATTCAGCGAACACCCCAACTTTCGTAGGCTTGTCTCATTACATATTCTTCTGGATACTGGGTGGCCCATGTTTTGGGAAAACAGGGCTCGGATCTGAAACCTTGCATGCCAAATAATCCTTTTCGGTGGCTTGACTGACTTGCAAAATTCGGCCTTTCCCAATCGTGGTTGCTTTTAGTATTCCCAGGGCAAAACAAAAAACACCAAAAAAAAATTGTGTTATAGAGCAAAAATACATTTCTCTGTCCATGGAGGGTGGAAAAAAATGTGGGTTTTTCCAAGCACAAAGCATGCAAGAAGCAGCCAATCTATTATGCAATTATGCCTATTGTAAACGCTACTATAAAATTATCTTCAGATGGGTGTGAAGAGAGTGACATCCCAGATCTTACGGGCGGGGGGAGGGAATTAAATATCCTCTGCCTCCTTCAAGTTTGGGAAGATTGTTCTGGGTTTATGATGTTAGGTACATGATTGAGATTAAATATGAGCCAGACGGGTGCAGCAGCTGCCAAAAAAGCCAACACAGTTCTAGACTGCATAAACAGAGGGATAGAATCAAGATCACGTCAAGTGTTAATACCACTTTATAATTCCTTGGTAAGGCCACATTTGGAATCCTGCATCCAGTTTTGGTCGCCATGATGTAAAAAAGATGTGGAGACTCTAGAAAGAGTGCAGAGAAGAGCAACTAAAATGATTAGGGGACTGGAGGCTAAAATATGAAGAACAGTTGCAGGAACCGGGTATGTCTAGTTTAATGAAGAGAAGGACTAGGGGAGACATGATAACAGTGTTCCAATATCTCAGGGGTTGCCACAAAGAAGAGGGAATCAAGCTATTCTCCACAGCACCTGAAGGCAGGACAAGAAGCAACGGATGGAAACCCATCAAGGAGAGAAGCAACCTAGAACTAAAGAGAAATTTCCTGACAGTGAGAACAATGAATCAATGGAACAACTTGCCTGCAGAAGTTGTGAATGCTCCAACACTGGAAGTTTTTAAGAAGATGTTGGATAACCATTTGTCTGAAGTGATGTAGGCTTTCTGGAGGGGTTGGACTAGAAGACCTCCAAGGTCCCTTCCAACTCTGTTATTCTATTCTATTCTATTCTATTCTATTCTATTCTATTCTATTCTATTCTATTCTATTCTATTCTATTCATGACATTGATATGGGTATGTCTAGTTTAATGAAGAGAAGGACTAGGGGAGACATGATGGCAGTGTTTCAATATCTCAGGGGCTGCCACAAAGAAGAGGGAGTCAAGCTATTCTCCAAAGCACCTGAGGGCAGGACAAGAAGCAATGGGTGGAAACTCATCAAGGAGAGAAGCAACCTAGAACTAAGGAGAAATTTCCTGACAATTAGAACAACTAAGTGAGGCATTGGTTAAATGAGTTTTGCCCCGTTTTATGACCTTTCTTGCCACAAGTGTTAAGTGAATCACTGCGCTTGTTATGTTAGTAATACAGTTGTTAAGTGAATCTGGCTTCCCCGTTTGCTTGTCAGAAGGTCGTAAAAGGAGACCCTGCAACCGTCATACATGTGAGTTGGTTGCAGAGCGTCTGAATTTTGATCCCGTGACCACGAGGATTGCCGCAATGGTTGTAAGTGTGGGAAATGGACAGAAGTCCCTTTTTCGGTGCTGTTGTGACTTGAAACGGTCACTAATCGAACTGAATTGTAAGTGTAAGACTATCTGTATCGATATTGTGATCTCTAAGCCACTGCTTCTCCTTATAACATTTTTGACCACTTAAAAATGTCATCCTTTTGCATCTCTAGCTTTGCACCAACAAAATCCAGGCTAGGGGAAAAGAGAACAAATCAGGCAAAAAGAAAAAAAAAGGAACTAGTCCTTATGAATGTCTTTGGAGATTCTCCGTCATCCAGTTGCCTCTTAAAAATAGTCCTTATGAAGTTTCTTCCTGATAAACAATGTAATGAAATCAATAGATAGCATTCAGGGCCATCAGCTATATGAACAAGTAAAGGTAAAGGTTCCCCTTGCACATATGTGCTAGTTGTTCCTGACTCTAGGGGGCAGTGCTCATCTCTGTTTCAAAACCGAAGAGCCAGTGCTGTCCGAAGACGTCTCCGTGGTCATGTGGCCGGCATGACTCAATGCCAAGGGCGCACAGAACGCTGTTCCCTTCCCACCAAAGATGGTCCCTATTTTTTCTACTTGCATTTTTTACGTTCTTTCAAACTGCTAGGTTGGCAGAAGCTGGGACAAGTAACAGGAGCTCACCCCGTTACGCGGCGCTAGGGATTCGAACCGCTGAACTGCCGACCTTTCTATCGACAAGCTCAACGTCTTAGCCACTGAGCCACCACGTCCCTCATCGATTCTACTTAGAAGCAATTTTGAAAAGCGTTGGACTTAGAACTCTCGCTTTACCTCAGAAACGCTGTATGACATCCCGCTCTGTGCAACCCTGTCTTTTGCGGGGTTTAATTTATTTATTGCAGCTTTGCGGAACAACTTTAGGAATTTGTAAGCTCTAAGAGGTCGTAACTCTCCTCAGCAGTTGGACAAGTTTTGAAAGCTTTATTAACTCACGAGGCTTGCCAGGATTTGGGCCTCAGGATGAAGTCGGGAGGCATAAGACATCGCAATTTTATTGAGGCAGACCTAGGTCAGGTCAAGAAAATGACAGGAAATTCTGTATACAAGGTTTGAGTTTTATGGAAGAAAAGAAGGACATGATGTACAAACCGTAATAATATAAATACAAACTTGTACTAACCTGCATTTTCCTAATTTGGGGTTATCGGGGTTTTTTTGGGGGGGGGATATTATATTTATATTTATATTTATTCAATTTTTATACTGCCCCCTCTCCCAAAGGACTCGGGGCGGTGAACAGCCAAGATTAAAAAACATACAATATAAACATTAAAATACATTTAAAACAAAATTAAATCCAAAATGGCTCCCCAATTTAAAACACCATTACCCATAACCCTATAATTAAAACAAATTTAAAATTTCCACATTAAAAGGGGGAAGATTTAGGCCAGGCCAAGGATCATGGATGTTGGTTTATTTTAGAAGTTCTAAAAGAAACTAGATATCAAATCTCAGTGTTGCAAGACAAACAGCTAAAACCACCACCCTTCGTGTGTCTTTAGTGGTTCTAAAACCCACTGGCAAGATTTCAATTTTTGAGACGCAAAAAGTATTTGCACTATTTGCACACTTAACTAAACACGGTATAGTGGCCACTACAAACAGTGATCAATACCAAAACATTGCAAAGAACATAGGACATAGATTCAATTTTGCAGCTACTAAGATTGTTGGCCGAGCAGGTACAAAGATAGCCAGGGAAATGTTTGAAGCTGGGAAAATGGGTTCCTCGTCAGGTAACAGGAGTGCTAATTTACCACCAGCTTATCAGGTACTTAGGAGCCAAGGACTTGGCAGCACAAGGAAACAACAGCCAATAGCCAGCCATCAGATTAAGAGTTGGAAGGGATCTTGTAGGTCATCTAGTCCAACCCCCCACCCAAGGAGACCCTACACCATTTCTGACAAATGGCAGTCCAATCTTTACTTGAAAGTCTCAAGTGATGAAGCTCCCACAACATCTGAAGGCAACTTCTGTTCCATTGGTTGATTGTTCTCACTGTCAGAAAATTTCTCCTTATTTCCAAGTTGAATCCCTCCTTGATCAGTTTCCATCCATTATTCCTTCAGGTACCTTGGAAAACAGGTTGACCCGCTCCCTCTCTGTGGCAGCCCCTCAAATATTGGAAGACTGCTATCATGTCCACCCCGGTCCTTCTCTTCACTAAACTAGCCATCAACACACCAATCAGCCAAAAGGAAGCCACACCCAACCAGGCACTTTTCCTTTCTTTCCTTCCTTCCTTCCTTCCTTCCTTCCTTCCTTCCTTTTTCTTTCTTTCTCTCTCTCTCTTTCCTTTCTTTTTGATCTCTCTCTCTTTTCTTCCTTCCTTCCTTTCTTCCTTTCTTTCTTTCTTTCTTTCTTTCTTTCTTTCTTTCTCTTTCCTTCCTTCCTTCATTTTTCTTTCTCTCTTTCTTTCCTTTCTTTCTTTCTTTCTCTTTCTCTTTCCTTCCTTCCTTCATTTTTCTTTCTCTTTCTTTCCTTTCTTTCTCTTTCCTTTCTCTCTCTCTCCCTTTCCTTTCCTTTCCTTTCCTTTCCTTTCCTTTCCTTTCCTTTCCTTCCCTTTCCTTTCCTTTCCTTTCCTTTCCTTTCCTTTCCTTCCCTTCCCTTCCCTTCCCTTCCCTTCCCTTCTTTCCTTTCCTTCTTTCCTTTCCTTTCCTTCTTTCCTGAAATCCTATTTGATCTGGCTGCTTTCCTCTTGAGCCCAATGCCAGCTATGAAACATCTTGGCCTTCATTCAATAAACAGGATGCGCCAAGAACAGAATTTACCTCTGGATATAGATAAATCAGTCCATGTGCCCTTGGGGTAAATACGCATCAAACTGACCAATAACGAAAGGCAAAATGGGAGAGTCAAACGGGCAGGAGAAATTGGCTCAGATGGGTCAAACATCCACAGTGGGATGCTTGCTTGGCACAAAGGCTTCCTGGATCGGAGCCCTTTAGAGAAATCAGTCTTGGGCTACTGCGAAACATACCCCAATTCAAACATTGTAGAGCTGTCGCCAGTCTGGATAGACAGCATTATACCAAATGTGGATGGCATTTGCACGCAATGGCACCAAAATGAGACGCAAACTAATAGCAGACATATAAGTCCCTGTTTCCGCTGCCGAGAACAATGGGAAGTTGAGTGTGTTGTAGGAACATCAAAAAGGGATTAACTGATCTAGTTAACTAGCTTTAAGTGGGTTAAATTTATCCCCAGGCAAGCCTAGGCTTGCATGGAATTCAACAAGTTTCATTCGAATCCCTGGAAGTCCAGATCCCATTGGTCAATTGTCCATTTTAGCTGTCCTAAGTCCTCCAAGAAAGAAGAGCTGGAGAGATAGATCTCTTACTAATAACGATCTCTCATTAATAATGATCTTACTAATTATCTCTTTGGGAACAATTAACCAGTGAAACGGCTTGCTCTCAGAAGTTGTGGGTGCTTCATCACGGGAGGTCTTTAAGAAGAGACCGGACAGCCACTTGTCTCAAAATGTACAGAGTCTCCTACTTGAGCAGAGGGCTGGACTAGAAGACCTCCAAGGTCCCTTACTGTGATGTCCTGTTGCCTGGATGGGGAGAAACAAGCTCAGACTCAACCCCTCCAAGACCGAGTGGCTGTGGCTTCCGGCGTCCCGGTATAGTCAGCTGGTACCATCACTGACAATAGGGGATGAGAGCTTGCTCCCCACAGAGAGGGCCCGCAACTTGGGTGTCCTCCTGGATTCACGGCTATCTTTAGAAGATCATTTGACGGCCGTGGCCAGGGGTGCCTTTTATCAGGTTCGCCTGATCCGCCAGTTGCGTCCCTTTCTGGATCGGGACGCCTTGCGCACGGTCACTCATGCCCTAGTTACCTCCCGTATGGACTACTGTAATGCTCTCTATGTGGGGCTCCCCTTGAAAAGCACCCGGAGGCTCCAACTGGTCCAGAATGTAGCCGTGCGGGTGATTATGGGCGCAGCTCGTTACGCCCATGTAACACCTCTCCTACGCGAGCTGCACTGGCTCCCGGTGGTCTTCTGGGTGCGATTCAAGGTGTTAGTTATCACCTTTAAAGCGCTCCATGGCTTAGGACCTGGGTACCTACGAGACCGTCTTTTGCCACCAACAGCCTCCCACCAACCAGTTCGTTCTCACAGGGAGGGACTACTCAGGGTACCGTCAGTCAAATTATGCCGACTGGCGACTCCCAGGGGGAGGGCCTTCTCTGTGGGGGCTCCAACCCTTTGGAATGAACTGCCCCCTGAGATACGGAATATCCCTGATCTCCGTGCTTTCCGCCGTGCCCTCAAGACCCTGATGTTCCAACAAGCGGGGCTAAACATACGAACATGCGAATGATTTTTTTTTTAATGTTATCTAATTCTGGGTTTTATTTAATTGACCAAACTAAGTAATAATTTTAATTAGCAATTTTATGATGTTTGTGTATCTATATTTTTCTTGACTGTACACCGCCTTGAGTCCTACGGGAGAAAGGCGGTATAGAAATATAGTAAATAAATAAATAAATATTCTGATTGAGAGCAGCTGAAAGGATAAGAATCTCCACTGGTCTGCGATCACAAAACTGCATTTTCGGAACTCATCAACGGGCCCGTATTTATGGCTGTTTGCAGCATCTCTCACTCATACGACTGTGATTTGTGACTTTCTTTTGTCGGAAACTGAGTTTCCGGCAAAAAACGGCCATGAAAGCCCAGGTCCACATGTGAAGGTGCAATTAAACCGATTTATTGCTACATAGCCTACGCACAGGAATGTTCTCAACTAAACGGTTAGCACTGGCTAAGAGTTAGATAAAGATCCATGGAATTCAAGGGGAGTCGGATTTAGTCTGCTTGCGGCTACGTAGGAATTCTAGGCTGATCCCTCTTTTAACTCCGCCCCCGGGTTCTGCCATTCTAAATTGCAGGCAATGGTTTTGCTTTATGACGGCATCATTCGCTTAAGGACTGCCATGAAATAGGTCGTACAATCTGGCCCAGTCCTGGGATGACTCTCTTAATGACTGGCTTGACTTCTGGTCTTAATCATGGTCATACGTCAAGGACTACCTGTATTCTAAAGCTCAAAGCTCTGCACCGAGAACTATTGTTTTCAAAATAGGCGTGTTTAATGAGCATGATCTGTGTAGCCCAAGTGACAAATCTAGATCTATTGGTACAGGGTTGTTTATAGCACCTGCTAGAATCCTATGCACAGTGGATTTGACCTACATGCTTATGCACAATTCATGCTGTTCCCTTAACTCGACCTTCTGCTCATTTTCCAAGAGTGCTACCACTCAGGGGTGGGCTGCTGGGGGTTTGCAGGGATTCGGAAGAACCCCTAGCTAAGATTCTGTGCAGTTCGGAGAACCCCCAAATCCCACTCCTGGCTGACCCCACCCACCCTGCTTCACCCCTCCCATGTGGCCTATTTTGGATGCAGGTAAGTGCAGGGCACACACTGAGGCTCAGGGAGGGCAAAAAGCAGGTCAACGGAAGTTCAGGAAGGCTGGAAACGGGCCTCTAGAGGGCCTCCGGAGCCTGGGGAGGCCGTTTTTGCTCTCCTGGAGGCTTGAGGAAAGCCTCCGGAGCCTGGAGAGGGTAAAAATGCCCCCCCCCCGCCGCCGTGGTGCAGGAGGCGACTAGGCCACGCCCACCATGACCACGCCTCACCCAGCAACCGGGCAAAGAACCCCTTGCTAAAATTTTTGAAGCCCACCCCTGCTACCACTCCGCTGCAGTATCACTCAAAATTCAACCTGTGGAATTGCAGAACCCGAGTGGAATTAACCCCAGGCCCTTCCCCTTCTGGAGAACCAGTCTGGTATGGTGGTTAAAGCATCATTGCTAGCAACCGGGAGATGGTGAGTTGTAAGACTGAGGCAAAAAGCTATCTAGCTGACCTTGGGCCAGTCACTTTCTCTCAGCCCTAAAAAGCAAGCAATGGCAAACCACTTCTGAAAATCCTTCCAAGGAAAACTGCAGGGACTTGTCATGGCAATTGCTAGGAATCAACACTGACTAGAAGTCTACGGAGATTCTCAGTCATCCAGGTCATGGTTTTTCAAGAGGCACCTGGATTTCTTGGATGAGAAGCAAAACATAAGGAAAGGAAAGGAAAGGAAAGGAAAGGAAAGGAAAGGAGAGGAGAGGAGAGGAGAGGAGAGGAGAGGAGAGGAGAGGAGAGGAGAGGAGAGGAAAGGAAAGGAAAGGAAAGGAAAGGAAAGGAAAGGAAAGAAAGGAAAGGAAAAAGAGATGAAGGGAAGGAGAAAGGAGAAAGGAAAGAAGGAAAGGAAAGAAGGAAAGGAAAAAAGGTGAGGAAAGGAGAGGAGAGGAAGAAAGGAAAGGAAAGGAAAGGAAAGGAAAGGACAGGACAGGACAGGACAGGACAGGACAGGAAAGGAAAGGAAAGGAAAGAAGGAAAGGAAAGGTGAGGAAAGGAGAGGAGAGGAGAGGAGAGGAAAGGAAAGGAAAGGAAAGGAAAGGAAAGGAAAGGAAAGGAAAGGAAAGGAAAAAGAGATGAAGGGAAGGGAAGGAGAAAGGAAAGAAGGAAAGGAAAGAAGGAAAGGAAAGAAGGAAATGAGAGGAGAGGAAGAAAGGACAGGAAAGGAAAGAAGGAGAGGAGAGGAGAGGAGAGGAGAGGAGAGGGGAGGAGAGGAGAGGAAAGGAAAGGAAAGGAAAGGAAAGGAAAGGAAAGGAAAGGAAAGGAAAGGAAAGGAAAAGAAAGGAAAGGAAAGGAAAGGAAAGGAAAAAGAGATGAAGGGAAGGGAAGGAGAAAGGAAAGGAAAGGAAAGAAGGAAAGTAAAGAAGGAAATGAGAGGAGAGGAAGAAAGGACAGGAAAGGAAAGAAGGAGAGGAGAGGAGAGGAGAGGAGAGGAGAGGAGAGGAGAGGAAAGGAAAGGAAAGGAAAGGAAAGGAAAGGAAAGGAAAGGAAAGGAAAGGAAAGGAAATCCAGTTGCCTCTTGAAAAAAGCCCCTTTGGGATTGACTTGAAGGCACACAAACACACACTCCTGCTGTCCTACATCTTGCAGAGGGAGGGAGTTGAGAAGATGGACCTTCTACCTTTCCAGATGCAACGGGAGGACATTAGAAGGAACTCCAAGCTGTTTAACCTGAAATGAATCCTGTGATGGATCCCATTTCTTCTCCCAGTTCAGGAGAAGCTCTTGGCTGAGTCACTACGCGTGTTCTTTGGCTCCCTATTCCTGCAACAGGATGGCTCAGGCATGCATAAACTCAACACCCTCCTCAACCCACGCAAACCGCAACTGCTGTCATGAATCCGGGGGCCCCAACTGACTCAAGCTTGGCTCACTGGTTTCCTAGGCCAAAACCGCCTCCCTATATGGCACCCGGAGATATGATTTATCTGCACTCCGCAATGGTTCATCCTCCTTCGGTGCCTGCATCCATTGCTCTGGTGCCTTGTTTCATCATGTTGCACCCTGTGTAAACATAGGTGGGTTGAACTGCATGGACGCAGAATGGGTTACTCAAGGTTAGCAAAGGGAATTAGCACGTGGGTTAGCCCTTGCTCGTTGTCCAAAGACTTAAATCTACTTAATCCCATGCTGGCTGAGAAATTCTGGAAATAAGGGGCCTTGCAGGAGTAGTATTCGCTTACCTTCGCTACCAATTCACAAATGTGAGCAAGCGTCACATTCTCAAATGTGACCTCCACGTATGCACATAGCATCAAAAACGGGACGTTATCAGGGGTGAAATGCTCCCGGTTCAGACCGGATCGCCCAATCCGGTAGTGATGGCAGCAGGTGGTTCGGAGAACCGGTAGCAACTGGTGCGCTCCCCCCATCATGCTCAGCTGAGTCGCACGATCATCAGAGGCTTTTTTAAAAAAAACTTTTAAAAGCATTTTTTTCTACTACCTCTTCTGACGAAAAAATGCTTTTAAAAGTAAAAAAAAAAAAACTCTGATGATCGCGCGGCTCAGCTGGGATCGTCAGAGGCTTTTCAAAGCATTTTTTTCTGCAATCTCTTGTCCAAAGAGGTGGTAAAAAACATGCTTTGAAAAGTCTCTGACGATCCCAGCTGAGTTGCCTGATGGCAGAGAGGCATTTTTAAAAAAGCCTCTCTGACGATCCCAGCTGAGTTGCCTGATCGCCAGAGGCTTTTCAAAGCATTAGAAAAAAATGCTTTGAAAAGTTAAAAAAAAAAAAAGTTGGCCATGCCCACCCAGTCACATTACCACCCCCCCAAGCCACGCCCACAGAACTGGTAGTAACACATTTTACATTTCACCACTGGACATGATGATGTCCGAGCGGGTGGGCGGAGTCTCCTGCAGCCGCCGCTACCAGTTTGCCCAAACAGGATAAAACCGGCTGAATACCACCACTTGGTCCTTGATGCTTTCTGAGCTTGGTAGCTTTCTTGTAGATATTTTATTACCAAACTAGGTAATATCATCAGTATTAGAAGAGAGTGGGGGTTGGCTCTCTGATTATAAACTATACTTCCACCAACACTGGTAGGGAAAGCCATTGTAGATAAAGAGAAAGCAAATCCCGCTCCCTTCTAGCACTGATGATGTTACCTAAGTAGGTAATGAAAGGTCTGCAAGACCTTTCAAGCTCAGAAAGTACCAAGGACTCCACAGTTAGAATAGGATAGAATAACAGAGTTGGAAGGGACTTTGGAGGTCTTCTAGTCCAACCCCCTGCTCAGGCAGGAAACCCTACACCACTTCAGACAAATGGTTATCCAACATCTTCTTAAAAACTTCCAGTGTTGGACAATTTACAACTTCTGGAGGCAAGTTCTCCCACTGATTCATTGTTCTAACTGTCAGGCAATTTCTCCTTAGTTCTAAGTTGCTTCTCTCCTTGATTAGTTTCTTCTTGTCCTGCCTTCAGGTGCTTTGGAGAATAGCTTGACTCCCTCTTCTTTGTGGCAGCCCCTGAGATATCGGAACACTGCTATCGTGTCTCCCCTGGTCCTTCTTTTCATTAAATAGAATAGAATAGAATTCTTTATTGGCCAAGTGTGATTGGACACACAAGGAATTTGTCTTTGGTGCATATGCTCTGTGTACACAAGGAGAATAAAATACATTCATCAAGAATAAAAAGATACAACACTTAGTGATAGTCAAGCTATCAAATTGTACTAGGAAACAAATATAAGCAATATAAATTGAAAGATACAAGCAACATGATTATAGTAATAAGTGGGAAGAGCTAGATACTAGTAAGGAAGAGAAGAATAATAGTAATATAGTCTTAATGAATAGTTTGACAGTGTTGAGGGAATTATTTGTTTAGCAGAGTGATGGCATTTGGGAAAAAACTGTCCTTGTGTCTAGTTGTTCTGGTGTGCAGTGCTCTATAGCGTCGTTTTGAGAGTAGGAGTTGAAACAGTTTATGTCCAGGTTGCAAGGGGTCTGTAAATATTTTCACAGCCCTCTTTTTGACTCGTGCAGTATACAGGTCCTCAATGGAAGGCAGGTTGGTAGGAACAAATGTCCCTGCCCCCTTCCTTCTCTATAGTCATGTAGACCAGGGGTCCCCAACCCTCCTGGTCCGCGGCCCACTACCAAGCCTTGAACCTTTCATTATCGGGCCACAATCAATCATACACATCCCCACTCATACAAGCAGCAGGCAAATGTGTGCCCTGGCAAAAAACGGAAGCTGTGCGTGCATGCATGCTTGCCCGCTGTGCACACGGAACCGTCCCCTCTTCACCCCCTGTTAGGGTGTGTGTAAAAAGTATTTGTTGCTTGTGCAACGAGCAGAGCAGAAACACACAGGGAAGGAGATAAACGTGCAGCTCGTGTGAGAAAAATACTTTATATACAAGATAATAAGCAGTCTCGGTGTAGGTAAAACAGTCCAAGGTCATAAACAGTAATATCAGTCCAGTAAGTATCTTCCCTTACCAAAGCAAACAGACTTTAGTAACTCTCGGTATACAGTACCATATAACAATCCAGTCTAACACCAATCAGCAGAAAGACACAGGAAGCAACAGGAACAGGAACAATCAGGAACAACGAACGCTTCTCTGCACTGCTTATTTATGCACTGTAGCCTAATTACAGGGTTCAGCAAACCCTGATTATGTGGCTCAGTTGTTTCTTAAAGAAACAGATATATTGCCTGACCAACAAGTTAGGAGTAAGCTACAAGCTGAACCTAACACCCCCGTCCCGTCTCCCCCACTGGTCCCCAAAACCGAAACAGTTTGTGGAACTCTGCCGTAGACGAGATCCTGAGAGATATCTTTCTCAAGATGGAGTGCCTGAAATTCAGCTAGTCTGCAGAGCGAGCGAGCTGCTGCCTAGCAGCGAACCTGAAGGGGAAGAAAGCTGTTCTACGATACGCCAGCCATAAGCCTTTTGCTATGCTTAATAGCATCCAGCTTCCCTGCTTTTGCAAGACTTTAATCCCAGCCTTAGTCATCCTAAACCCCTTCACACATTCCTGCCGCATTGTTTGACTGCCTCACGTGTTCTCTCGGAAAGGGCCCCGGCTATGCAAAAGAGCTTTGTTATCCCTGCTCCGAATCCCACACGGGGAAGGCTGTGTGTGTGGGTTCAGTGTTTAGCACAGCTTCTGTTGTCCCTGTTTTGCTCCAATTCCAGCTTGGAAGGGTGCCATCTGTTTTCTCCAAAGAAGGCTGCCCGTCACCCGTGTCTCAAGAATGGAGGAGGGAGCTTGACGGGGAAAACACTGGATCTCTCTAACTCTTTTAACCACGGGGATGTGTCTTTTTTTAAAACAACAACAACAACAAAACTGGTGGATCCCAGTCGTAAGCTGATCCCAGCAGATTTCAGGCAAAGTTTTGTGGCTTTTTTTTTTTTTTTACGTTTGGCTCGAACACCCACCAAGAATGTCATGTGGAGCCAGAGAGCTCGCAAAGCAAGCTCAGACGTTCGGCGAACTTGAAAGAGATTTTAGCTGGCATTGCAAAGTTGGCACATCGTTGCCGATTGCCAAGTGGAACCTGTGTACACCGATCCAATTGTCTAACTTAAAAATTGGGCAAGGCAAGGCAGGGCGGGAGGAGAGACAGGAGAGGAGAAATGGAAATGGAATGCAGCTTAACTCTGGCTCGCAAGGATATACCAATATTCATACTTCGTCAACGATTAGCAGCTTTTCAAAGGTAGTCCTCGGCTTACAACCTTTTAGCGACTGTTTGAAGTTACAATGGCACCCAAAAAAGGTTATTTACGGCTGGTGTTCACGCTTTATTTGTATCCCACCTTTATTATTTTGACAAATAACTGAAATGAGCAATCGTATCCGGCACACCTTCCTCCTCTTATTTTCCACACAACAAGAATCCAGTGAGATGGGTTGAGATGAGAGAGAAGGCCTGGCCCAAAGTTACCCAGCCGGCTTTCATGCCTAAAATGGGACTAGAACTCCCAGTCTCCTGGTGATTGGCCTTTCTTTCCCTATCCTTCCTCACTTTCCTTTCTCCTTTCCCCTTCCCTTCCTCTAATTTGCTTTTGTATTTTATAATACCTTATATAACAATTAAAGAAAAAACTATTATATGAAAGAAATTTGCCTTTTAGACCAAAAACTATCCAAAAGAGGGTGGGAATATTTTGAACAGAATTGCAGGATGGCGAGGACAATTCTGTGAATGAAAGCTGAGGTGAATTTGTCTTTTTCCTCTTTATCAGGGATTATTTGATGTTTTCTGCTTCTTAGTCAGTATTTATTGTTTGCTGATAGGGCCAATGACTCATCCCTAAAATGCAGGCTGGTTCTGGGTCCTAGGTGAGCAGGATATAAGGAAGTATATCCGGATTTATGACTGTGGCATTTTTTAAAAAGAAATTCCCAGACAGGAGACACACACACACACACACACACACACACACACACACACAGAGAGAGAGAGAGAGAGAGAGAGAGAGAGAGAGAGAGAGAGAGAGAGAGATCTTTTAAGCCAACTTTTTTCCAGTGAGCAGGACTCTTAGTGTCTGCAAAATATTGGTAAAAAAAAATCACCCAAAAATCATTTTAAGCCAGCAGGAACAGTTTGCAATCTGTTGCACATATTTTCATGTGGTAAAGTTGCCAGTAATTGGGGGCGGGGGTGAGTGGGCAGGAGGAGCTGAGCTGTACCTTCTCTGTCCTAAAAACCTTCAGAATGTTTCATCCATTGCTCTAAAAGATAAATCTTTGGAATGTCCACTTGTGAATTCCCAAATAAAAATCCTGCTCCAAAAAAAACCTCAGTTTCTGGGGACTTCGATGACGGGCCTGTGACATTTTCTGTGCATGGATACAGAAGGGGTTGCCATTATGAAAAACATTATTCCACCCATTCGCATCAGTAGTGAAATCCAAATTATTTTACTACCGGTTCTGTGCGCGTGGCTTGATGGACGTGGCGGGGGAAGGATACTGCAAAATCTCCATTCCCTTCCCACTCCTGGGGGGAAGGATACTGCAAAATCTCCATTCCCACCCCACTCCAGGGGAAGGATACTGCAAAATCCCCATTCCCTCTCCACTCCTGGGGGAAGGATATTGCAAAATCTCCATTCCCACCCCACTCTGCGGCCAGCCAGAGGTGGTATTTGCCGGTTTTCCGAACTGCTCAAAATTTCCGCTACCAGTTCTCCAGAACCGATCAGAACCTGCTGGATTTCACCACTGCATCCGCTCCAATATTTCCTTTAGTCTACAACCCTGGATTTCCTTGTGGTCTCCTATCCTTGTGGTCTCCTATCCATTTTGCTGAGCTTTTTTAAGACCACTAATTGTAGTAAGGAATCTTAAATATGGGGTCGAGGGCTCCACTTTGCTTCAATCAACACTTCATCCAGGGAAAGACCCCTTCAAGCTCCATATCTCTCCCCTCCCATATCTTCCCCTTACTGCATCTCAGAACAAAGACTCTAACTACAATAAACTCATTTTTTTAAAGGAGTACCGACACAAGTTTAGCAGATTTTTAGACTAAGTGTTGTGACCCAGTCCCAAGTAGGTAGTAGTTGACACAAACAGTTCCAAAACAAACAGACTTTATTAGAACAGCTGAGAATCAACTCATTCTCAGTGTAGCCCAAACTAAATCAAAACAAACTCTTCATAACACAAATTCTTCAGTCTAATCACCAACCTTGGTATAATTAGGCAAACTGCCAAAGGCTCCTCTTGGCAAAAGTTCAGAAGCAGAAGACGCCGACCAGAGATAAGTGCAGCAAGACAAGAAACAAATCTATCAACGTTGTTTTCCGACAAAGAGCCCAAGAGCCTTTGCTGGTCTTTTAAGCCTTATGGGAGGGGCCAATCATCTCTTGGCCTTACTCCCGAGTCGTCCTCTTTGCTTTAGCTACTCTTGCCTTTTGGCAGCTCTTCTCATACATGCACTAGGAACAGGCTCCTCCTGTTCCTCTGCCTCTCTGCTGTCAGCCTCTGAAGGCTCCGGAGTCCGCACATCACTCCCCGATGACCTTGGTCCCATCTCTGCCTCCGATGCAGAAACATCATCTGGGCCTTCCCCAGCCTCCAGGACTGGCCCATGTTCTTCCTCAGCCTCATCGCTGTTCAACTCCCCTGCCAGCTCCGCAGGCTGCTGACGGACCACAACACTAAGAAGCTTGGCAAAACTGAAAAGCAGATCCTAAAACTGAACCAGTAGGCAAGTAAGAGGCGTCTCTAATTTCTCAGCAGACCCTGCTAACTAGCTTATATAAATCTGGTACAGGTAGCTCAGAAGGTGAGCCAAGCTGTATATCTGGAATAGAAGATGCTGTGGGAAGAAAAGCAGGTCCCTTTTTCTGCTCAGCTTCCAATGCTAATCAGCAGTTTCAGCTTCAAGAGAAAGACAGGACCGCAAGAAATCGTTGCAAGGGACAATTGATAAGGATAGCAAAGTACTGTCAACAGTGTGCACTCAACTAGCCATAATCCTGCCCACTTTTTTGTGAGGAGGAGGAGGAGATCCTGTCCACTTTTTTGCGAAGAAGAGAAGGAGAAGGAGGAGGAGGAGGAGGAGGAGAACAACAACAAGAAGATCCTGCCTTTTTTATGAGGAGGAGGAGGAGAAGAAGAAGAAGAAGAAAGAAGAAAAGGAGGAGGAGGAGGAGGAGGAGGAGGAGGAGGAGGAGGAGGAGGAGGAAGAAGAAGAAGAAGAAGAAGAAGAAGAAGAAGAAGAAGAAGAAGAAGAAGAAGAAGAAGAAGAAGAAGAAGAAGAAGAAGAAGAAGAAGAAGAAGAAGAAGAAGAAGAAGCAGCCCCATTTTTGTGAGGAACAGGAGAAGAAGAAGAAGAAGAACCTGTCTCATTTTTGTGAGGAAGAGGAGGAGGAGGAGGAGGAGGAGGAGGAGGAGGAGGAAGAAGAAGAAGAAGAAGAAGAAGAAGAAGAAGACCTTTAGTATTGACAAACTCAGCATCAGTCAATTGCAAAAGGCAGTTTTACTTGCAGCAGCTTACATTCTGCAACAATACCTTGAATACTAACAAGCAGCAACCTTTGCCTATCCCAGGTCCTTGAGAAAGTTTTGATAGATAGATAAAAAATGTCAGATCCATTCTAAACATCTGGCTGATTGCACAACCAACCATAATCTATAACATTATGGGGAAACGAGGAATGGAAGTTCACAAAAAGCAAGCTAATTGCCTGAAGGCCTACAGCTCTCCAGACATTTGGACAGCTGTTGGGGGAATCAGTGGACATGGGGTCAAAAAAGTCAAGATGGCTGGGAAAGGAGCTCCATCTTTTTGTTCACCTTCTCAAGCATCTCCTTGGAGATGCTGACACACAGTTGGGCCTACTTTGCCAAGGAACTATCGTTATTCCTTCACATCCCCCCTTTCAACCATTTCGAAATAGATGGAG
Organism: Pantherophis guttatus; assembly: GCF_059756535.1. Classification (NCBI taxonomy): domain Eukaryota; kingdom Metazoa; phylum Chordata; class Lepidosauria; order Squamata; family Colubridae; genus Pantherophis; species Pantherophis guttatus. The sequence continues at coordinate 12,362,991 of NC_142076.1, read as the reverse complement.
GATTTGTAAAACATTATTTTTTTGCTCAGCCCTTGGGGGGAAAATAACCAGTCCCACAACTTTGGGCAGGAAATAGCCTCTCCTCCAAAATCCAAGGGTTGGCCAAAAGTTTGAACCAAGAGAGTTCTGGACAGCAGAAAACATGTCTTGAGTGTCCCATTCAATGGATGAAGGAAGCCAGTAAGAAGAAAGAGAAGGACTTGGGATAGGCTCCCAAGATGGCGGCCAACGGAGGAGGCATTGTTACATCTGAGGAGAAAAGTTGCTATTAAACCAGGAAAGAACGGTCAGAGGAGAAGAGAGAACAGAAACAGAGAGAAAGGGTAGAAGAGCAACCCCGAATATAATTAAAAAACATTTTTTTTCTTTAGAAAATATATGTATGTGGGATTAATTATGGATAAGAGAATGTACACTTACAATATATTTATAAGAAATAAAATAAAAAACTTTTTTCAAAAAAATAATAATAATAGAAACAGAGAGAGAGAGAGAGAGAAAGAAGACAGGAGAAAGAAAAGAGGAGAGGAGAGGCAAGGGGGAGAAGGAGAAAAAATACATAAAACAAAGGCACAACAAAAATCAGCTCCTATGAGGCGACTCTTATAAAGTCCTTCAGCTCACACATTAAAAGGTAAAGGTAAAGGTTTCCCTCGCACATATGTGCTAGTCGTTCCCGACTCTAGGGGGCGGTGCTCATCTCCGTTTGTAAGCCGAAGAGCCAGCGTTGTCCGAAGACGTCCCCGTGGTCATGTGACCGGCATGACTCAATGCCGAAGGCGCATGGAACGCTGTTCCCTTCCCACCAAAGATGGTCCCTATTTTTCTACTTGCATTTTTTACCTGCTTTCAAACTGCTAGGTTGGGACAGGTAACGGGAGCTCACCCCGTTACTTGGCACTAGGGATTCGAACCGCTGAACTGCCGACCTTTCGACTGACAAGCTCAGCGTCTTAGCCACTGAGCCACAGTGTCCCTCCTGGCTCACACATTATATGACGGCATTTATTCATGTTCCTCTCACATTTTAGGAATAGAAATAGAATAGTTTTCTGTCAAGGCAACATATATAAGGAGCCCTTGATTTATGACTGTTCCTTACATCATTTAGGGACCATTCGACGTTACAATGGCGCTGAAAAGAGAGACTTATGACCGTTTTCGCACTTGAGACCGTTGCAAACAACCCCATGGTCATGTGATCAAAAGTCAGGCGCTCGACAACTGGTTCATATTTATGACGGCTGCAATGTCCCGGGGTCACGTGAGCCTATGGCTAGGTGGCTCAGTGGCTAAGACACTGAGCTTGTCGATCAGAAAGGTTGGCAGTTCGGTGGTTCGAACTCATTTGTATAGGTCTCCTGCGTGAGCAGGGGGTTGGACTAAATGACCTCCAAGGTCCCTTCCAAATCTGTTACTCTCTATTATATTCCCCTTTTGCGACCTTCTGAGAAGCGAAGTCAATAGGGAATTTTAGAATTTAGAATAACAGAGTTGGAAGGGACTTTGGAGGTCTTCTAGTCCAACCCACTGCTTAGGCAGGAAACCCTACACCACTTCAGACAAATGGTTGTCCAACCTCTTCTTAAAAACTTCCAGTGTTGGAGCATTCACAACTTCTGGAGGCAAGTTGTTTCGCTGGTGAATTGTTCTCAGTGTCAGGAAATTTCTCCTTAGTTCTAGTTGCTTCTCTCCTTGATTAGTTTCCACCCATTGCTTCTTGTCCTGCCCTCAGGTGCTTTGGAGAATAGCTTGACTGCCTCTTCTTTGTGGCAGCCCCTGAGATATTGGAAGACTGCTATCATGTCTCTCCTAGTCCTTCTTTTCACTTCACAACTTCACAACTTCGCTACTAATTTAACAACTGCGGCGGTTCCACTTAACGACAGTGACAAGAAAAGTCGTCCAATGGGGCGAAACTGACTCAACAAACGTCTCGCTTAGCAACATAAACGCTGGGCACGAATTGTGTCAGTCAGTCAAGGATGACCTGTAGATGTTCCTTTCCGATCCAGAAAAATCCCAGCACATTTTTTGTCTGTTCTGGGCACCCACAACTTGACTTGCCAACTTGTTTGTACATCTTAGAATTCGGGGTTGGGGGTGGGGGTAGGGGAGACCGAGAGGGTTGCTTTGCAACTGAGACAAACAGGCGGCACCGGTTGCTGTGAGACGGAGGGAATTAAGGTTTGGAAGCCAGCACTAAGTGCGGGATTTGAAATATTAAGCGGAAAGGCGATGCAAACCGAAGCTAAGCGGTGCAGCCCATTCTGAAACCGGTAATCCCGCCGGCGTAGTTGGCACCGGCATGTTCTAAAATACTCTTCTGCAGTTTTCCACGTATCCCCACACCACCTTCCCAGACCTATTTGACTCCATAATTCTGGACTGAGGGGTTTTTTGATTACTTTAATGGGTTTTAACATATGTTTAAATTATATATTTATACTTTTATGTATGCGTATTTATGTATTTTATGTTTTATTGGGTTGGTTTTTATTTGTTGTGAGCCGCCCTGAGTCCTACGGAGATAAGGTGGCATACAAATTATATCAAATAAATAAATAAATAAATAAATAAATAAATAAATAAATAAATAAATAAATAAATAAATAATTCACAACGAGCCTAGAATGGCTGGGAGCAGACATCCCAAAGGGCTGAAAGGAAAAAGGAAAGCGAAGGAAACTGTCATATGTGTGTGTGTGGGGGGGTTTATGAATAATAGTTATCTTTTGAGAGCTGAATGCAACGAAATTTCATTTTAATGTATGTTGATTAGGGTACATTTAAAGTGACAAAATCCTATCCTATCCTATCCTATCCTATCCTATCCTATCCTAAAGATTCTACTCTACTCTACTCTATTCTATATTCTATATTATTCTACTCTATATATTCTATATTCTATATTCCACCGTGTTTCCCCAAAAATAAGACCCTGTCTTAAATTTTTTTGAACCTTGAAATAAGCACCTGGCCTTATTTTTGGGGAGGTATTATTTTGGGGGGCATGGAGGAAACCGGAGGAAATGGCAGGGACCAGCTGCGCATGCATTTAAATATTTTCGGGGAGGGTTTATTTTCAGGGGAGGGTTTATTTTAGTGCATGTGCTCAAAAGCCCGATTGGGCTTATTATCAGGGAATGTCTTATTTCAGGGTATTGAACATTGTTCTATATTCTATTCTATTCTATTCTATTCTATTCTATTCTATTCTATTCTATTCTATTCTAATTCTAATTCTAATTCTAATTCTATTCTATTCTAATTCTATTCTATTCTTTACTAAATCTATTCTAATTCTAATTCTATTCTTTATTCTATTCTATTCTATTCTACTCTACTAAATCTATTCTAATTCTAATTCTAATTCTATTCTTTATTCTATTCTATTCTATTCTATTCTACTCTACTCTACTAAATCTATTCTAATTCTAATTCTAATTCTAATTCTATTCTAATTCTAATTCTAATTCTATTCTATCCTATACTATTATTCTATTCTGCTTTAGGATCAAATAAATAAGGTCAACCTATTTTGGAAAATAAGGTCGACTTATTTTCCAAAGCCCCAGAAGGCAGGACAAGAAACAATGGATGGAAACCAATCAAGGAGAGAAGCAACCTGGACTGAAGGAGAAACTTCCTGATGGTGAGAAAAATTAACCAGTGGAACAGCTTGCCTCCAGAAGTTGTGGGTGCTTCATCACTGGTGGTTTTTAAGAAAAGACCGGACAGCTCACCTGTCTGAAATGGTATAGGGTTTTCTGCTTGAGCCGGTGGGTGGGTGGGTGGGTGGGGTTAGACTAGATGACCTCTGAGGTCCCTTCCAGCTCTATTCTGATTCTGAAATGGAGAGGGGAGGAAATAGGGAGCCCTGCTTAGAACGCTTTCTCCAACCTGCCTTGTATTTCTCCCCCACCTCACATTTCAAAATCAGAGCCCTTCAAGGAGGAAAGGTGAAGGTGCAAATGGAATAATTTATAAAATTAATTAAATTATTTTAAAAAAAGGACTTGGATTTGGCCCTCAGGGCAGATTTAGTGACAGGCTTTCTGCTCGGGAAATCCTGCCTCTGACCAGTTGATTGAGAGCCAGTTCGGTCTAATAATGAAGGCATCAGGCTAGAAACTGGGAGTTCTTAGGCATGAAAGACAGCTAGGTGTCTTTGAGGCCAATCACCAGGAGACAGTGAGTTCTAGTCCCTCTTTAAGCATGAAAGTCAACTGGGTGATTTTGGGCCAGTCACTCTGTCTCGGCCTGACCCACCTCGCAGGGTTGTTGTTGTTGTGGGGAAAATAAGAGGAGGAAGGAGTATTAGGCGTGTTTTGCTGCCTTGAGTTATTTATAAAAACAATAAAGGTGGGATAAAAAGCAATCTTAAAAAAAATTAGTGTTCCGTGGCCCGGCTGAAACACAATGGAGAACAGAGACAGGGCATGCTCTACAAAGCAATTACAATAGCACATAGACTTATATACCGCTTCACATTGCTTTACAGCCCTCTCTAAATTGTTTAGAGAGACAGCATCTTGCGGGGGCCCCCCGCCCCTCCCCCAGCCATCTGGGTCCTCATTTTACCAACCTCAGAAGGACGGAAGGCTGAGTCAACCTTCAGCCGGTCAGGATCGAACTGCTGGCAGTCGGCAGAATTAGCCTGCAATGCTGCATTTTAACCACTGAGCCACCATGGATGGATGGATGGATGGATGGATGGATGGATGGATGGAAGGAAGGAAGGAAGGAAGGAAGGAAGGAAGGAAGGAAGGAAGGAAGGAAGGAAAGGAGGGAGGGCAATAGCACTTAGACTTATATACCGCTTCACAGCCCTCTCTAAGTGATTTACAGAGTCAGCCTCTTGTCCCCCAACAATCTGGGTCCTCATTTTAGCAACCTCGGAAGGACAGAAGGCTGAGTCAACCTTCAGCCGGTCAGGATTGAACTGCTGGCAATCGGCAGAATTAGCCTGCAAAGCTGCATTTTAACCGCTGGGCCACCATGGCTCCTCTAAGCAACCCTGAATTCATTTGGCAATGGCAGAATTGTCTGACATTTTACAGAATTAATGTGAGCCCAAGAATGGGCAGGAACTCAAAAGAAGCTCATAAAAACAGCATGCACTTTCATGGGTGGAAACTCATCAAGGAGAGAAGCAATTTAGAACTAAGGAGAAATTTCCTGACAGTCAGAACAATTAATCAGTGGAACAACTTGCCTCCAGAAGTTGTGAATGCTCCAACACTGGAAGTTTTTAAGAAGATGTCGGATAACCATTTGTCTGAAGTGGTGTAGGGTTTCCTGCCTAAGCAGGGGGTTGGACTAGAAGACCTCCAAGGTCCCTCCCAACTCTGTTATTCTATTCTAATCTATGCAAAATATCCTAGGTTTACTTTCCAGCCTGTTTAGGTAAGAACAGGAGGTTGGGGAAGGTGTCCCTGATGTCTTGGACAGTTGATACTCACTAGCACCAACTATGTAAAATTTGGAAGTGGGAACCCATAACCTTCCTTGGAAATTCTCAACGAAGAACCTCCATTTCATCTTGGTGGGATTAGCATCCTACGAAGACGAGAGGGTCAACCTATTTTGCAAAGCACCTGAAAGCAGGACATGAAGCAATGGATGGAAACTAACCAAGGAGAGAATTGACCTAGAACGAAGGAGAAACTAACCAAGGAGAGAACCAACCTAGAACTAAGGAGAACATTCCTGACCATTAGAACAATTCCCAGTAATCAGTGGAACAACTTGCCTCCAGAAGTGCTCCAACACTGGAGGTTTTCAAGAAGAGACTAGTCAACCATTTGTCTGAAATGATATAGAGCAGGGGTCGGCAACCTTAAACACTCAAAGAGCCACAAAGGTCCTAACTGGAAGCCCCCCTTTCAATTCTGCAGCCGACCGGAAATCCGGTTCCCCCACCATAGAGTCTCCTCCTAGCACGCCGTCCTTTTTCCTCTACCTGCCCTAACCGAAAGCCCTATCGATTGAGGAGCCGACCAGCAACAGGGAGCCGCAGCAGAGGGATAAAAGAGCCACACATGCGGCTCCAGAGCCACGGGTTGCCGACCCCTGGTATAGAGTCTCCTGCTTGAGCAGGAGGTTGGACTAGAAGACTTCCAAGCTCCCTTCCAACTCTATTATCCCATGTTCTATTTTCATTCCTGTCTTGGATCTCGCAAAGATCAGCAAGAACTCTGTGAGAACTACAGACTCGTTTCTTCTTTTGCGAGACGAAAGTTTGGAAGAACGAAGGCAGACTCCTGCCAGTAGAAAACTCCAGAGCACCAGAACTGGAAGCCTTTGAAAAGGAGCATCCCTTTGAAGTGGAATGACCTCATCTATGGGACCTTAACGCTCACCCACTGCAACATGCACTCACACCTCCAGGCACATTGGCAGAGAACAGTGTCTACCTGCCCACTTCAACGGATAATCTGGATACAAAAGACAGATGCCTGTTAGCAGCAAATCCCTGGTTTTGTCATCAGAACACTAGTATGTTACTCCTTTCCCCTATGGAAATTAATTTGTCTAGGAAAACTAATGCCTTGTGGTTTAGCATTTCGGTTCAGCCTGGATCTTAAGCCACTTTCCTTCAGGATGGACTGATTCTTTTTTCTTTTCTAAAAATATTTTTATTGTGCATTTTATTATATATCCAGTTTTCCAGTTTTGCAATGACAGCGTACTGGCTGTATCAAGTCCTTTTTAAGTATAGATAGTATTTGTACACCCTGAGTATAACCATTATTCTCATAGTCATACCTTAGAGTCTCTTTTAAATACATAATGTTGTACGACATAGTTATAACCATTATTTTCATAGTTGCACCATAACACTCTATACATTTATCCCTCTGTATGTTTTAATCTATAGTCACGTACAGTTCGATATGACTTTTGCTTACAGAATATATATTCTTATATATCTATACAACTGTATCTATTTCTAATTTGTTGATCTTCTTTCATTATTAAATGACTAATCTCTGCACTGGTCTGACTGAGTCTTGAAAACCTTTCTTAACCCATTCTGGAAAGTGAGAGTTGGTCATCTCTCGGATTATTTAAAGAAAACACAACTAGACACACTTAAAATTACTTTTACTATTAGTCTTCTCATCATTCCTACCACTCATCTCCTCCCACTTATGATTGCATGACTGTAACTTTGTTGCTTGAATCCTTACGATTTATATTGATATGGTTTCCTAGTTTGATCTGATTGCTTATTTGTACCCTATGACTATCATTAAGTGTTGTGCCTTCTGATTCTTGACGAATGTATCTCTTCTTTTTATGTACACTGAGAGCGTATGCACCAAAGACAAATTCCTTGTGTGTCCAATCACACTTTGCCTATAAACAACAACAACAACAATCCCGTGCCTCTGTATTCCAGGAAAAGAACTGGAAAAGTGAAATGGCCAGAGTTGAGCAATATTGAGGAGAGCATGAAGACCAGGAGCTTCTGATCAAAAGAGGCCTCTGAAAAAACAAGAACTGTGTTCCAAATATTAAGACTTGGGTTCTACAGCTGGAGACACTCGTTCTCCACAGCCTGGTGGGCTGCAGACGTGCGGAGAAAAACAACCTATTAGGCAGCCTGGCCAACTACGAAAGCCTAGGAGTTGGCAACTCAACACTTTGGAAGTCTAGTAGCTTGAAGGAACATCCTTGATGTCGGACCGAGATGTTCCAGATGCTCTACGCCCAAGTTATCTCTCTCCAACAAGATGAAAGAGCTACGAGATCTGGGTGAGGAACCTTTGCCAAGCCCGAGAAGAAGGATCATCTGGTGTTGACCTCTCTGTCCTACCGAAGAAGTAGAGATGGCTATATGGTCTACTCAACAAGGGGGCATCCCCTCGTCCAGCTCACCAGGAGGAACAATCCAGGGAGACGTTTGTGTTTGATCACTTGGGGCAAGAGAGGCCTTCCTTCCAGATGTTGCAAAAGCCAGAGCACATCCTTTTCCAGAGCATCTGGCATCTCTGATAGAAATGCCACACATGCGGCCAGCGACGCAGCTTGCGACAGGGCGAGCGCACATATGCACGCCATCTGCAAAATCTCTTTCTTGAGATGCTTATAAAAATTTTCCCCCCTAGCCCCAACACAACTCTTAAACATTTCTGGTCGAGAGCCAGCCGGGACGTGATTCTCCTGTGAGCCATAAACTTTTATCGTTTTTCCTCTTTTTATAACCCATTATAATTTCGGCATTTGGTTTCAGAACCGCGCCAAGCGGTTTTGCCACAACTTGGCACAGCGTAGTAGCCCAACATACACCGTCACACTGTTTTTCCAGCCGGATATCAAATAAATGCTCCATCCATCCATCCATCCAATCAATCAATCAATCAATCATGTTGGGAGACAAAGTTGCCAATTTGCTCTGCAATACACACACACACACACACACACACACACACACACACACACACAAGCAGCCTCTGAGGACCCCTCAAAACTAGCACAGGTTGCATCCTATATAAAGTTGTTGTTTTTTTAAAGTTCCATCCTTTCATTTCACCTGCGAGATGAAGCAGCGAAAGGATGAAACAGGGAAAGAAAGGAAGAGAAAGGAAGAAGAGAGTTTTAATAAAAGGATGGAAAAGAGGGGAATAAAACCCTCCATTAAATGCTATTTCCCTTTGACGGACAGGGTGCCTATAGAAGTCCCTTTGATCCATGCAATAATTATAACTATTTCAGGTTCCTTGGGAAAGAGCTGGTAAGGGGATCAAAAATGCCAAATTTAGCCTAAACCTCTGGCTACCTGCTTGACAAGCCCTCCACCTCATCCATCACCTTCCACTTGGCTAATAAACAGAAATAAATAATTAGTAATAACAATGCGGGGATTTTTCCATCTGCCTGTAAACAGGAATAATAGGTGGATTTCCCATTTTTTTTTTATCAACAGAAATAATAATAAAAAAGGATCTTCCACCTTACCAATAGTAATAAGGTCTTCTGTTTTGTCTATCAGGAAGAATAACAATAAAAATAAGGAGAGCTTTTGCCTAATAAACAAGGAGGGTCATATTTTCTTCCACTTATCGATAAACAAGGAACCACAGGAATAAATAGCCAGATTTCCCCCCCTTTTTTTTTAATAAGAAGGAATCAGAAAGTGTTATCTATAAACAGGGAACCGCATGAATGAATAGCCAGAATTTCCTTTTTTTTTTTAATAAGAAGGAATCAGAAAGTGTTATCTATAAACAGGGAATCGCATGAATAAATAGCCAGATTTTCCTTTTTTATATATATATAAGAAGGAATCAGAAAGTGTTATCTATAAACAGGGAACCACAGGAATAAATAGCCAGATTTTCCTTTTTTTTTAATAAGAAGGAATCAGAAAGTGTTATCTATAAACAGGGAACCGCATGAATAAATAGCCAGAATTTCCTTTTATATATATATAAGAAGGAATCAGAAAGTGTTATCTATAAACAGGGAACCACAGGAATAAATAGCCAGAATTTCCTTTATATATATATATATATATAAGAAGGAATCAGAAAGTGTTATCTATAAACAGGGAACCAGGTGAATAAATAGCCAGATTTTCCTTTTTTTTTTTTTTTATTAAATAAGAAGGAATCAGAAAGTGGGATCCCACCCCCCCCAAACTTGGCTGCAAACTGAGCTTAAAAGTGTGCCCAAAGAAATTTGGGAAGTGCTGGAGGAATGTGGGGGTCTTGGGACGGTGGGTGGGGGGAAGAGGACACCCGACTGAGCCCCCCCACCCCACCCCACTTTGCCAAGGGACCCGCTCTGGGTTTCCCCGGGAAAAGAAAGAGAGAGAGAGAGAGAGAGAGAGAGAGAGAGAGAGAGAGAGAGAGAGAGAGAGAGAGAGAGAGAGAGAGGAAAAATAAATAAGATCCCACTTACTGCGAGGAAGGAAGGGCGCAGGTAGGAAGGAGAAGATCGCCCGCCGGGAAAACGTCAGATTCTGCCCGAGTTCAGAGAAGGTTTTTTTGGAGCACTTAAAGAGAAAAACCCGCAGCTGCTCGTTGGGTTACGCGGCGCTTGCAAAGCCGGGCAGCAGGAAAGGAGGAGAAAAAGAGCGGAGCGGAGGAGTGCGGGGGGAGAGAGAGAAGAGAAAACTCTCTCCGAGAGTGAGCAAATAAAAAGACGCGGCGAAACATCTGCAGCTGCTGTGGTGGCTGCGAAACGGGACGCCCCCGTCTCTCTTTGGCTCCCTGGCTGGCACGGTTGGCCGAGGTTCCCCAATCCCTCTCTCTCTCTCTCTCTCTCTCTCTCTCTCTCTCTCTCTCTCCCTCTCTCTTTCTCTCTCTCTCTTTCTCTCTCTCTTTCTCTGCCCCCCCCCCAATGGCTCAGCGTGAAGAACTGGGAGGAACCGAGCAGAGGAAAAGGAGGAGGAAGGGAAAAAAAAGGGGGGGGACAAATCGGGGAGAGAGAGAGAGAAAAAGAAAGGGAGAGAGTAAAAGAGAAAAAAAGAAAAGCAACAGAGAAGATACTGCAAGAGCCGCCGGCTGGCTGGCTTGCTTTTAAGAAAAGGGTTTGGTGGGTGGGGGGGTGGAGGGGCTTGGATTTGGGGAGAGGGTGGGCAGAAGGAAGGTTCAATACTATAGATCCCAGGGTTAAATTAAGACGGCAGAGAAGAGTTTGGGGGCGGTGGGGGGAGGGGGGAGGGGGGGGAGAGGTAAGAGAGACGTCAATTCCCCGCGGAAAATGAGAAGCAGATTTTGAAGGGAAGGTTTTAATCCCTCCTGCAAAAGGGACCGTGTGGGTCGTTTTGCGCGTGGACGGCAGGAAAGCGCCCGGGCTTTCCACGCCTTCCACTCCTTGGCTGGGCGATCATCACCTTCTCCTTCTCCTTCTCCTTCTTCTCCTCCTTTCTTCTTCTTCTTCTTCTTCTTCTTCTTCTTCTTCTTCTTCTTCTTCTTCTTCTTCTTCTTCTTCTTCTTCTTCTTCTTCTTCTTCTTCTTCTTCTTCTTCTTCTTCTTCTTCTCCTCCTTCTCCTCCTCCTCCTCCTCCTCCTTCCTCTTCTCCTTCCTCTTCTCTTCTTCTCCTTCTCCTCCTCCTTCTTCTCCTTCCTCCTCTTCTTTTCCTTCTCCTTCTCCTTCTCCTCCTTCTCCTCCTCCTCCTTCCTCTTCTCCTTCCTCTTCCTCTCCTTCTTCTCCTTCTTCTCCTTCTCCTCCTCCTCCTCCTCCTTCCTCTTCTCCTTCCTCTTCTTCTCCTCCTCCTCCTTCCTCTTCTCCTTCCTCTCCTTCTTCTCCTTCGCCTTCTCCTCCTCCTCCTTCCTCTTCTCCTTCCTCTTCTTCTCCTTCTTCTCCTTCACCTTCTTCTCCTCCTCCTCCTTCTCCTTCCTCTTCTTCTCCTCCTCCTTCTCCTCCTCCTCCTTCCTCTTCTCCTTCCTCTTCTTCTCCTTCTTCTCCTTCTCCTCCTCCTCCTCCTCCTTCCTCTTCTCTTTCCTCTTCTTCTCCTCCTCCTCCTTCCTCTTCTCCTTCCTCTCCTTCTTCTCCTTCGCCTTCCCCTCCTCCTCCTCCTCCTCCTTCTCCTTCTTCTTTTCCTTCCTCCTCCTCTTTTCCTTCTCCTTCTCCTTCTTCTCCTCCTCCCTCTGTTTTTCCTGGCTTTGGGGGTATTTTTTTTGTTTCAAAGAGGAGGGGGAGTCGTTAGGTTGCCCCCCCCAACAAAGAGAAGTTCCGAAAGTACCAGCAAAGGGGAAGAGAGGAGAGGAAAGGAAGAGCCTAGAGAAGTTAGTAGACTCCAAAGGAAGTTAGAAAGACTGGGTCCCCCAAACCGAGCTGGCTTAACTGGGATGGGGGAATTGGGGTTGAGGAGGGGGAGAGAAGGAAGGTGGAAATAGAAACTAGCTGGCCTTTTCCGAAGGGAAAGTTGGTTTTGGGGTTAGTTGGGGGGAGGAAGGAAGGGGTTCTCCCGCTTTTGGGCTGAACCTCCACACTTTCTGGAAAGGCAGAGAGGGTGGGGGCCGGGGGGGAGGCAGGAAACTTTCATTATTAGTTCTCTAGCTCTCTCCTGGCCATCGTCCCCGTCCCCCACACCCACCCACCCCCTTGGAGCTTCACAGGCCATTGGGTTGCTGGAAGCTTTTAGGAAATTGAAAAAGGAGGGGCTGGGTTTTCAGAAGGTTCGTCTCCGGGGCTCAGCCAAGGTGGGTAGGGATGGAGGGGGGAAAAGCTTGCTTGGTGGGGAGGGGAGAGGAGGGGGAGGGTGGGTGGGTGGGTGGATGGGGGACCTCTGGCCTCCCTCTTCCCTCTGTGGCAGAGTCGAGGGCCACACCTGTGGAACGGGCTGATGGAGATGTCCATTCTTCCTGGACATCTGAACAGAGATTCTGGTCTCGTCCCCCCCCTTCTCCAGTTTTTATAGAATGGCCAACTGAGATCAAAGGAGAGAAAAAATGGCCCAGCAGGGACCCTTGAAGAGCTTCCTTTTGGGTTGGCCAGCTCTCCCCCAAGGGAGAACCTTGCTTTGCTAGAACTTAGAAGCAGAGAGCCAGATGGGACCTTGGAGGTCTTCTAATCCAATCCCCTAGGACAGTGGTTCTCAACCTGTGGGTTGGGACCCCTTTGGGGGTCGAATGACCCTTTCACAGGGGTCGCCTAAGACCATAGGAAAACACATATTTTCAATGGTCTTAGGAATAATTTTATGGTTGGGGGTCACCACAACATGGGGAACTGTATTAAAGGGTCACGGCATTAGGAAGGTTGAGAACCACTGCCCTAGGACCACTCTATACATTCCGGACAAATGGCTGTTTGCAAAAACTTCCAGTGATCGATGCTATGGCCGTATGTTTCTACAGGGGCAGGTAAGGAAGGACAGTATGTCACATGCACACAACATGTTGTCATTATGACACATATCGCCCCAATTCCACGATGCTCTGCAGGCATGCAGGACACCTGTGACTTTGGAAGGAAAGCAGAGGAGGACCAACAGCAAGGGGAATGGTCTTGGCTACAATGATGGAGGCACCAAAGAATCTGGTTGGGGACCAGATCCTCCTGGAGAAAATCAATCTATGTAGACTCTTAAGAGTTGACACCAACTTGATGGCACATCATCCATTGATCAAATGCAAAGACCTAGCTCTCTGCAGAAGGATGCAATTCTGGGAAGGGTGGAAGGAAGGAAGGACAGATCTTCCTGGAGAAGGTCCACAATGGGCTTGCTAAGCAGTGAGTTGGTAGTGCATGATACATTTCTGCCTAGGAAAGCCATAAAATACCCAGAGAAGTTAAATCTTAAGAAAGGTAGAAGGAAGGAGAAAGTGACCACCAGCATGGTCGAGAGAACTCCGGTTACCGTGGTGAGAGGGGCACCATTGGAAGAATAGAAGGACCAAAGCAGGGACAGATCCTCCTGGAGAAAATCAATCTATGTAGACTCTTACGAGTTGACACCAACTTGATGGCACATCATCCATTGATCAATGCAAAGACCTAGCTCTCTGCAGAAGGATGCAATTCTGGGAAGGGTGGAAGGAAGGAAGGAAGGACAGATCTTCCTGGAGAAGGTCCACAACGGGCTTGCTAAGCATGAGTTGGTAGTACATGATACATTTCTGCTTAGGAAAGCCATAAAATACCCAGCGAAGTTAAATCATAAGAAAGGTAGAAGGAAGGAGAAAGTAACCACCAGCATGGTCGAGAGAACTCAAGTTACGGTGGTGAGAGGGGCACCATTGGAAGAACAGAAGGACCAAAGCGGGGACAGATCCTCCTGGAGAAGGTCCAGAGATGGTGCTTGCTAAGAAACGACTGGGTGGTACATAATACTTTTCTATCCAGGAAAGCCACAGAATACCCAGAGAAGCTCACCATCTTGGGGAAAGGTAGAAGGAAGGAGAAGATGAAGATGACCAAGCAGCAAGGTGGAGGGATTCAGTAACAGTGATGATGGAGACACTGTTGGAAGACCTAAAGGATCTGGGGAAAAAATTCATCTATGGACTCTATAAGAGTTGACACCAACTTGATGGCACATAGTCCATCCACCGATCAATTGTTGTGGTCTACCAGCAGCCCTCTGGCAGCAGAGTCGGACAGTGAGGAGGCTGGGGAGGAACATGGGCCAGTTCTGGAGTCTGGGGAAGGCTCGGATGAGGGCTCTGCATCAGAGGAAGAGAAAGGGCCATCTGGGAGGTATGTGCTGCCTCCGGAGTCTCCAGAGTTGGACATCAGCGAGGCAGAGGAACAGGGGGAGCCTGTTCCCAGTGCACGCATGAGCAGAGCTGCCAGAAGGCAAGAACAGTTAAAACAAAAGGGTCGACTCGGGAGTAGGGCTTGGAGATGATTGGCCCCTCCCATAAGACATAAAGGAGGGAGCAAAGGCACGTGAGCCTTTGCGGGAAGCAACTGTTGTTCGTGCTGGCTGGTTTCAAGATTGCAGCTCCGTGTTGACTCTGTGCTCCGTGTGGCCTTGCAAAGCTAATTGCCAATTAGGTCTTCGGCAGCGTGTCAAGGGAGATAAAGGTGGGTGTTTATCAGCCTTATCCCGAAGGACTGTGGCAGACTTCTGTCAGACTCTTTACAAACTATCTGGGACTCCTCTGTGAATGAACAGATTGAGAATGAATAGGCTCTGAATGAGCAGAATTCACGGCCATTGAAATAAAAAGAGGGTTTTTGGGACTCATTGTGTGCTTTTACTGTATCAGGAAGCCTAGGTCAGAACATCACTGCAAAGACCTACTGTATTTTTCGGAGTATAAAACGCACCTCTTTCCCCCCTAAAAGGGGGTGAAAATTTAGGTGCATTTTATACACCGAATGTAGCCCCGCCCGCCTACTGGTCCCCACCCTTTGGCCTCTGCCTCCCAGCAGTTTACCTCCTTGCAGCAAGCAGCAAGAAGAAAAAGCTCATTTCACTTTCAGCACAGCCTAATTAGCACAAGTTGATTAGATCAGCCTCCCGACTCTCAGCTGTTTTGCACTGGCCTCTGCTGCTTGCTGCAAGGAGGTAAATTGCTGGGAGCAGACTTTTTTTTTTTCTTGTGCTAATCAAGCTTTGCTGAAAACGAAAATGAAAGTAAAGCAAGCTGTTTGCCGCAAAGTTGCTCAGAGGCAGAGGCAGATTTCTTTTTCTCCTTTTCCTCACCAAAAAAGGTAGGTGCGTCATATAGTCCGGTGCGTCTTATACTCCGAAAAATATGGTAGCTCTCTGCAGAAGGATGCAATTCTGGGAAGGGTGGAAAGAAAGCTTAGAACCAGCTTCAAGGTGCCAGGATGGTCTCAGCTACAGTGGTGATGGGGGCACCATTGGAAGACTTGAAAGAACAAGTTAGGGGTGTGCAGAAAATCAAAGTGACACTGGGATACTGCAACCACTGTAAATACATTCCAGTGGCACATCGATTTCCTGCATGTCCCTAACTTGGTGACCTCCATTTGCAACCTTCCCTGGGGGCTTCCAACTGCAAGTCAATGAGAGAAGTCAGATCCATTTCATGACCACGTGATTCACTTAATGACTGCAGCAATCCAACAACCACAGCAACGTGTATATATGTGTGTACATATACGTGTACATATATATGTATATATATACGGCAACACAGCCATCTGTTCAGGACATTACATCAAAAAACTCAGGATATCACAACACTAGAACTCAGGATGTTAACACACAGCCCATTACCCAGGTCGTTAAAACACAAAAGACTAATTGGCACATATCAAGGACCTCACCCACACAGGATGTTCCGAAACAGCTGACTAATCTGCAAATATCAACTCCATCAACTAATCAAGATGTAACAACACAGGCAACCAACCTGCTCACAGTAACAGAGCCAGGACCCCATACCTCCCCACCAGTATTTATAGAGAGACGGCAGCTCCGGTCATGCTTTCCTCACACAAGCACGAAGCCGAAGACACCAGCCTGAAGATGACGAGTGGGACCTCGTTGAAAGCTTTGCAATGGATGTTCCAGTTCCATTTGAGGCTATAAGTCAAGGACTACCTGCAGTAGTGTTCCTCAGGGCATTATGGGAGATTTTAAAAGGGCAACTCTTACATAATTACTGTACCCAGCATTAGAAAGATAATAAGAACTTGTAGACTAGCTGTAGTTCAGATATGGTCCAAGAGTCACAATAGGCCAAATCAGATAGTCCAATGGTCAAACAAGCAGGAACTAGATAGCAATAGCACTTAGATTTATATACCGCTTCATAGTGCTTTTACAGCCCTCTCTAAGCGGTTTACAGAATCAGCCTCTTGCCCCCCAACAATCTGGGTCCTCATTTTACTCATCTTGGAAGGATGGAAGGGCTGAGTCAACCTGGAGCCCGTCAGGATTGAACTCCTGGCAGTCGGCAGAATCAGCCTGCAATACTGCATTCTAACCACTGCGCACCATGGAAGGAAGGAAGGAAGGAAGGAAGGAAGGAAGGAAGGAAGGAAGGAAGGAAGGAAGGAAGGAAGGAAGGAAGGAAGGAATATAGCAAGAGCACTTAGACTTATATATTGCTTCACAGTGCTCTACAGCCCACTCTAAGAGGTTTACAGAGTCAGCCTCTTGCCCCCAACAATCTGGCTCCTCATTTTACCCACCTTGGAAGGATGGAAGGCTGAGTCACCCTTGAGCCGGTGAGATTTGAACTGCCGAACTGCAGGCAACCGGCAGACAGCAGAAGTAGCCTGCAGTACTGCACTCTCACCACTGTGCCAACACGGCTCATGGAGTTCCTAGATCAGTGATGGCAAACCTATGGCACGCATGCCAGAAGTGGCATGTAAAGCCATCTCTCTGGGCATGCCACTGTCGCCTGTTGCTTTTCCAGTTTCTGGCACACGCATGTGCACCGGCCAGCTGGTCTTCATGCATGCATGCGTGCCAGAAACCAGAAGACCAGGTGACCAGCTTTCATGTGCGTGCATGCCAGGGAGCTCCTCTTCCGGTTTCCGGTGCTCCCCTGAGCCTGTGTTCCAATTGGGGCACTCGGTGCTGAAAAGTTTCACCAACACTGTCCTAGTTACTAGTTATTAGAAACTCAAGCAAAGAGGATAACTACTGTATTTTTTGAAGTATAAAACGCACCTTTCTCCTCCCTAAAAGGAGGTGAAAATTTAGGTGCGTCTTATACACCGAATGTAGCCCCGCCCATCCACTGGCCCCCACCCTTTGGCCTCTGCCTCCCAGCAGTTTACCGCCTTGCAGCAAGCAGCAAGAAGAAACAGCTCGTTTCAGCTTCAGCACAGCCTAATTAGCACAAGTTGATTGGATCGGCCTCCCGACTCTCAGCTGTTTTGCCTGGGCCTCTGCTGCTTGCTGCAAGGAGGTAAATTGCTGGGAGCAGATTTTTTTTTTCTTGTGCTAATCAAGTTATGCTGAAAACGAAAATGAAAGTAAAGCAGGCTGTTTGCTGCAAGGAGGCAAAATTGGTGGGAGGCAGAGGCAGATTTTCTTTTTCTTGTTTTCCTCACCAAAAAAGGTAGGTGCGTTTTATAGTCCGGAGCGTCTTATACTCCGAAAAATACGGTAAATCGCTGTAGTCAGCTAGCTGCAATTACTCAAGCCTTGCCTTTGGCTTAGCGAGAAGCCTCATTGAAGAACCGTGTTCTGCTCACCTCTGGATGCACCTACACCTGGAGCTTTGGGATCGTGCATCAGCATCTAACTGAATAGCTGAAGAGGAGATCCCTATGGCTGATCAGCCTCCATTTATTCCCCAGGCTGACCCATCTTGAACCACAGGCTCAGCCACAAGCCAATTTACCGCAGCCAACTCACCCTGGGACAACACTAAAGAAGGTTATCTATGCTTGGAGTGGTGCGGTGGCCTAGAGGTGGAGCTCTTGCCTCACAATCAGGAGGCTGTGAGTTCGATCCTAGGTAGAGGCAGGTATTTTTTCTCTCTCTGGGCACAATGAGAATATTATCTGCTGAACAAAACTCCTCATTGGCGACAGGGAGGGCATCCGGCCATTAAACATCTGCTAGCTCCATTCGGTTGCCCACCCTGCAAGGGTTTATGGAGCCGTTAAAAGATGATGATGAAAGTTATCTATGCTTACTTTGAATAAACAGGTAGAGAAATCTATTGTTCCTCCGTTATTCTAGCTCAGGGGTCAGCAACCTTAAACCCTCAAAGAGCCACAAAGGTCCTAACTGGAAGCCCCCCATTCAATTCTGGAGCCGACCGGAAGTCCGGTTCCCCCACCATAGAGTCTCCTCCTAGAGCGATGTCCTTTTTCCCCTACCTGTCCTAACCAAAAGCCCTATCAATTGTGGAACTGACTGGAAAACCCGTCCCTTGCCATAGAGTCTCCTCCTGGCACACCATGCTTCCCCCCCACCCCCAAACCGGAAGCTCCTCTCAAAATAGAGCCTTGGTAGTACAAAATAGAGCCTTGGTAGTACAGTGGTCTAAAGCACCCTGTTATTAAGACCAGCTGCCTGCAATTACTGCAGGTTCGAATCTCGCCAGGCTCAAGGTTGACTCAGCCTTCCATCCTTTCTAAGGTAGGTAAATTGAGGACCCAGTTTGTGGGGGCAATAAACTGACTTTGTATAAATATACAAAAGGATGAAGGCTGTTGCTTAGCGCATTGTAAGCCGCCCTGAGTCTCCGGAGGAGGGCGGCATATAAATCAAATTAAAATAAAATAAAATAAAAAATAAATAAATTGTGGCGCCGACCAGCGACAGGGAGCCGCAGCAGAGGGATGAAAGAGCCACATGCGGCTCCAGAGCCGCAGGTTGCTGATCCCTGTTCTAGCTCCATCTCTTGAGGTTCCCTCTTCTTACCACACCCACAACTTTTCCGTTTTAATTTGCCCATCGATGAATTCCCAAAGTAGCATACAACACAGTTGGCTAAATCCCAACTTTTTAGGTTTCCCTATTCCTTGGGAAACTATAGGATGGTGGGGAGGGGGGGGTGAGGGGAATCCCAGATTCCTTCTTTGAAAAGAAGAGCAAGGTTTTAATTACTTTGCTGTTGCTACGTTTGATTGAACACGGAAAATAAATAAGGATAGTCAAAACATCCAAGAATTGGACATGGGAGAGAGGAAAGCACAGAAATGCAGGGTATTCTCAAGCTGTACATTTCAATGTCCTCCCCCACCCACTCCATTGTTTTGGGAGGAAAGAAGATAACCAAACTTGACTTTTTTTCTCCAAAAAGACCTCAAATTCCGTGCTCGTGAACGATAGCTATGTATCTGCAACCTTCTCAGTAGCCTGCAAATTGAGTTGAAGGCAACACAAAGTCCTAAGCCAGATTTCATCCTTCTCTAATTGCCTCAAATTTCGGGTGCAGAGCTCGACACGGAACAGTATCTCTCGTTACAAGTCAAGTGTGGACACAAGAAGTGGTCCCCTAAATTTGGGAGATTCTAGATAAATTCCTCTTCCCTATTTTACCCATCTTGTTTGAGATCCTTACAATGGGACACAAGGATTTTAGAATGGAAAACACAGAACCAGGACATTGATTGACAAGTTCCAGAGTCAGTAATTAAATCTCAGGAGATCTGAGGGTGGTGGGGAGAGAGAAACATACATTCCACTGGGCCCCAAAGCAGTGGTGAAATTCAAATTCAAAGATAGATAGAGATGGATGATAAATAGGTGTGTGTGTGTGTGTGTGTGTGTGTGTGTGTGTGTGTGTGAGAGAGAGAGAGAGAGAGAGAGAGAGAGAGAGAGAGAGAGAGAGAGATGGATGATAAATAGATAATGATAGATAGATAGATAGATAGATAGATAGATAGATAGATAGATAGATAGATAGATGATAGATAGATAGATAGATAGATAGATAGATAGATAGATAGATAGATAGATGATAGATAGATAGATGGATAGATAGATAGATAGATAGATAGATAGATGGATGGATGATAACTAGATGATAGAGAGAGAGATGGATGATAAATAGATAATGATAGATAGATAGATAGATAGATAGATAGATAGATAGATAGATAGATGAATGGATGGATGATAACTAGATGATAGAGATGGATGGATGGATGATAAAGAGAGAAAGAGAGAGAGAGATCAGATGATAGAAAATGGATACTGGTAGATAGATGATAGATGAGGGGGATTAGATAGATAGACAAATGAGAGAGAGAGAGAATAGATGGATTGAAGGATTGATGGTAGAGGATGGATAGATGAGAGAGATAATAAATAGATTAAATAGACA
This sequence comes from Pantherophis guttatus, assembly GCF_059756535.1. Classification (NCBI taxonomy): domain Eukaryota; kingdom Metazoa; phylum Chordata; class Lepidosauria; order Squamata; family Colubridae; genus Pantherophis; species Pantherophis guttatus. The sequence continues at coordinate 12,342,812 of NC_142076.1, read as the reverse complement.
GATAGGATAATGAGACACACAGACCGCATGTTCAGTGTGGGGCCCCTACAATTCAAAGTTTGAGTTTAAAAAAAAATATTCCCAATTCCCAAAAGATACCTTGAGTTGCTATTCCAAAACCATCAGGTTTTGCATTGGCATCCCCTGTAGTCCCTGAGAGAAGGACGTGGGATTTTCAAAATTTCAAGGATAAAGATTGGATCAGAATACAGTAGTTTTCATTTCATTTAGGTTTCTAAAAACTAAACCGAGAGGCCATTTAGGGTAGTGAATAGGCCACCAGGAGTCCCAAATAACTTGAAGGCTCATATAGAACTTCATAAAGCAAAATTTCTCCCACCAGAAAGATAAAACTGCATTTGGAAGTTGAGGAAGGGCCTCACGAACAGGTCCTCAAAGTTCAATAAGACCAGTGATTTTGGGGCATGAAAGAAAAAAATTGGTTTAGAGTCTGCCCTACAGTACTGGAATAAAGAATTTAGTAATTGTAATAAGACTGTTATAAGGAACAACAAAAGTTACATTCACTTGTCACACCAAACCATAGTTTGCCTAAGCTACGGTTGGCTGAGATGGTGCGAAGCTCTAAGCTATGGCTTCCAAATTACAACCGCTTGATTTATCAACCTGCTAAGCCAAAAGTAAATCACATCAAGACGTGTGTGAACTTACCTGGAGGAAATCTTTTCTGGTCAAAAGGGAGTAGACTTTTAAGAAGTCTATGTTGGTTTAATACTTAAGTTTCATCAAGGGTTGCTGTAGGAGTTTTGATGAGCTTAGTCTGCCCTCTGCTGGTTACCTAGACATTTTCATTTTTAAAGAAACAGGCATGATACCTGGTCAGAAGAAACAATGTTTTGAGGATGTGTACTATTTAGAATAACAGTTGGACCTCTGAGCAGTGGTGAAATGTAAAATTTGTTACTACCGGTTCTGTGGGCATGGCTTGGGGGGGGGTGGGTGGGTAATGTGACTGGGTGGGTGCGGCCAACTTTTTTTTTTTTTACTTTTAAAACCATTTTTTCTATAACCTCTTCAGCAAAGAGGTTGTTAAAAAATGCTTTTAAAAGCTTCTGACGATCCCAGTTGAGTTGCCTGATCGGCAGAGGCTTTTTTTTTCTTTTAAAAGCATCTGATGATCCCAGCTGAGTTGCCTGATCAGCAGAGGCTTTTTTTTTCTTTTAAAAGCCTCTGCTGATCAGGCAACTCAGCTGGGATCGTCAGAAGCTTTTAAAAGCCTCTGACGATCCCAGCTGAGCCGCACGATCATCAGAGTCTTTTTTTTAAAACTTTTTAAAGCATTTTTTTCTGCCGAAAAGGTTGTAGAAAAAATGCTTTTAAAAATAAATAAATAATAATTAAAAAAAAGCACGGCTCAGCTGGGCTGGGGGGTGGGGTGGGGCAGGGATTTTTGCTACCGGTTCTCTGAACCACCCGCTGGATCGGATGATCCGGTCCAAACCAGAAGCATTTCACCCCTGCCTCTGAGGTTATCTAGTCCAACCCCCTGCTCAAGCAAGAGATCCTATATAGGGGTGGGTTCTACTTACCTTTACTACCAGTTTGCAATGGGATCGTGCATGCTTCTGTGCATGCACAGATCTCCGATGACGACATCCAGGGCAGTGGGTGGGGCCTCCCGCCGGTTTTACTACCGGTTCTTGCGAACCGGTCTGAACCAGGGGCAACCCACCACTGATCCTATAGAATATCATTCTAGACAAGTGCCTGCCCAGCCTCTTCTTACAAACCTCCAGTGACAGAGCAACCACAATTTTGGAAGACAAGCCGTTACTCATTCCCTTTCACTTAAGAACAAGGAGCGCAGGACTGATAAAGAGATTACCAAAGGATCCATTTATTTACGGGGTTTATTTAGAGATCTCAATCAATAGGATTCTAGGCAATGCATAGCATCCAGCCTCAGAATAAAGCAATGAAAAGACCACCGGCTGAAAAATGATAGCAAGCCATCCGACGTGAGCGCTGGCTGCGCAGGCTGCCGGCGCGACACCACACCAGCCTCCTCTTCGTCGGGATCAGCCACGATCCGCACAGGCCGCTGGCAGGCCACAACACTGTTTGAGAACTGTGGGCTTAAACTGATCTGCAACACACAGTTAAAACCCACCAAATGGTTATCTTCACATGAAGATACAGTAGTGGCTAAAATTGTGGAAACCTTTTGGAAAAGTGTATTTTCTAAAACTAGCTAATAACTCCACTTTTAAAATTATATATCAGTGGAAACATTAATTTAATCAAGAATGTAATGCGATAACTTTAGGAAGGATTTGCTATTAGAATAGCAGTTACAGTATAAAGAAGAAGAGTGAAACACATCGAAAAAACGAGATATGCAGAAATTATCCCCATATCAGTGAATCCTTAGTTGGGTAACCTTTAGCATGAATTACAGCCTTACAAATGTCTTCCCATGGAGTGAACCAAGTCTTTGAGTTCTGCAGCTGTTATCATGTGAAACCAAGATTGAAGGATGGCTTCTATTAACTGGGTTTTATTGCTGGGTTGCTTCTGACTAACAAGTTTCTTTAGTCGGCTCCATAGATTTTCAATTGGGTTAAGGTCTGGTCTATTCCCAGGCCATTCCAGCAGTGGAATAGGATTGTCTTGAACCCCCCCCCAAAAGAGCCTTGGTAGTACAGTGGTCTAAGGCACCCTGTTATTAAGCTGGTTATTAAGACCAGCTGCCTGCAATTACTGCAGGTTCGAATCTCGCCAAGGCTCAAGGTTGACTCAGCCTTCCATCCTTTCTAAGGTAGGTAAATTAAGGACCCAGTTGTGGAGGCAATAAGCTGACTTTGTATAAATATACAAAAAGGATGAAGGCTATTGCTGAGCACATTGTAAGCCGCCCTGAGTCTCTGGAGAAGGGCGGCATATAAATCAAATAAAAAAATAAAAAAATTGGTGTTATTAGCCATCAAACCTCAAAAATACACTTTTCCCAAAAGGTTTCCACAATTTTGGCCACTAGTGTAACCACACTATTGTTCTTACTTTCTCTAGGGACCTTTCTATATTCCAAGGCATTTCTTATTAACCCATTATAGGTTTTACTAAAAAAAAAAATGCTGCATTTTTACAAGCCAACGTTACATTCATTACAGATTCCTCTCTTTCAAAATTTGCTATTTGTCCTTGCAAGCCTCTCTTCCTAATTTTGGGGTGTCCCTCTAATTCCAGAACCGGTTCTTCATAGGAATGCAAAATTGTATATACATGATATATGCCTTTTTTTTTCCCCCCTTGCTGTTTTCCTTAACAAACCCCAAAAGTACACATCTTTAAAAACAGCAAAGTGCTGGAAGGGGAAACCTGGCTTTGAGCTGATGTAAGATGACACAAATACCGTATCTGTGACAACTTTTTTTGAAGACCTGCAAACCATCATAAGCAGGTCTGCTTATTTGTAACGAGTCATCAGACCATCACAAAGTAAAGTATCTGTATAAAAATAACCAAAGTTAACCTAAATCACATTGGTACAGGTCCTGTATTATATGTTACAAACAAACAGAGCGTTTCTCGGAGCTCGAGGAAAATGCAGCATTTTTACAGTCAAAACCTACTTTAAAAAATAAAAATAAAAATAAGAATCCCAACGTATTTTTTTAAAAAGGACTGAGCGAGACTACGGTGACTTTCTCCATTGTTTAACTCCGAACATACTCCTCTCTCGTAGACAGATTTTAAAAGACTCGTTTGCATTTCCTTCCCTCGCAGCTACAAAGAATGCATTTTAATTGATGCTGAGCAGAGAAATTCTCTTGCAGTGTTTTTTCTTCTTTTTTTTTAAAAAAAACCCCTCTGTGCATTTTTCTCCTCGGCTCGGAGAAAAAAAAATGACTTTGTTCCTTAAATGTCTGTTTGCAAGGCCAAAACTGCCAGAGAAATGCTGCAAGTTGAGGTTGTACTTTTAGCTGTTTAGAGAAGATGCTGGATTGGGTTTGTGCGTGAATGACTGTTCTGTCTTTCACGGCGACTCCTTAAGGAAAGGAACTGATAATAAAACTGTCAGGACAATGATGCCTTTCCACAGATCTATGATGAGACCACACAGGACAGGCAGTGTCCTGTTCTGGTTGCTGCCTCTTAAAAAAAAAAAAAAAAGGCCAAAGAGGACCACCAAAATAATTAGGAGCCTGGAATGGCTCCCTACAAAGGAAGCTTTACCACTTTTAGGAATGTTTTGCTGTATGTGGGAGGGAAAAAACAAGAGAGAGAGAGAATTGAACACAGGATCAGCCACTGGAAACCAAATGCAGGGAGATTTAGCACTGCCTGAAGATACCCCCCCCCCCGCTTTTTTTAAACATAATGCACAAGTGTGGAATTTCATGCCAGAGTTGGATCTGTGTCCATCATTTGGATGGTTTGATCAGACTGGATGGCTAAATAGGGAGCCAGCTGGTCTAGTGGTTAAGGCACGAGGCTTAGAAAGCCAGAGACTGTGTGTTCAAGTTGAGCCTTAGCCATCCAGAATGACAGCGGGATGAATTTGGGGCCAATCACCAGGTGGAAGTGAGTTCGAGTCCTGCCTTAGGTCTGTATGACTTTGAGCCAATCACCAGGAGACGGTGAGTTCTAGTCCTGGCGTGAAAATTGGCTGGGTGACTTTGGGCCAATCACCAGGAGGCTGTGAGTTCTAGTCCTGCCTTAGGCTGTAGGACTTTGGGCTAATCACCAGGGGGTTGGACTAGAAAACCTCCAAGGTCCCTTCCAACTCTGTTATTCTATTCTATTCTATTCTATTCTATTCTATTCTATTCTATTCTATTCTATTCTATTCTATTCTATTCTATTCTATTCTATTCTATTCTATTCTATTCTATTCTACCCTACCCTACCCTACCCTACCCTACCCTACCTACCCTATTTCTATTCTATTCTATTCTATTCTATTCTATTCTATTCTATTCTATTCTATTCTATTCTATTCTATTCTACTCTACTCTACTCTACTCTACTCTACTCTACTCTACTCTACTCTACTCTACTCTACTCTACTCTACTCTATTCTATTCATTGCAATAGGTTTAAGTAAAATATGTGCAGGGCTAAATATACCCCCCACCCCCCAGATCTATTCCTCCCCTCCTTTCCCCATCCTGAAATCTCACAAGAATATGTTGCTGAATCAAGAATACGTGATGGAATGTATAACGTGTCCACGCTTTAAAGCACAGGAAGATCTTCATTTGATCCCCTCGTGGGCTTTCTTCGTGCCAAACTTTGGATATAAATCTCGGGTGTGAACAAGTAGCAAGATTCTAGCATCCTTTTGCTTGCCAAAACCACATTTTCTTGGGGGGGGGAAGCATCCCGGAGCATGTACGCTTCTGTTGGATTAATCTGACCTTTCTGGAGGAGTTATGATGTTCCGATGTTGTTCTCTCTTTCCATGACTACTTTCCATAATATCCGAACTGACAATGTGAACGCTGAGATCTTCTCCAACCGGTTTCTAAGTGGAAGTTGTATTGCAAGTGCCCATAATCAGACTTCTCAAGCAAGTGCTGGACCGCATAGCCATAGCAATAGCACTTAGATTTATATACCGCTTCACAGTGCTTTTACAGCCCTCTCTAAGAGGTTTACAGAATCAATCTATGGCCCCCAACAATCTGAGTCCTCATTTTACCCGCCTCGGAAGGATGGAAGGCTGAGTCAACCTCGAGCCGGTCAGGATCAAACTCGTGACAGTTGGCAGAAGTAGCCTGCAATACTGCATTCTAACCATCATTCATGGATGGATGGATGGATGGATGGATGGGAGGAAGGGAGGAAGGAAGGAAGGAAGGAAGGAAGGAAGGAAGGAAGGAAGGAAGGAAGGAAGGAAGGAAGGAAAATAGCAATAGCACTTATACTTATATACTGCTTCACAGTGCTTTTACACCTCTCTCTAAGCGGTTTACAGAATCGACCTATTGCTCCCAACAATGGGTCCTCATTTTACCCACCTCAGAAGGCTGGAAGGCTGAGTCAACCTTGAGCTGGGGAGATTCGAACTGCCAAATTGCAGTCAGCCGCAGTCAGCAGAAGTAGCCTGCAGTACTGCACTCTAACCACTGCACACCATGGAAGGAAGGAAGGAAGGAAGGAAGGAAGGAAGGAAGGAAGGAAGGAAGGAAGGAAGGAAGGAAGGAAGGAAGGAAGGAAGAAAGAAAGAAAGAAAGGAGGAAAGAAGGGGAAAAGGAAGAGCAATAGCACTTAGACTTATATATCAGTTCACTGTGCTTTTATAGCCCTCTCTAAGTGGAAAGAATGTAAAATTGCAGAGTGCCTTTGAGAAACTCAACAAAAGCATTGCCAACTGCCTGACTGGCTGGACTACAAAGACCATCATATTGTGTCTGTTATTCTATTAAGGTTGACTCAAGTCTTCCAGCCTTCCGAGGTCGGTAAAATGAGGACCCGGATTGTTGGGGGCAATAGGCTGACTCTGTAAACCGCTTAGAGAGGGCTGTAAATCACTGTGAAGTGGTATATAAGTGCTATTGCTATGGGTGGAAACTGGTCAAGGAGAGAAGCAACGTAGAATTCAAAGGGAGCTGATTTTCATCTGCTGATCACAAGATGGCCTTCCTTCCTCCCTCCCTCCCTCCCTCCCTTCCTTCCTTCCTTCCTTCCTTCCTTCCTTCCTTCCTTCCCTCCCTCCCTCCCTCCCTCCCTCCCTCCCTCCCTCTCCTTTGCTCCCTCCTTCCTTCCCTCCCTCCCTCCCTCCCTCTCTAGTCTCCACGCCTTTATCTTAGGTGTTCTTCTCTGAACTTTTTCCAGTCTCCCTCCCTCCCTCTCTCTTTCTCTCCTTCCCTCCCTCTCCTTCCTTCCTTCCTTCCCTCCCTCCCTCTCCTTTCTTCCTTCCTTCCTTCCCTCTTTCCTTCCTTCCTTTCTTCCCTCCCTCCCTCCCTCCTTCCCTCCCTCCCTCCCTCCTTCCCTCCCTCTCCTTCCTTCCTTCCTTCTTTCCCTCCCTCTCTTTCCTTCCTTCCTTCCCTTCCACCCTCCCTCCTCTCCTTTCTTCACTCCCTCCCTTTCCTTCTTTCCTTCCTTCCTTCCTTCCCTCCCTCCCCTTCCCTCCCTCCTTCCTTCCTTCCTTCCTTCCTTCCTTCCCAGTGGTTAGAATGCAGTATTGCAGGCTAATTGTGCCGACTGCCAGCAGTTCGATTCTCACTGACCTAAGGTTGACTCAGCCTTCCGTCTTTCCAAGGTGGGTAAGATCAGGACCCAGATTGTTGGGGGCAAGAGGCTGACATTGTAAACTGCTCAGAGAGGGCTGTAAAAGCACTACGAAGTGGTATATAAGTCTAAAATGCTCTTGCTATTCCGTTATCCTGTTATCCTCTTTTCTCCAAGAAGGTATCCGACTTTTAGTGCTTTTATTCTTGCAGTGCAGCATTTTGCCACTAGATGGGAGAACTCGCTTAGAATCCAGAAATCCTTCTGCCTTGAAAGTGGCTTTTAAAGAAGAGTTTTTGAGAGAACAATCTTGCAGCATTTTCAGTGAGTGAGTGAGTGAGTGAGTGGCTGTGATTTAATTTCCGAGTAGATTAATCTACAATCGAAAATGACTTTGAAATCTGTTCATTAAATGCTTACGGGATCATCTCTTGGTTTTAATAAGGGGCTACTGGACTTCAACTATCCACAACATTAGAATAGAATAGAATAGAATAGAATAGAATAGAATAGAATAGAATAGAATAGAATAGAATAGAATAGAATAGAATAGAATAGAACAGGAGTGTAATGGAGTGTAATGGAGTGTAGTGTAGTGTAGTGTAGTGTAGTGGAATGGAATGGAATGGAATGGAATAGAACAGGAGTAGAGTAGAATAGAATAGAATAGAATAGAATAGAATAGAATAGAATAGAACAGAACAGAACAGAACAGAACAGAACAGAACAGAACAGAAGTAGAGTAGAATAGGAGTAGAGTAGAGTAGAGTAAATTCTACCAAGCCACACCCACCAAGCCATGCCATGCCACGCCCACCAAGCCACGCCCACAGAACCGGTAGTAAAAAAAATTGAATCCCACCACTGCTACATACCTATTCTATGTTCTATGTTCTATTGTCTGAAAGGTCTTGAAAAGAGGCATTTTTTGTTAAGACACAAGCCTGTAAGGCAGCATGTTTTGGTGGTTGCTACACATTTGCCCCGAGGGACACTGTTTTATGATTGTGGTGGGTATAAATACAATAAATAGATAAATGTTCTGATGGCGTCTCTCAGCTAGGCGGAGAAATTCTATATCTCCAGAGGGGGGAAAAAGGAGAAAAGATTTCCTAAAATATGATTTCACAATTTTCCTTGCTCTGGGAGAAAGGAAAATTTTTTTTTTCCACCCCTTATAATGGTCTTGAAAAATGTTGCAAAAATATGGCAAGCCCCTTCTGAATGCATCTCCCTTCCAAAGGCTCATAATACACATGTTAAGTTCAACGATCTCCCTCTTAAAAAATGTTTATTGATATCGGGTAAGGGAGTTGGAACATTGTGTAACAAAAAATGTAAAGGGGGAAAGCTGACTCTCACGTTGTTGTTGTTTTTTTTTTACCGACAAGAAATCTGTGTCTTCACTCTCTGTGTGCACATACCATCTCACCAAGTAAACGAGAATTGTGGATGGAGGAACAAAAAATATCTATGTACAAGTTCATTCTTTTATAGATATTGATATAAAATAAAGGCATGAATCCTATCTACAGTATATATCTAACATATCTGACTGCCTGCCTGCCTGTCTACACACTTATATCAATGTTTATCAAATGAAGATATGGGACATATCTATATATCTAACAGGACTATTTGTCCTTCTTTCTTTCTTTCTTTCTTTCTTTCTTTCTTTCTTTCTTTCTTTCTTTCTTTCTTTCTTTCTTTCTTTCTTTCTTCTTTCTATCTATCTATCTATCTATCTATCTATCTATCTATCTATCTATCTATCATCTCTCTCTCCCTCAGTATTTGTGTATGGTATGTAGGTGCAAACATCTGTATTCTGAAAAGAAAGAAAGAGACAGAGAGAGAGAGAGAGAGAAAAGGAAAAGAGAGAGAGAGAGAGAAAGGAAAGAAAGAGAGAGGAGAGGAAAGAAGAAAGAAAGAAAAAGAAAGAAAGAGAGAGAGGAGAGGAGAGGAATGAAGGAAGAAAGAAAGAGAGAAAGAGAGAGAGAGAGGAGAGGAGAGGAAAGGAATGAAAGGAAGGAAGGAAGAGAGAAAGAAAGAGAGAAAGAGAGAGGAGAGGAGAGGAATGGAATGAAGGAAGGAAGGAAGAGAAAGAAAGAGAGAGAGAGAGGAGAGGAAAGAAGAAAGAAAGAAAAAGAAAGAGAGAAAGAGAGAGAGAGGAGAGGAAGGAAGGAAGGAAGGAAGATAGAAAGATAGAAAGAGAGAGAGGAGAGGAAAGGAAAGGAAGGAAAGGAAGGAAGAAAGAAAAAGAAAGAGAGAAAGAGAGAGAGAGGAGAGGAAAGAAGAAAGAAAGAAAAAGAAAGAAAGAGAGAGAGAGGAGAGGAGAGGAAGGAAGGAAGGAAGACAGAAAGAGAGAAAGAGAGAGAGAGGAGAGGAAAGGAAAGGAATGAAAGGAAGGAAGGAAGAGAGAAAGAAAGAGAGAAAGAGAGAGGAGAAGAGAGGAAAAGAAAGGAATGGAAGGAAGGAAGAAAGAAAAAGAAAGAGAAAGAAAGAAAGAGAGAGGAGAGGAGAGGAATTGAATGGAATGGAAGGAAGAAAGAAAGAGAGAAAGAGAGAGGGGAGAGGGGAGAGGAAAGGAAAGGGAAGGAAAGGGAGGGAAGGAAGGAAGGAAGAAAGAAAGAAAGAAAGAAAGAAAGAAAGAAAGAAAGAAAGAAAGAAAGAAAGAAAGAAAGAAAGAAAGATTGTACCATTCCCCTTCAGAAGCCATGTCAGCCATCAATCCTTCCCTCAGCTTATTTCCCAAGACCCTGCAATCCGAGGGGTCTCTGCCCATCCCTGAAAACGCAGCAGAACAAAATGTGGTAAGACACTGAGGGGCCATTTGTAACCAAATCCTATTACACCAGATACGGCTGGGATTAGGCCAGACATATTTTCCCAGAATACCCTCCCCCACCGCCCCCAAGCCTTCTACAGATGTTCACTGTCCATTCCCCAGATGTTGTTCCTTTTCCCAAGACAAGCTTCCCTTCTCATTTCCAGGACAACCACCCTGCTCTCCGCTCTCCAGGGACAAGCAGAAGTTCAATTTAGGTAGTCCTCGACTTATGACCGCAACTGGGAACAGAACCACCCGGGGGCCGTTATTAAATGAGTCACACCCATGGCAGTTGTTCAATGACTCATACCGATTTGACAAGCTTTGATATTTTTTTTGGCCACAGTTGTTAAGCGAATCACTGCCATTGTTAAACAAATTGTTAAAACTGGTCGTTAAACGAATCCAGCTTCTCCCGATGACTTTCCTTGTCAGAAGCTGGCTGGGAAGCTTGCAAATTTTGATTAGGTGACCGTGGGGCGTATGTTTTTTTTAAAAAATTTGATTTATATGCCGCCCTTCTCCGGAGACTTACAATGCATTAAGCAATAGCCTTCATCCTTTTGTATATTTATACAAAGTCATCTTATTGCCCCCACAAACTGGGTCCTCAATTTACCCACCTTAGAAAGGATGGAAGGCTGAGTCGACCTTGAGCCTGGTGAGAATTGAACTCGCAGTAATTGCAGGCAGCTGGATGTTAAATGCTGCCTTAGGAGGCATTAGCCTCCTACGCCACTCAGGCTCCTATGTTGAGGACTGGTGGAAAGTTGTAAGTATTTTAGGTGGGTGGGGGGACTATTCTTTTATGAATGTATTACTTTTTATTCTTTTCTTTTGCTATTTTTATTTTTATATGTTGTTTTTATATTCGTGTAAGCCGCCTTGAGTAAGCTGCCATGGGCGAGTGGGCGGCAGTGTAAATTTTCTAAAAGAAGTAAATAAATAAAATAAATTTTTGTTCAATGCTGTTGCAACTTCAAAGGGTGGCTAAAAGAATGGTCCCGAGTTGAGGACTACCTATAAAAAGTTACAACTCGTGCATTCTGTTATAAGATAGTCCTTGACTTACAACAATTCGTTTAGGGACCATTCAAAGTTACGACGGCAGTGAAAACAGTGACTTACAACCGTTTTTCACACTGACGACCTTTGCAGCCTCCCCATGATCGCGGGATCAAAAAAATCAGACGCTCGGCAACTGACTCTCATTTATGACAGTTGTAGAATCCCGGGATCATGTGATCCCCTTTTTGCAACTTTCTGACCAGCAAAAAGTCCATGGGGAAACCAGATTCACTTTACAACAGTCTCCATTATCGTAAGTCGAGGACTGCCTGTATTCTCCTAAAAATGAGGTTCTCTCCGGATCAAGTTTCCCCTCTCTGTAGAAAGAATAGAAAGGCAGCTGTTTGGATTCCCTGCCCACTTCTGTGATCGATAGAAACTCGAGTTATTGTGATACATCTTCGCACCTAAGAGAAAACTTCACCTGTGGCAATGCTGTCTGACATGCGACATGGCAATAATAAGTGGCAATAGCCATAGCAAGAGCACTTAGACTTATATGCCGCTTCACAGTGCTTTTACAGCCCTCTCTAAGTGGTTTACAGAATCAGCCTCTGGCCCCCAACAATCTGGGTCCTCATTTTACCCACCTCGGAAGGATGGAAGGCTGAATCAACCTTGAGCCTGGTGAGATTCGAACTGCCAAACTGCAGCTAGAAGTCAGCTGAAGTAGGTTTAGCCTCTCTGGTGCAATCCATAACAGAAAATACAAAACAACATAAATAGTATAGAGAATAATCCTTATGCAAGTAATCGGGAGGGGGGGGAGGACTAGCCAGTAAGTCTGTTATTGAGCCGGTCAGGATCAAACTCGTGACAGTTGGCAGAAGTAGCCTGCAATACTGCATTCTAACCACCATGGATGGATGGATGGATGGATGGATGGATGGATGGATGGATGGATGAAAGGAAGGAAGGAAGGAAGGAAGGAAGGAAGGAAGGAAGGAAGGAAGGAAGGAAGGAAGGAAGGAAGGAAGGAAGGAAGGAATAGCACTTAGACTTATATACGGCTCCACAGTGCTTTTATAGCCCACTCTAAATGGTTTACAGAATCAACCTATTGCCCCCAACAATCTGGGTCCTCATTTTACCCGCCTCGGAAGGATGGAAGGCTGAGTCAACCTTGAGCCGGTCAGGATCAAACTCGTGACAGTTGGCAGAAGTAGCCTGCAATACTGCATTCTAACCACCATGGATGGATGGATGAATGAAAGGAAGGAAGGAAGGAAGGAAGGAAGGAAGGAAGGAAGGAAGGAAGGAAGGAAGGAAGGAAGGAAGGAAGGAAAATAGCAATAGCACTTATACTTATATACTGCTTTACAGTGCTTTTATAGCCCACTCTAAACGGTTTACAGAGTCAGCCTCTTGCCCCCAACAATCTGGGTCCTCATTTTACCCACCTCGGAAGGATGGAAGGCTGAGTCAACCTCGAGCCTGGTGAGATTCGAACTGCCAAATTGCAGTCAGCCGCAGTCAGCAGAAGTAGCCTCCAGTACTGCACTCTAACCACTGCGCCACCTCGGCTCCAAATTTGGTGTCTCCGTTACGTTGTAGTAATGAGAAAAATCAGCTTGGAGAACATACCTGGGACTGAACTGTCATTCAGCAATAATCATTCAGAAAGCCAGTTTGGTCTAACGGGGGGTGGGGGGTGGTAAGAGGAGGGGGGGACCAGGCTAGAAAGTAGGCGATGGTGAGTTCTAGTCCCACCTTAGGCATGAAAGCCAGCTGGGTGACTTGGACCATTCACCAGGAGTTGGTGCGTTCTAGTCCCATTTTCGTCAGGAAAACTACCTGGCTGACTTGAAGCCAATCACCAGGAGACTGTGAGTTCTAGTTCTGCCTTACGCATAAAAACTGGCTGGCTGATATTTGAGCCAATCACCAGGAGATGATGAGTTCTAGTCCTGCCTTTGGGATAAAAATTGGCTGGCTGGCTTTGAGCCAATCACCAGGAGACTGTGAGTTCTAATCCTGCTTTAGGCATAAAAACTGGCTGGCTGACTTTGAGCCAACCACCAGGAGACTGTGAGTTCTAATCCTGCTTTAGGCATCTCGCCAAGGCTCAAGGTTGACTCAGGCTTCCATCCTTTCTAAGGTAGGTGAAATGAGGACCCAGTTTGTGGGGGCAATAAGCTGACTTTGTATAAATATACAAAAGGATGAAGGCTATTGCTGAGCACATTGTAAGCCGCCCTGAGTCTTTGGAGAAGGGCGGCATATAAATCAAATTAAAAAAAAAAAAAACCTGGCTGGCTGACTTTGAGCCACTCCCCAGGAGACGGCGAGTTCTAGTCCTACCTAGGTGATTTTGGAGCAGTCCCTTCCTCTCTCTCTCTCTCAGCCCTACCTACCTCACAGAACTGTTGTTCTGTTCCGTGGAGGACAGATGTGATGTCCTGAGGAGGGAAGATGTGATGGATATGAGTGGAGTTATTTGTAAAAAATAATAAAGGTAGGAAACAAAACAAGCAAATAAACAAAGTCCTGGTAACTGTGTCCAATAGCTTTATCTTGGCCAAACTTTGTGTGTGGTTTTGTCCCAAGAGTAAAAAAAAAATCAGCTGTCTTAGTTTTCTGGAAGAAAAAATTAAAATTTATTCCCAGTCAATTTCTGGTGAAGCAATATCTTCTCAGGATCAGATGTCCCCAGAAACAGGAGTTCGGGAGAACCTCTAGCTAAGATTCTGTGCAGTTCGGAGAACCCCCAAATCCCACTCCTGGCTGGCCCCGCCCACCCCACTCTGCCCCTCCCAGGAGTCCCCATGCAGCCAGTTTCGGATGCAGGTAAGTGCAGGGCGTGCGCGGAGGCTCGGGGAGAGCAAAAATTGGGCTTATCGGAAGTTCATGAAGGCCGGAAACAGGCTCATTTCCAGCCTCCAGAGGGCCTCCGGAGCCTGGGGAGGATGTTTTCACTCTCCCAGAGGATTGAGAAAAGCCTTAGGAACCTGGGGAGGGCAAAAACGTCTCCACCCACCCGCCGTGGTGCAGGAGGCTGGCTAGGCCACGTCCACCATGGCCACGCCCACCCAGCAACCAGGCAGAGAACCCCTTGCAAAATTTTTGAAGCCCACCCCTGCCCAGAAAGACTGTGTTTAAGACCCTACTTTCCCTAGAGGCAAGTCAAGGTCAACTCTTCACCTCTGAACGGGCAAATGGTACGGTGGCCTTAAAAGCACCCTCGCTTCGCACCCACCGTAAACATTTAACAAGGGAATCCGGTTGGAGTGTTGCCGCGCATCCTTCCTGTTCATGTTTCTAGCCCTTATTAGCACCAGCCGTTCCCGTTCTACATCCTCTTCCCGAATTATCCGTTTTGTCCTCACATGCTCTGCCCTGCCCTGGCATCGAAAGAGGAAGGGGTGTGTGGGTGTGACCTCCCCTTGTTAATATTGCTGGGGCTTTTTATTTATTATTTTTTTAAAAAAACTTCTTTTGCAAACGTCAACATTCCTCCGAACGTCTATCCTGAACTAGGTGGCTCAGTGGCTAAGACCCTGAGCTTGTCGATCAGAAAAGTCGGCAGTTCGGCAGTTCGAATCCCTAGTACAGGTCTTCTGTGCGAGCAGGGGGATGGACTAGATGACCTCCAAGGTCCCTTCCCACTCTGCTACCGTTAGTCTTCCATCTCTTGTCCCATTTCCGAAGGCTTTTTCTTTTTGGTGGTGTGGTTCACAGCTGCTGTTCTTTCCACGAAAGCCGGGGAATTATTTTAACTTTAAAGCCCCAAAGTCCGATTCAGTGGTGGGTTTCCAAAACGTTTTACTACCGGTTCTATGGGTGTGGCTTGGTGGGCGTGGCAGGGGAAGGATACTATAAAATCTCCATTCCCACCCCACTCCAGGGGAAGGATACTGTAAAATCTCCATTCCCACCCCACTCCAGGGGAAGGATACTGTAAAATCTCCATTCCCACCCCACTCCAGGGGAAGGATACTGTAAAATCTCCATTCCCTCCCCAATCCAGGGGAAGGGTACTGTAAAACCTCCATTCCCACCCCACTCCAGGGGAAGGATACTGTAAAATCTCCATTCACTCCCCACCAGGGGAAGGATACTGTAAAATCCCTCCCCACTCCAGGGGAAGGATACTGTAAAATCTCCATTCCCTCCCCACTCCAGGGGAAGGATACTATAAAATCTCCATTCCCTCCCCACTCCAGGGGAAGGATATTATAAAATCTCCATTCCCACCCCAATCCAGGGGAAGGTTACTGCAAAATCCCCATTTCCTCCCGATCAGCTGGTACTCGGGAGGCAGAGAATAGATGGGGGCGGGGCCAGTCAGAATGTTTACTACCGGTTCTCCGAACTACTCAAAATTTCCGCTACCGGTTCTCCAGAACTGGTCAGAACCTACATGGTGGGAAGGGATCGCTTGGGCCAAGGGATACCTCCCATCAAAATGTTCTGACAGGGACCAGTTTTTTTCCTAGCCTTTTTTGCTTGAGTTTTTCTTCCTGTACGTTAAGATCCTACTATCATGTTTCAAGACCGTGGAGAATAGGCTATGCAGGCAACCCTCGACTTACGACTATTTGTAAAGTGGCCGCTCGAAGTGACAATGGTACTGTATAAAATGGCTTATGACCGTTTTTCACACTTACGACCCTTGCGGCAGCGTTCCTATGGTCCCATGATCAAAATTCAGACACTTGGCAACTGACTCCTATTTATGACGGTTGCAGTGTCCCCCCCCCACCCAGGGTTACGTGATTCTGACAAGCCAAGCTAATGGGATTCACTTAGCAACCATGCTACTAACTTAGCAACTGTGTCAAGAAAGTTCATACAATGGGGCATTGAACCTCTCTTCAGCCCCCACTTCCCCACAAACCGGACTTTCTATTTTCAAGTCAGATGTTTCTTTTCCCTGGCTGCCCGATATTCTCTTTGTAGGGCCCAGTTTCCAATCTCCTAGAAGACTAGAACTCCAGACCTGTCCCCCACCCCCCCACCCCCCCATCGTCTCACCCATTGGTCCTTTGAGTCAGTTTAGGACTCAGAAATTCTGATTATTATTTTTTTGTCTACCGTATTGCCAGTCCTTCAAGGTAGACCAAACTAGGAAATCAAAATTATGTAGTTTTACCGTAAAGATATAGTAACAGGGGAGGAGATGGGCAACCTAGAAACATGAAAAATGGATAGATAGATATATAATGATAGAGATAGAGGATAAAAGATAGATAGATAGATAGATAGATAGATAGATAGATAGATAGATAGATAGATAGATAGATAGATAGATATGATAGATGATTGATAAAGGGATATAGATAGAAGATAGATAATGATAGATAGATAGATGATAGATAGATAGATAGATAGATAGATAGATAGATAGATAGATAGATAGAAAGGTGATAGATGCTAGATAGATAGTATATATGTATGTATATATGTACATATATACATATGTATATATGTATGTATGTGTGTATATATATATATATATATATATATATATATATATATATATATATATGATAAGAGATGATAGATAGATAGAGACAGACAGACGATTGATAGGTAAAGATATAGAGATAGATAGAAGATAGATATATAGATGATAGAGATAGATAAATGTCAGATGTAAATGCCTTATTCTCCAATGTGTAAATAATGTATATATGGAACATCAGAGGTTAACTTATTCTTTGGACTTTAATGTATTCATAACTTACCACTCCCATTCCTAGCTCCACCCCTTGTATATATAAGGAGCCACCCTCACCATTCTCGTGGCTTCTACCTTGAATATTCAGTGAATATAGAATGCCTATCATAATTAAAAAGAAATATATTTAAAGCTCTAACTCCTATTATCTTTATTGAGTCTGATCCTGAAAATATTGCAACAAGCTGGTAGCAGAGGATGGTTAATTGACTCAATAAGTAATTAAAAATGTCCAAGAAAGATAGGCCCAACACCAGGGCCTACAGCAAAGAAATAGAAACTGATCAAGAGATGATCAACGAATCCACCAATGCGATTTCGAGAGAATCCGAAGAATACACCACTGAAGAAGAAGAACTAATGAGTGAAAATAATGACCAGAAAGAAATCGAAATAGAAAATAACGAACTCAGGTCAGAGATATTAAAGATACTAAAAAACCAAAAGAATGATAAAAGTCTCATCGCGGACCTCCAGGAGATGCTGAAGAACAGCGGAGCAGCGAGAGAGAAAAACGTCATTAAAGAAAAACCCAAAGATCAAAAAACCGTAAGTGAGATGACTACTGAGAAAATAGTTGTTAAAAAGAAAAGATGTGATCCCGCGCGAAATTTTGAATGGCAGCCATCTTGGTTTCAACGAACTTCAAAAGAGAATGGAGCAGAGCCAATCAAAACGCTCAGTTCAAAATTTCTGGCGCGAAAAACACTATCAGACGAAGAAAGTGAGAAAGAAGTCTCAAACTCTTCAGATGATCCAAAATCAGAAAGTGAAGACGATTTAACAAAATCTCAAGTAAAATCAGCAATGAAAACGCTTTTTGCTGCTTTTGGGCCAAGACTGAAAATTACCAAGACATCTACGAAGAAGCAAGAAATCAAACCGGCGACTCAAGACCTGCACGCTCCCATCCTGACTTCGAAAGCGACGACGCCCGAGCCCAGAGAGCCATGCCGATTTCGCCCTACACCACAGACAAAATCGAATACCAACGCACACAAAAAGAAGAAAAGAACCGTCGCCACCACCAGAACCCCAAAAACCGAGCCAGAGACCGACTCATCTGAGGAGGAGCGGATCGAGAGAGCTGAAAGGGAGAGAACCTTCCACGACGCCACCAAAGAAGAAATGAGCAATGCGCATGTGCGAAACTACGTAGACGACTCAGAAGGACTTGAACTGGCCAGAGAACCGCGCAGACTCATTGCAAGCATCCCAATGCCGTTCTGTAATTTCCTGCACTTGAGAGATCACGGACTGCCCCAGGTTGTAAGTAATGGACAGAATAATGTAGGTAACTTACCCAGTGACTTCCCAAAACTTAGAATTGATGGCATTAATTTACAAGAGTGGTATCAACAGCTTCAGGTTATTTTCATGAAAGAAAATTTACTATTCTTTATAACTAGCCCTCCAAGAAGACCTTGGACTTTAAAAATAGATTGTTTACATCATAGAGCATTTTTCATAATAATATCTAGCGTGTCTCCTGCAATGTATCATAGCATCAAACCAAACCTAACTGTATCAGAAATAATTCAATGCATGTTTAATCTATTTCACAGCGATAGCGTAGCTACAACCACAAGAATGTCTAAGGATTTCTTTTCCTCTAGAGTAAAACCAGGGGTTTCTATAAGTGAGCATTTGATAAATCTAAACAAAATAAGAGCTGAGCTACAATTGAGGGGGGAAGTGATTTCAGATCAAACAATGAAAAGTGTTATTATCAATTCACTTGATCCATCATGGGATAGCTTTATGTCACACTTAGATACCATTAATTTGGGATATTTATCCATAGAAAGTCTATCTAACAAATTGATAGCAGAAGACAATTCAAGAAAAAATCGATCCAGTAACCAAACAGACCACAAACCTTTTAGGAAAGTAGTCTTTCAAGATAAACATAATGAGGCCTTTAGATGCTACAATTGTGGATCCAGGGAACATAGTAGAAGAGACTGCCCCAAAGTCTCAAGAGAGAGACATAGACCAGAATATAGGAGCAAATATAATTACAGACAATCTTCCACAGATAGACACAAATATAGAAGCCCACCAAATTACAAAGAAGGTAGAGGGGGTAGAGAAAATTCAAAAGAGAGGAAATCTGGGTCACTGAATGGGCTAAATAAACAAGACAGCACCAGAACACAGCAGGATGAGAATAACAATTGGCTTATTGATTCTGGTGCAACAAATCACACCACCAACAACAAAAGTATATTATCTTCATTTATAGAAGATAAGTTTGTGATAAAGGTAGCTAATCAAGAAAAGGTTCAAGTACTAGGCAAAGGAAATGTGACCTTGCCTGGTCTAGGGAAAATAGAGGGGGTATTATTAATCCCAGAAATACCTCACAACATACTAAGTGCCATAAAATTAAGCAGAGAATCTGATATCAATATAGTTTTCTCAAAGGGGAAAGCAACTATAGAAAAGAACAAAACAAATGTAGGTACTGTAATGATAAAAGGAGGTCTACCCTATCTGATAACTAAAGAAAGATGTTTACATAACATTGATTCAAATATGGAAGATTGTATTGAAGCAGATGATGAAAATGTCAGTAACAGTGACAATGATGAGTGTAGAATAACTCATGATCACAAAAATACATACAAGGAAAAGAAACCAAAAATAGGTAAACCAATTCATGATGAGTGTGCTCACATCTTACACAGGAAGTTAGGACATGCAAGCTTTCCTGTAGTACAAAAAATGACTGAACACGCAGAAGGTGTCAAAATAAAAAATTGTGAAAATTATTTGGAATGCTCAGTATGTAAGTCCACCAAACTAAAAACCAGTCCCAGACCAAAAAAATCTAACAGATCAACTAACAATATTTTTGATTTGGTACATATGGACTTAGTTGGTCCATTAAGTCCCTCAATTACCTATAGAAAACGTTACTTCCTAACAATAGTGGATGACTACAGCCGATATGGTTTTGTTTACACATTAAAGCACAAGGATGAAACATTTCAGAAATTTAAGGAATTCTACAAACGTATAGAAACACAACATAATATCAGAATAAAGCAAATTATGACAGATAGGGGATGTGAGTTCATGTCTAAAGAATTCTCCCAATGGTTAAAGGATAGAGGAATGTTACATTTCACGTCCAATCCTTTTTCTGCATTTCAAAATGGAGTTGCAGAGAGGAAAAATTCCACACTACAAACCATGATTAGGTGCACATTAGAGGATGCTGGTTTAGGCAAACAATTTTGGTCAGAGGCATTACATTATTCGAATTACACTCAAAATAGAACCTGGTCCAGTATTGTGAATAAGACACCATATGAGGTGATGTACAATAGAAAACCCAAATTATCACACATGCACATATTTGGAGTCACTGCAGACGTACACATACCTAAACAATTGAGGAGAAAGGGAGAAAACGTATCCAGGAGATTAAGATTCATGGGATACGAAACTGGAACCAAAGGGTACAGATTTATTGATAGTAATAACAAATTTATAGTATCCAGAACAGCTGTGTTCCATGAACAGGCCAATTGGTCAAAATTGCACCTTAATGAAATATTTCCTAATAAATGTAAAGATACGATATCTTGCGAGGAAGGAACAACAGAAAATCAAAATATTAACAAAAGTAAGAACAAAACCAAAACTTGGACTAATAGTCAGCATAAAATAAAGACAGACACATTAACAAAAAAGGAAGCTAGATATTTGCATGATAACCATAGCAAGCCTGAAAGAACTATTAGAAACAATAGAAACCAAATACCAAATAAATACAAAGATTACATAATGCATATGAATGGAGAACAAATAACACCTAATACATATGAAGAAGTATTGAAACTTCCACATGAAGAAAGAGAAAAATGGGAACTAGCTATGGAAAAAGAGATGGAAAGTTTACAAGGATTAAATGTATTCACACCTGCGATCGCACCTAAGGATAAAACAATTATAGGTACCAGGTGGATTTATAAAATTAAGAACTTAGAAGGAGGCAATACCTTATACAAGGCTAGACTAGTTGCACAAGGCTATGCACAAAAATATCCAGAAGACTATACTGATACATATTCACCCACAGTGAGAACAGAGAGTGTCAAAACAGCCCTTGTAGTAGCATCTGCACTCAATCTGGACGTATTCCAATATGACATACAGACCGCATACTTACATGCAAAATTAGATAAGGAAATATATGTAAGAGCACCACACAGTCAATACACTAATAAGAACGAAATTTGGTTATTAAATAAGAGTCTGTACGGATTAAAGCAATCCGGCAAAAGATGGTACGATTGCTTGGTAAAAGTACTTAAGACCATGGATTTCAACGCCACCACTGCTGATAACTGTTTCTTTGTAAAAAAGAGTAATGATCATATTGAATTTGTATTAATTTACGTGGACGATATTTTATACATTGGAAAGCATAAAGAGAGCAGGGAAATCTTTGTAAATAAGTTAAATGAACACTTCTCACTGAAATCTCTGGGTAAAGTGAATAAATACCTTGGTGTGCAAATTAACAAAACTAAAAGGGGATTCAAACTTACACAGAAAGATAAAATCATCGAACTCCTAAACAAATGTAACTTAAATAATGCTAAAACCTGTGACACCCCTATGCAAACTGATTTTCTTAGAAACACTGATGAATCTTCCCCTGAGTTTAAAGACAACACATTTTACAGATCAGTTATAGGTTCACTCCTTTATATATCTAATTGGACTAGGCCAGATATTGCATTACCTCTCAATCTATTGTCAAGATATGTTAGTAAACCAACCTTGTATCATTGGGAAGCTGTCAAAAGAATTCTAAGATATCTGAAGGGTACATTAGATTTTTGTTTAATGTTGGAACCCAATAATGACAGAGAACCAAAAATTACTTGTTATGCTGATGCAGATTGGGCTGGTGATACATCATGCAGAAAGAGTACTTCTGGTTATGTTTTTCTATTGAATGATTGTCCAGTTTACTGGTATACTGGTAAACAAGAACTAGTAGCCACTTCTACTACAGAAGCGGAATATGTTTGTTTGTCCAAGGCTGCAAATAACCTTGTATGGTTCAATGATCTGATCACTGATGTTTGGAAGAAACCCACCTTACCATTTATTATGCATGAAGACAATAAAGCGGCCATTGAGATATCCAGATCCGATGCAATTGGACAAAGGTCCAGGCATATTGATATAAAGTTTAAGCATGTGAGACAACTGTCTCAAGACGGATTCATTAAAGCAATACATTGCGATACTTCTGAACAATTAGCTGACATATTAACAAAACCCTTACCTTCTAAACAACACAAATATTTAACTTCTAAATTATATGTATTATATTGTCCTGAATCAGAATGTAATTGGTGTTGTGTAACGAACCGGCATTTAGAGGGGGATTTGTCAGATGTAAATGCCTTATTCTCCAATGTGTAAATAA
Source organism: Pantherophis guttatus (assembly GCF_059756535.1). Classification (NCBI taxonomy): domain Eukaryota; kingdom Metazoa; phylum Chordata; class Lepidosauria; order Squamata; family Colubridae; genus Pantherophis; species Pantherophis guttatus. Next base: position 12,320,582 of record NC_142076.1, on the reverse strand, counting down.
TGTATATATGGAACATCAGAGGTTAACTTATTCTTTGGACTTTAATGTATTCATAACTTACCACTCCCATTCCTAGCTCCACCCCTTGTATATATAAGGAGCCACCCTCACCATTCTCGTGGCTTCTACCTTGAATATTCAGTGAATATAGAATGCCTATCATAATTAAAAAGAAATATATTTAAAGCTCTAACTCCTATTATCTTTATTGAGTCTGATCCTGAAAATATTGCAACAATAAAGATGATAGAAGATAGATATAGATAGATATAGATCAGTGGTGAGTTGCCCCCAGTTCGCACCGGTTCTATAGAACCGGTAGTAAAACCGGTGGGAGGCTCCGCCCACTGACCCCGATGTCATCAGAACGCTTCTGCGCATGTGCAGAAGAGCGCACGTGCGCGGCCCCGTTGTGAACCGGTAGTAAAGGTAAGTAGAACCCGCCCGATATAGATGATAAAAGAGATAGATACCCTGTTTCCCCCAAAATAAGACATCCCCAGATAATAAGCTCAATAAGGTTTTTGAGCACATGGCAATAAGGTCAAGCGCTTATTTCAGGTTCAAAAAAATATAAGACAGGGTCTTATTTTCCGGGAAACACGGTAGGTAGGTAGGTAGGTAGGTAGGTAGGTAGGTAGGTAGGTAGGTAGGTAGATAGATAGATAGATAGAGATAGATAGATAGATAGATAGATAGATAGATAGAGATAGATAGATAGATAGATGATAGATAGATAGATAGATAGATAGATAGATAGATAGATAGAGATAGATAGATAGATAGATAGATAGATAGATAGAGATAGATAGATAGATAGATAGATAGAGATAGATAGATAGATAGATAGATAGAGATAGATAGATAGATAGATAGATAGATAGAGATAGATAGATAGATAGATAGATAGATAGATAGATAGATAGATAGAGATAGATAGATAGATAGATAGATAGATAGATAGATAGATAGATAGATAGACAGACAGACAGACAGACAGACGAGAGAGGGGGAGAATTTTGCATGCCCAAATGTGCCTTCTCCACTCTCTCTATTTTTGAATGAATTAGGAAAGATCTTGTCTGAGATACTTTCTCAAATTACATTTCCGGCCCAGACTGAGATTACTTTTGTCTGATCATTGTCTTGATAACGCTGCCCCTTTCTCCTGTCCCTCAAGGCCATTCCACCTTCCCTCTGCACATATAGAGGATAAGATGGCCAGACGCATTCACATTTAAATTTAATTCAGATAAATGAGATTTGTCAGTTCTGGGACTACTATCTGCAGCGTTTGGACTGCAAAGACAGCCTTGATCCAAGCGATCCCCCAATCTCAGAGAGGCCCTGAAACATTCCTACTTCCAAAAGTCTTTTCACTATGATTGGTTCAGCCTAGTATTGATCCCTGCACAGGAAGGGAATTTGCTAATTGATTTGGATCAAGTTCTCTCTAGGATGATACGGAGGAAATCACGGGTATGCCAACTGAGCTGAGCGTATGACCTGAAATAAGGATTTGCAGCTCTGCAAATGTTGAAAAATGATCGGGATAGTTGTAGAATGTGTAAACGAAGAAATGCTAAAATACAGATGTGCTCAGCTGATGGAATTGCCTATCCAACAGGCAGTCCTTGACTTAACAACCATTTGTTCTGTGACCGTTCAAAGTTACAATACAGATACTCCTCGACTTCCAACAGTTCATTTCAGAGTTCAAAGTTACAACGGCACTGAAAAAAGTGACTTATGACCACTTTTCACAGTTACGACCTTTGCAAGAACCCCTGATCAAAATTCAGGTGCTTGACAACTGACTCATACTTATGACAGTTGTAGTGTCATAAAAGGGGTCACTCTTGCGACCTTCTGAGAGGTCAAGTCCATGGGGAAGCCAGGTTCACTTCAGAACCGTGTTACTAATTGAACAACCGCAGCGACTCGCTTAAGATCTGTGACAAGGAAGGCCGTAAAATGGAGGCAAACCTCACTTAACAACCGTCTCGCTTAGCAACTCCATTGTGGTCCTATGTTGAGGAGTACCTGTATATGAAGTGTGGAAGCAAGAATGGAAAGTGACAGAGATATAGTGAAGATGGGTGCCACCGAAAGAGAATCCTGAAACTTCCTGTGAAGTTGCAAAAGAAATGGGAATAAATCCAAATATTAATAGCACGATGCAGATGGTTATTTCAAGGTCATCGAATCTGTAAAAGGGACGTTTAGCCCTTTGATCTTATATTCTGGGAGAAAGAAGATCAGACACAGCAGTGGCCAAAATTGTGGAAACCTTTTGGGAAAAGTGTATTTTTGAAGTTTGATGGCTAATAACACCACTTTATTTTTTGTGGAGTTTCAAGATAATCCTATTCCACTGCTGGAATGGCCTGGGAATAGCCCAGACCTTCACCCAATTGAAAATCTATGGAGCTGACTAAAGAAACTTGTTAGTCAGAAGCGACCCAGCAATAAAACTCAGTTAATAGAAGCAATCCTTCGATCTTGGTTTCACATTAGAACAGCTGCAGAACTAAAAGACTTGGTTCACTTCACGGGAAGACGTTGTAAGGCCATAATTCATGCTAATTCATACTGTAACTATTTCAATAGCAAATCCTTCCTAAAAGTTACTGCATTACACTCTTGATTAAATTATCTTTCCATTGATATATAATTTTATGGTACTACCCCATTAAAAAAAAAGTAGTGTTATTAGCTAGTTTTAGAAAATACACTTTTTCCAAAAGGTTTCCACAATTTTGGCTACTACTGTAGCTTTCAGAAACTCACCTTAACTCTAAATCACCAATAATTGAATGCTAGGATTTCAGCTCCTTGAAGATCCAAGATTTGGGAGATTAGCCAGAAGACTTAACTAGCAGTCTTCCAATACTTTTTTTTTTTTTTAAATTTGATTTATATGCCGCCCTTCTCCAGAGACTCAGGGCGGCTTACAATGTGCTCAGCAATAGCCTTCATACTTTTGTATATTTATACAAAGTCAGCTTATTGCCCCCACAAACTGGGTCCTCAATTTACCTACCTTAGAAAGGATGGAAGGCTGAGTCAACCTTGAGCCTTGGCGAGATTTGAACCTGCAGTAATTGCAGGCAGCTGGTCTTAATAACCAGCTTAATAACAGAGTGCCTTAGACCACTGTACTACCAAGGCTCTTGAGGGGCTGTCATAGAGAAGAGGGGGTCCATCAGTGGTAGGTTGACCCCGGTTCGGACCAGTTCTATAGAACCGGTAGTAAAATTAGCGGGAGGCTCCGCCCACTGACCCTGACGTCATCAGAAGCGATCTTGTTGCGAACCGGTAGTAAAGGTAAGTAGAACCCACTCTTGGGGTCCACCTATTCTCCAAAACACCTGAAGGGAGAGCATGAACTAATGGTTGGAAGCTTACCAAAGACAGATCCATCCTAGAATTAAGGAGAAATTTCCTGAGCGATTAATCAGTGGAACTACTTACCTCTGGAAGTTGTGGGTGCTTCATCACTGGAGGTTTTTTTAAGAAGAGACTATTTGTCTGAAATGGCATAAGGTCTCCTGCTTGAGTAAGGGGTTGGACTAGAAGACCTCCAAGGTCCCTTCCCGCCCTATTATTCTATGTTCTAATGAGAGTGGATTTCTTTCTGGATTTGGCTATGCTGTTAGGGGCATGACAAAGATGCACTGTTTTTTAACCTGACAGAACTCGACGTATCTGTTGATCTTTATCTCAATTAGTGCCTTCAAGACATTTTTGACTTCTAGGGATGACTGGCCAAGTCCCTGCAGTTTTCCTGGCATGATTTTCTATAAGCAGTTTACCATTTAGAGTGTTTTCTTCCTAAGAAAGAAATTGGCCCTGAATCGCCCAGCTGGATTTGCGTCTAAAGCAGGACTAGAACTCGGATTTTTTTTTTAAAAAGCTCATAATCCAGCACCTTCTCCTCTAGAGAAGGGTACTTCCAACTGGCCAACTTTAAGAGGTGTGGACTTCTACTCCCAGAATGAGCACCCTCCCTCCCAACGAAGGCTGGGGAATTCTGGGAGCTGAAGTCCACATCACTTAAAAGTTGTTGTGTTGCAATTGCAGTAGACCAAACTTTCTTTCTTTCCAGTATTTGAGGGGTTGCCACAAAGAAGAAGGGGGTCAATTTATTTTCCAAAGCACCATCTTTCTCTCTCTCTCTCTCACACTCTCATTCGTTCGTTCGTTCGTTCGTTCCTTCCTTCCCCTCTTCTCCTTCCTTCCTTCCTTCCTTCCTTCCTTCCTTCCTTCCTTCCTTCCTTCCTTCCTTCCTTCCCCTCTTCTCCTTCCTTCCTTCCCCTCTTCTCCTTCCTTCCTTCCTTAATTCCTTCCTTTCTTCCCCTCTTCTCCTTCCTTCCTTCCTTCCCTCCTTCCCTCCTTCCTTCCCTCCCCCCCTCCCTACTCCTCTCTCAATAATTGCAAAAAGTATTTTTCGGGGGGGAATTCAACTTTCTGCAGTACCTGCTCTTGTCCATTCACTTGCAAAATTTGCAAAATTACCGATAAAATACTGAAAGCAACAATCCAGATGTAGTCAGTTGCATCAAGACTCACGTGTTGAGTGACAAGTACACAATCCCCTGTGAAATATCACAAGAAAAAGCATCTCGATACAATGCTATGTATATTTTCCCCCTCTGGTGTGCATTAATTTAAACAAAAACAAAACTGCACAAACACAATTTCAATTTAATCCTAGGCGCAAACTCTACCACCGAGGCTGTGTCCTCTCCCTTCCCGCTAGTATTTTTTTTTTCAACGCACAAATTACAAACATGATGAAAAGGCAGAGAATTGGGGACAAATAAATAGAAATAACTGATGCAGCAGCTTGTAGGAAAAGGCACAGTGGACAGTTTCCCAACTTAAAACAGTGTGAAACTGTGCTAGACTCTTAATGCATCAAGTTGCACTTTAGAAGTGAGACAAGGAATTCAGGATTTCCCAAAGTCAGGACCGAAATACGGATGAGATCCGTTTAACAGGTGTTCCAGCAATCAACCTGACTAAAAGTCATCAGTCAGACTTCAAATTCCTGGGATACAGTTAAAACCCATTTCCTTTTCCCATTAATAGGAATTACAACGATTTGTTTCGCCCACACTTAAAGAGGAAATAAAAGCCAGATTGGGACACACACTTTTCAAGTGAACATACACTCGCTTTCACACGCAAGATTAGTAACAGCAACCATTTGTAAGAATAGGTCAAAGGTTTCCCCGATATCCTTTCCAACATTGGCAAATTTACTTTCAAGAATGGGAACATTTCCCCTATTTTTAAAAGCATCTATCTCACAATTTAGGGAATTTTTGTTCAGGTCTTTTTTTTTAAACAACACAGTCCTTTGTCGCCGAGTTGTTAAAAATTATCCAATTTGGATAACCTAGAATCTAAAATAATAGTCATCCCAGGTAGTCCTCGACTTACAACAGTTCATTTAGTGTCCGTTCGAAGTTACAGCAGCACTGGAAAAAGTGACTTATGACCAGTTTTCAGAATTATGACCGTTGCAGCATTCCCCAAGGTCATGTGATCAGAATTCAGATGCTTGGCAACGGACTCATATTTATGACGGTTGCAGTGCCTTGAGGTCAAGTTTTGCGACCTTCTGACAAGCAAAGTCAACAGAGAAGCCAGGTACACTTAACAGCTGGGTGAAGAATGGCAGTGATTCACTTAACAACTGTGGCCAGAGAGGTCGTAAGATGGGGCAAAATTCACGTAACCAATGTCTCGCTTAGCGACAAAAATCTTGGCCTCAATTGTGGTCGTATGTCGAGGACTACCTGTATATGTTTTATTGCACGGTCAGTTAAAATGTTTTAGATCCCTACCCAAGGCTCCATGTATTGGCTACTTCATCCTGTATTTAGATTTTCGCTACCGTATTTCTGCAAGATTTTTAAAACACCATGGGGGACTTTCTTCAAAGATAGAGTTTATTGCTAAAAATGTTTTGCTCAGTCATATGTACACCGATGTGTTGTTCAAAGAGTATTCAAGTAAACATTTTCAATATCTCTAGCTTTCCCTCCCCGCCCTTCTATACACAAACATTAAAAATAAATAAACTGTACATGAGAAAGTTCTTTTAACATCTCTACATTACTATATGTATCCCCCCCACCAAAAAAATCACTCTTTCATAACAACATATACTTAAAAACAAAATATCCTTACTCAATATACATTAAAAAAAAAAAAGAAAGAAAACTCAGAGCTTTAGCCAACTCTGAAAATTTGTCTGAAGATCGGTAACAAGTTTTGGAACAGGCAAAACGAACAATCAGGAGTGCAGGAAATCAGACACAAGGGCATTTTTAAAGGCGTTTAAAGGATCGGGCGTTATAAACCAGCATTATAGGAAAATATCTTCTCTTTCTTATATGACAAAGGAAACTGCAGTTTCAAAATGGTTGAAGCTTCAATTTGTGGTCCTGCATTGTTATTTTCTTATTATTGATTAAAAAAAAAACACACGCACAAAAACAACAAAAACCACAACAGAATTCCCTCCTCCTTTAAAACTCTCTATATTTACATGGGGGTTGGGGGGTGGCAGTTTTAAATTTTGTTAGAACGCTATATACGTATAAAAATAGACATCTCCATGTAGTGCTTAGCTTTCTCTCTCTCTGTCTTTATTTTTTTTCCTCGTGGCCTGCACTGCAGTTCCTCTGGGGTTTCTTTTCCCCATGTTCAAATAAAATAAAATAATTAAAAAGAGAGAGAAGGGGGAGGGAAGGAGGGAGGGAGAGAGAGAAGCAGGGAGCGAGGCAGGGGAAAAAAAACAACAACAGTGCAAGCGGTACGGGGAAGAGGATAGAGAAACGATGGAGCGAAGTGTCTTGCAAACACCGGTGGTGTCTGTAGGTCTCTTTGTCAAGGCAAGACTCTCTCAACCCTTCAAGCTTCACTTGGGGGTTGGAGGATGATTGGCACCTGTCAAGTCCGTTCACCCAGGTGGCTTGAGTTCCTAGCCACCTTCTCCCGATGCTTCAGCCTTCCGGATGGATCCCCCGGTGTAGGATCGAGTGCAACCTCACGTCCTCCTCTCCTCCTTTCCCCTCCCCAATCTCAAAGCCATTAGCGTGCCTTTCAGCTGAGGCTCTCCCGGACCTAAAGCCCCATCTCCATCCATCATGCTGCATCCATCCAGGAGCCGGGGGAGGGGAGGGCACGTTCCCCACCTCCATAAGTCCTCCACCTCTCTCCTCCCCCCCTTTCACACCTCCCATAATTAACAGGAGCACTTGCACTCTGAAATCACCGGATACTGAACGGGGATCCACGTGCAATATTTTTGCTTGGACCATCCTTGGCAGTACCATCTCAAGAAGGTCTTGGTGACCGATTTGATCGGTTTGCAGGACATGCCCTCCGGGAAGGAACACGACCGCTCGGCCATGCAGTTCCCTTCCTTGATGTACCGAGGCCAAAACCGACTGCCTAGGTCCTTCCAGGTGTACATCACCGGACAGTAGGTGTAAGCCCAAAGCCACTGGAGAAATTTCCGTCGGGCTTTTTTACCTATCTTGACCTTGGTCCTATAAGGCGTCTCGGCAAGGTCCAGCTTTTTCAGCTCGCCGGGCAAAGCGCCTTGACCTTTGAACTTCTGCAAAGGCTCCAAGCTGGAGAGATTCCCTTGAGCCGGCGCTGCCACCGACATGAAGTTGGGGTCGAAATGGCTCCCCAGTTTCTTACGTAAAGTCCGGTCGTCCAAATCTTGCTCCTTGGGGTCATATTCGGGATCAGGATGCTCGATAATATCCTTGATGGGCAGGTTGTCGCTTGGGGAAGGGCGGAGCCGAAGGTAGGGCTGGGAAAAGCCCGGTTGAAGCAGCAACGCCAAAGAAGAGCAGATCAGGAGCACTTGGGGGGCCTTCATGCTCTCGGATCCCCCACCCGGCGGGGGTCACTCGGGAGACTGTTTTCCCAGACCAGCCCAAGCAAGGAAGGAGGGCAGCCGACGGACAACTGCTGCTGCTACGGAATAGCTTTTCTCTCTCTCTCTCTCTCTCTCTCTCTGTCTCTTCCGATTGTTCCCAAGCCTGGAGGGATGGGAGGTAGGAGGGGAGGGGGGGGTGAGAGTTATTCTTCCGGAGACCCCCTTGCCAAGTCCAAGCGATGCATAAATAGGTTGAGACAAAATCCAGCAAGGCCCCTGGCTTTAAATAGCTCGGCCAGGGGTTAGGTGACAGATGCGGAGGCCAGGTCTCTCTCTTATGCTCCTGCTCCTGGAGAAGAGCAAAAAACAAAAAACGAGGGGTGCCAGAAATGGGGGGTGGAGGTGGGGTGGAGAGAGTGGGGACAGCAGGGCAGGAACCAATGGCCTTGGCAGGGGGGCAGGAAGCAGTGGTCCCCCTTTTTCAGACCCCCAAAGGGCTCAGGGTAAAAAAAAAAGCCCACCCACCCTTTTTCTTCTTCTTCTTCTTCTTTCTCTTCTTCTGTCTCTCTCTCTCTCTCTCTCTCTCCTCCTTTCTCTCTCTCTCTCTCTCTCCCCCCAAAAATTCACAGCGATCCCGAGTCCATCCCCATGGTGACAGCTGGACTTAGACCTACGGCAGCATGTCTAGACAGCATGGCAGAGTTTGGCGTGAGACAGGGGAGGCCCAAGAATAAAACCTTCTTTTATAGATGGGGAAGCCGTGAAAAAAAAAAAAAAAAGGGGGGGGGGAGAAAGTCTTGGCGGCAGCAAGGGAGGGGGGCCGAGGGAAGGAGGAGGAGGAGGAGGAGGGGAGTAAGAGAGCCGCAGGTCCCCAGAAACGCGTCCAGTTTTGGGAAGAAGCGTGTGTGTGTGTGTGTGTGTGTGTATAAATTGGGGGGGGGGTCTTCCAACTTTCCAGTTGGGGGGGGCGTCTGGGTTTTTTCTTCTTCTTCTTCTTCTTCTTTTTTCCTCCAATGCACCCCCTTTTTTCCCCCTTCTTCTTTCAGCTCCTCGAATAAGAACGGCTCCCGCCGACTCCCCAAGACCGCTGGGAACGCCCCGGCGCAAAACGGGGCTTCATCGCGGAGCTTTCGACCCGTGTTCGGCTCCGGGTTTCAGCGCCCCGATTCCTTCGGCGGGGAGCCGCTCAGCATCGCGGGCGCCCGGGTGCAAAATCCAGCCGGCGGAGGAAGAAGAGGAGGAGGAGGAGGCGACAAGATTCCCAAGTGGCAGAGGAAGCGCCTTTGCCCGGAGATGCGAGGAGGTGGAGGGGGGGGAAGAGACAGTCGCGTCTTCGGAAGGGGCACTTCTCTCCCCTCCCCCGACACACGCACGCAGCCTGCTCAGGATCGGGCGCAAGGGTTCAGGATCGCGCTCGGCGCCGTCCGGATCCCGCTGCGGGGCTCGCTGGAGGAGAAGAGCTGGCGGCTGATGCGCTCGGGAGGCTCCGCTGCGGCGCCCGCCGGCTGGCTGGCTGGCAGGCTGACTGGCGGGGCTCAGATCGCGGCTGGCCGGCTGGCTGGCGTCTGCTTTCCCCGAGCGCGCTCCCTCGGCGGTGGCGGCGGCGGCGGCGGTTCCTCCCCGCGCCTCGCTCCGCTCTGCAGCCAGCGCGCGTCTGCCGCGCCGGGCTCGCCGAAGCCCAAGTTAAATATCGCCCCCTCCGCGGCAGCCAAGTGTCAACGGAACGGCCCTCCCCTCCCCTCCCCTCCCTGTCCTCCAGGGAAGCTATGGGGCCGGCCGGCCGGGAACTGGGTGGGTCCTAGCGCCGCCTTTCCCTCCCCTCCGATCTCATGGAGGGGTGGGGGCTCTTTCTCTGTTCTCTCCCCCCACCACTCCGCCGCCTGCGCTCCCCTCCCAATCTTTGTCCACTCTCTCTCTCACACACACACGTATGTACACGCGAACGTCGGAACCCCCATCTTTTCCAAACCCGCTTTCTGCGGATCAGCCTTGAGCTCCGGGTTTGGGGTTTTTTTGGGGGGGGGCGGGGGAGGTGGAAGCGGCTGTTGCGCGAATGCAGAAAGCGAGTTAGGAGAAGATGCGGGTTTTGTGTGTGTGTGTGTGAAGCCAGGGGAGGATGCGAGTTCGGAGGAGATGCGGGTTTCACATGAATGTGTGATGTGTGTGAAGCCAGGAAAGGATGCAAGTAAGGAGAAGATGCGGGTTCCGTGTGTGAGTGTGTGATGTGTGTGAAGCCAAGAAAGGATGCGAGTTCGGAGAAGATGCGGGTTCCGTGTGTTTGTGTATGTGTGTGAAGCCAGGGGAGGATGCGAGTTCGGAGAAGATGCGGGTTCCGTGTTTGTGTGTGTGTGTGAAGCCAGGGGAGGATGCGAGTTCGGAGAAGATGCGGGTTTCCTCTCTCTCTCTCTCTCTCTCTTTGTGTGTGTGTGTGTGTGTGTGTGAAGCCAAGGGTGGATGCGAGTTCGGAGAAGATGCGGGTTTCGTGTGTGTGTGTGAAGCCAGGGGAGCATGCGAGTTCGGAGAAGATGCGGGTTTCGCGTGTGTGTGTGTGAAACCAGGGGAGGATACGAGTTCGGAAAATATGCGGGTTTCCTCTGTGTGTGGCGTGTGTGTGAAGCCAGGGGAGGATGCGTGGACGCCCCGGGGTTGCGAGCGGAGGGGTTTTGCAGAGAGAGGAGGGGGCGACGCGCGAGGTGAGCCGACGGCCCATCCTAGTTTCTTTAGAATTGGCAAATAAGAAACCGTGATTTTGAAGTGTGTGTGTGGGGGGGGGGACCGCTCTGGCAGCACGTGTGAATGCCGGGTGAGTTGGGTGGGGCGGGGGAAGTGTTGCAGCGACCCTTAGGCCGGGGCTGCTGCAGAAAGTAAAAGAGAAGGAAAGAGTCGCTGGCGTTGAAGGAAGGGGAAGGGGCTAACTTGGATCTCAGCAGGGACGTGAGAGGGGGGCGATGCAGGACTAGGTTTCACTTTTTTTGGGGGGGGCTTTTGGGGGGGGTCTTCAGTCCGGCTCCCACGGATTTTCTCCCACCAAGTTGGAAAGAATGGTTCGTTTCAAAAAAAAAAAATTCCTCTCTTACACCCGCTAGAATACCCCAAAAGATTTGAACATGTGTGAATGCTTGCACCTGTGCTGGGGAAAGCAGGGAACTGATGAGGTGTGAAAAATTCAAGGCACTCTGAACGTGCTCCGAGACACTATTTGCTCGCTTAATTTGGTACTGTCCAGCTTCATCTTGATCCCACCACTGAACACTACCATCTCCTACAAATTTGAGTGGGTGGGCAGCGCCACTCCGAGAGCCAACGCAAAGGGGAAATACGCAATCTCTCTGTGTCTGCTTCATTCCTCTCCAGACCTAAAAATATTTTTGCCTGACTAGGTGGCTCAGTGGCTAAGACACTGAGCTTGTCAATCAGAAAGTTTGGGCGGTGAATCCCTAATACAGGTCTCCTATGTGAGCAGGGGGTTGGACTAGATGACCTCCAAGGTCCCTTCCAACTCTGTTACTGTTACTATTTATGGTAGGGTACTTACTATATCTTTGTGTGTCCCCCCCCACCGTCCCGAAGGCTCTGAGCACCTAACAATAGAATAGAATAGAATAGAATAGAATTAGAATAGAATAGAATAGAATAGAATAGAATAGAATAGAATAGAATAGAATTTTTTATTGGCCAAGTGTGATTGGACACACAAGGAATTTGTCTTTGGTTCATATGCTCTCAGTGTACATAAAGGAAAAGATACATTCATCAAGAACTATAGAATTAGAAATAGAATAGAATAGAATAGAATAGAATAGAATAGAATTTTTTATTGGCCAAGTGTGATTGGACACACAAGGAATTTGTCTTTGGTGCATACGCTCTCAGTGTACATAAAAGAAAAGATACGTTCGTCAAGAATCATAAGGTACAACACTTAATGATAGTTGTAGGGGGACAAATGATACAAGCAACAAAATTACAGTCATACAGTCACAAGTGGAAGGAGATGGGTGGTCGGAACGATGAGAAGATTAATAGTAGCGCAGACTTAGTAAACAGTTTGACAGTGTTGAGGGAATTATTTGTTTAGCAGAGTGATGGGGTTTTAACAAATCACAAATATTGTAAAAGGAAACCCCTCCATAAAAAACGAAGAAACCCACTGAAAGCATCATCATAAACATCTCGGCAGCACCACAAGAAAAAACAACAAGAACAGCACGGAGTGCCATATATCTGCTAGTGCTCCCCGATATTCAAAGCATAACTTCTTCCTTGGGCCAGATTGGGAGGGGGTAATGGAAACAGGTCTTTAATTTTTCCCTGATCATTTCTGGGGCCAAATGATGTGTCACAATCTTGTGTCAACTCTTCGATTGAACATTTACCTGTTGTAGTGGGGGGGGTGGGGGTGCGCCACACCTAGCCAACTTTGCTCCCCCCCCAAAAAAATTAATAATAACAATTAAAAAAGACAACAACCGGGTGCCTTCAGGATGGGAGACCACCAGTAAATCTCAAAACTCACTAGAAGTGACGGGGAAAAAAAAAATCTTAGAAGATCTCAGTGGCAAAAAAACTCCACTTCCTTGTATGATTGTCAAGAAAGCAAAACAGCCTTCAGCTCCTCAGCTCAACCCAACTCAACTCAACCTACGAGACCGTCTTTTGCCACCAATAGCCTCCCACCGACCAGTTCGTCCTCACAGGGAGGGACTACTCAGGGTACCGTCAGTCAAATTATGCCGACTGGCGACTCCCAGGGGGAGGGCCTTCTCTGTGGGGGCTCCAACCCTTTGGAATGAGCTGCCCCCGGAGATACGGAATATCCCTGATCTCCGTGCTTTCTGCCATGCCCTCAAGACCCTGATGTTCCAACAAGCGGGGCTAAACATATGAACATGTGAATGGTTTTTTAAAATGTTATCTAATTCTGGGTTTTATTTAATTGGGCCAAACGATGTTATAATAATAATAATTTCAATTAGCAATTTTATGATGTTTGTGTATCTATATTTTTCTTGACTGTACACCGCCTTGAGTCCTACGGGAGAAAGGCGGTATAGAAATATAATAATAATAATAATAAATAAATAAATAAATAAATAAATAAATAAATAAATAAATAAATAAATAAATAAATAAATAAACCCCAAAATCAACACAATAGTTTTAAATTGGGGTATTTAAATTTATTGGGGTTTTAAATTTGAGCCACTTTATTTAATTATTTTAAATTTTATATTGTTGTTTTGTCTGTGTTTTTAAATAGGCTCTACACCGCCCTGAGTCCTTCGGGAGAAGGGCGGTATAGAAATAAAATTATTATTATTATTATTATTATTATTATTATTATTATTATTATTATTATTATTATTATTATTATTATTATTATTATTATTATTATTATTATTATTAACTTGCCTTTGCTTTCCAGCCATTTCAATTAGGATTTATAATTAACATTTGTTAGCACAGTCATGAGAAAAAGGGGCGGGGGAGAAACTGTCAAAGAGTTAGTCAGTTCTTGGGTTCTTCATCTTCCTGGCTCTCTTTAGGCACTATCTAGAGATTAGTCACTTTTTTTCAGGAAATACAGGGTGCCGATGCCAGCAAACCCTCTAATGGTGCAGCGATTCCTACAAGGGTTAAGTGAGCGCCTGGATTCCGACAACCAGGAAAAACCTGGCTTAACACCGTTGACTACACGTGTTTCCTCCAGATGGAAAGACCATGATCGTGGCAACAGGATTTTTACTTCCAATGAGCGAGGCCATCCAGATCAATCCATCAGAATAGAGCTTCTAGTCGAACCCCTTAAAACATCCAGTGATCCTCGAAAACCACTTTTAGATTGGACTGAAGAGGGAAACAACAGGAGAGAGGGGAAGGAGTAGAGACAGAGGAAGGGAGAGGAGAGGAGCAAGAAGAAAGGGAAAAGGAGAGGAAGAAAAGGTAGGGGAAAGAGGAGTAGAAGAGAAGGTTAGAAGGGGGGAAGAAGAGAGGAGTGGGGGAAGGGAAGGGGAAGTAGGAAAGAGAAGGAGAGGAAGAATGAAGGAAGTAGGAGGAGAAAGAGGAAATAAGAGAAGAAGAAAGGTTGGAGTAAAGGTAAAGAGTAAAAGAGCAGCCCCGAAAAAGTAAAAATGAAAAATGAAAGTTAAAAGAAAAGATGAATGAAAAATGATGGACAAATGACTCTACATGTCAGGAGCCTGAGTGGCGTGGGAGGCTAATGCCTCCTACTAAGGCAGCATTTAACATCCAGCTGCCTGCAATTACTGCGAGTTCAATTCTCCCCAGGCTCAAGGTTGACTCAGCCTTCCATCCTTTCTAAGGTAGGTAAATTGAGGACCCAGTTGTGGGGGCAATAAGCTGACTTTATATAAATATACAAAAGGATGAAGGCTATTGCTGAGCACATTGTAAGCCGCCCTGAGTCTCCGGAGAAGGGCGGCATATATAAATAAATAAATAAATAAATAAATAAATAAATAAATAAATAAATAAATAAATAAATAAATAAATAAATAAATAAATAAATAAATAAATAAATAAAATGTAAATGTGTTGATGAGAAATAAAAATAAAAAACTTAAGGAAAAAAACAAAACATCCAGTGAGGGAGCGCCCACGATTTCTGGTGGCAAGCTGTTCCACTGGTTAATTGTCCTCACTGTGAGGAAGTTTCTCCTGAATTCCAGGTTGCTTCTCTCTTTGGTTAGTTTCCATCCATTGCTTCTTGTCCTGCCTTCTGGTGCTTTGGAGAAGAATTTGACCCCCTCTTCTTTGTGGCAGCCCCTCAAAATACTGGAATCCTGCTATCATGTCGCCCCTAATTCTTCTTTTCTTTAGATTAGCCAAACCCAAATCCTGCAGCCGTTTTTTGGTATGTTTTAGTCTCCAGGCCTTTGATCCTCTTAGTTGCTCTTCTCTGCAACTAAATAGGTTGAGATTGCAACTGCGAACGTCTCTCTCATAAACGGGCAGCTTCCCTTATTTATCCTTCTGGATTTAAGCTTGAGGATCTACCTCAGATCGGTGAGAAGACAAAGGGTTAAATGGGGGGGTGGGGGTGGAGGGAGAGAAAGAGGAAGGCTGCAGAGATAAGAAATCCTGCACAAGTTACCAGTTTACCGCTGGGCGCTGCTGCAGGCATTTGCTTGTGAAAGCAGAAGAGAGAAATCCTTCTGCGGGATTGTGAGAAGAATTTGCCCTAGTGCCTACCAAAGAACCTTCCTTCCTTCCTTCCTTCCTTCCTTCCTTCCTTCCTTCCTTCCTTCCTTCCTTCCTTCCTTCCTTTCTTCGTCCCTCCCTCCTTCCCCCCTTTCTCCCCTCCCTCTCCTTTCTCCCCTTCCTTCCTTCCTTCTTTCCTCCCCTTCCTTCCTTCCTTCCTTCCTCCCTCCCCTCCCTTCCTCCCTCCCCTTCCTTCCTTCTCTTCCTTCCTTCCTTCCCTTTCTTCTGTCCCTTCCTCCCTCCCTCCCTTTCCTTCCTTCCTTCCTTCCTTCCTTCCTTCCTTCCTTCCTTCCTTCGTTCCTTCCCTTTCTTCTGTTCCTTCTGTCCCTCCCTCCCCTTTCTCCCCTTTCTCCCCTTCCTTCCTTCCTTCCTTCCTTCCTTCCTTCCTTCCTTCCTTCCTTCTTTCCCTTCCTCCCTCCCTCCCTCCCCTTCCTTCCTTCCATTCCTTCTGTCCCTCCCTCCCCTTTCTCCCCTTCCTTCTGTTCCTTCTGATCTTCCCTCCCTCTTCTTCCTTCCTTCCTTCCTTCCTTCCTTCCTTCCTTCCTTCCTTCCTTCCTTCCCTTCCCTTCCCTTCCCTTCCCTTCCCTTCCTATAGGGTTTCCTGCCTGAGCAGGGGATTGGACTAGAAGACCTCCAAGGTCCTTTCCAACTCTGTTATTCTATGCTATTCTATTGAACTCTACTGAAGGGAACGAGGAAGACAAACAGGGCCTTTCATATCAGTTGTAAGCAGCTCTGTTAGTCACCACAACACATCCCAAGGCTAATCTGGTTTTTTTCGGACTCCAAATGCAGCCTGTTTTGTTTAGTGCAGTGTGCAGACAGCACCCAAATGCACAACCGATAAGCATTCACCCCAAACTCTGCTGTAGTAATATTGTTTGGTTCACCTACCATTCTGTGCCCGGCCAATTATGGTTTAATCGAGCTGTCTGCCTCACAAACCATGTTAAATCACAAAAGAAGGCAACTGCGTATTTCACGAAGTCTAATAAATAAAATAAAACATTTATCTTACACTAGCCTGTTGCCTGCAAGACAATGGATCTTAGTTCAGGGTTTATATGAAACCCGTTTATCACCAAGCCATCTATTTTGCTAAATTCCATCCAAAATGAATTGTGTTTTATGAAACCACCAATTTCATAAACAGACAGGGCACCCTGGAGGAAGTTTCAGAGAGGTTTAGACTCCAGGTTTAACATCTAAACATACATCTCTAGAATTCTTTTATTAGATTAGATTAGAATTCTTTATTGGCCAAGTGTGATTGGACACACAATGAATTTGTCTTTGGTGCATAAGCTCTCACTGTACATAAAAAGACAAGATGCATTCATCAAGAATCGTAGAATAGAATTAGAATTAGAATTAATAGAATAGAATAGAATAGAATAGAATAGAATAGAATAGAATAGAATAGAATAGAATAGAATAGAATAGAATAGAATAGAATAGAATGGAATTCTTCATTGGCCAAGTGTGATTGGACACACAAGGAATGTGTCTTTGGTGCATATGCTCTCGGTGTACATCAAAAGACAAGATACATTCGTCAAGAATCATAGAATCATAAATTAGAATGGAATGGAATGGAATGGAATAGAATAGAATAGAATAGAATAGAATAGAATAGAATAGAATGGAATTCTTCATTGGCCAAGTGTGATTGGACACACAAGGAATGTGTCTTTGGTGCATATGCTCTCAGGGTACATAAAAAGACAAGATACATTTGTCAAGAATCCTAAGGTACAACACTTAATGATAGTCATAGAGTACAAATAAGCAATCGAATCATACGCGAGAAATTTTATTTCCCATGGACACTCCTGTAGAAATTATACAAAGAACAAACTGGGGACCTTGGGAAACATGGAAAATTTAGGAATTTAAAGACAGGATCCATTTTACATCAACAAACATACTGATGAGGATCAGGTACACCATCAAATCTGAGACCAGCCTGAGCATAGAAAAATTCAAACAAATGGTGAAAGATTGGAAGACATGGAGAGATCTGGCCCATTGAATTGCCAAGAGTTGGACACAACTGAGTGGATAACATCATAATCATCATCAAATTATGAAAAGAAGGACCAGGGGAGACATGATAGCAGTGTTCCGATATCTCAGGGGCTTCCACAAAGAAGAGGGAGTTAAAGCACCTGAGGGCAGGACAAGAAGCAATGGGTGGAAACTCATCAAGGAGAGAAGCAACTTAGAACTAAGGAGAAATTTCCTGACAGTTAGAACAATGAATCAGTGGAACAACTTGCCTCCAGAAGTTGTGAATGCTCCAACACTGGAGGTTTTTAAGAAGATGTTGGATAACCATTTGTCTGAAGTGGTGTAGGGTTTCCTGCCTAAGCAGTGGGTTGGACTAGAAGATCTCCAAGGTCCCTTCCCTTCTGTTATTCTATTTCTATTTGTTCCAGGGGTGAAATTCAGCAGGTTCTGACAGAGAACCGGTAGCGGAAATTTTGAGCAGTTCGGAGAACTGGCAAATACCACCTCTGGCTGGCCCCAGAGTGGGGTGGGAATGCAGATTTTGCAATATCTTTCCCACAGGAGTGGGGAAGGAATGGAGATTTTGCAGTAGCCTTCCCCTGCCATGCTCACCAAGCCACGCCCACCAAGCCACGCCCACAGAACCAGTAATAAAAAAAATTGGATTTCATCACTGATTTGTCCCCACTGAATCTCTTCAACCTTGGAGCTGAGCCAAGGGATGCCTGATGAACGGACTTCTTTTCTGGGTGGCCAGTTTTCAAAACCACTTCCCACACAGTCTGGCTTGGCACGATGGTGGGCATCTTTTCTGCAGGGGATGCTGGAAACCACTGGATTTTTTTTATTTTTTTAAAAAAAGACTGTTTCAGGTCGAGTCAGTTTTAACGCCGCCAATATTTTGATTGTTGACCATGGAGGAGAAAAAGAACATCTAGAAAGTCCTTAGTCATCATTTGATGTCCTGCTTAGTAAGCATGCCAGGTCTTAGGGGGAAAAATAACCTTCTTTTTTGGGGGAAGATACATTATTCTTATGATATGCCGGTGGCTTATTCCTGCCTCTTGGATGGCGCATGGAATCTACAAGAAGTTCTTCTACATCAAAGAGAACATTTGTTTAATGAAAAGAAGGACCAGGGGAGACATGATAGCAGTGTTCCAATATCTCAGGGGCTGCCACAAAGAAGAGGGAGTCAAGCTATTCTCCAAAGCACCTGAGGGCAGGACAAGAAGCAATGGGTGGAAACTCATCAAGGAGAGAAGCAACTTAGAACTAAGGAGGAATTTCCTGACAGTGAGAACAATTCATCAGTGGAACAACTTGCCTCCAGAAGTTGTGAATGCTCCAACACTGGAAGTTTTTAAGAAGATATTGGACAACCATTTGTCTGAAGTGGTGTAGGGTTTCCTGCCTAAGCAGTGGGTTGGACTAGAAGATCTCCAAGGTCCCTTCCCTTCTGTTATTCTATTTCTATTTGTTCCAGGGGTGAAATTCAGCAGGTTCTGACAGAGAACCGGTAGCGGAAATTTTGAGCAGTTCGGAGAACTGGCAAATACCACCTCTGGCTGGCCCCAGAGTGGGGTGGGAATGCAGATTTTGCAATATCTTTCCCACAGGAGTGGGGAAGGAATGGAGATTTTGCAGTAGCCTTCCCCTGCCATGCTCACCAAGCCACGCCCACCAAGCCACGCCCACAGAACCAGTAATAAAAAAAATTGGATTTCATCACTGATTTGTCCCCACTGAATCTCTTCAACCTTGGAGCTGAGCCAAGGGATGCCTGATGAACGGACTTCTTTTCTGGGTGGCCAGTTTTCAAAACCACTTCCCACACAGTCTGGCTTGGCACGATGGTGGGCATCTTTTCTGCAGGGGATGCTGGAAACCACTGGATTTTTTTTATTTTTTTAAAAAAAGACTGTTTCAGGTCGAGTCAGTTTTAACGCCGCCAATATTTTGATTGTTGACCATGGAGGAGAAAAAGAACATCTAGAAAGTCCTTAGTCATCATTTGATGTCCTGCTTAGTAAGCATGCCAGGTCTTAGGGGGAAAAATAACCTTCTTTTTTGGGGGAAGATACATTATTCTTATGATATGCCGGTGGCTTATTCCTGCCTCTTGGATGGCGCATGGAATCTACAAGAAGTTCTTCTACATCAAAGAGAACATTTGTTTAATGAAAAGAAGGACCAGGGGAGACATGATAGCAGTGTTCCAATATCTCAGGGGCTGCCACAAAGAAGAGGGAGTCAAGCTATTCTCCAAAGCACCTGAGGGCAGGACAAGAAGCAATGGGTGGAAACTCATCAAGGAGAGAAGCAACTTGGAACTAAGGAGAAATTTCCTGACTGTTAGAACAATTAATCAGCGGAACGACTTGCCTCCAGAAGTTGTGAATGCTCCAACACTGGAGGTTTTTAAGAAGATGTTGGATAACCATTTGTCTGATGTGGTGTAGGGTCCTCCAAGGTCCCTTCCAACTCTGTTTATTCTATTCTATTCTATTCTATTCTATTCTATTCTATTCTATTCTATTCTATTCTATTCTATTCTATTCTATTCTATTCTATTCTATTCTATTCTATTCTATTCTATTCTTCATATGTTTTAGCCTCCAAGCCTGAAATGTGACATCTCCCTCAACTAGAGAAGAAAGGACAGCAAATCACTTGCAAAGTTGATCAACATTATTCAGTCATGTTGTTTTTAATGATATAGGTAGTCCTCGGGTTATGACCATTTGTTCAGAAGCCCTTCGAAACAAAAGGAATGTTTCGTTAATGGGTGGAAAACAAGGCTATTGTATTTTTTAGCATTATGACATCTCCCTCAGTTGGAGAGTAAAGGCCAGCAAGTCAATCGCAAAGTTGATAAACATAATTCATAATAATGAATTATAATTTTTATAACATAGTCCTTGAGTTATGACCATTTGTTCAGTAACCCTTCAAAGTTACGATGGTGTTGAAGGAAGGGATTTATGACTGGTCCTTGAAGATTGATTAGCCTTTATGATAAGCCGTTTGGGATAATGAAACAAAAATTTTGAGAAACTAAATTTCCATTTTGTTCTCATAGCAATAGCAGTAGCGCTTAGACTTATATATCGCATCACAGTGCTTTTACAGCCCTCTCTAAGCGGTTTATAGAGTCAGCATATTGCCCCAACAATCTGGGTCCTCATTTTACTGACCTCGGAAGGATGGAAGGCTGAGTCAACCTTGGTCAGGAAATTTCTCCTTAGTTCTAGGTTGCTTCTCTCCTGAATTAGTTTCCACCCATTGCTTCTTGTCCTGCCCTCAGGTGCTTTGGAGAATAGCTTGAATCCCTCTTCTTTGTGGCAGCCCCTGAGATATTGGAAGACTGCTATCATGACTCCCCTAGTCCTTCTTTTCATCAAACTAGACATATCCAGTTCCTGCAACTGTTCTTCATATATTTTAGCCTCCAGTCCCTTAATCATCTTTGTTGTTCTTCTCAGCACTCTTTCTATCTTTCTAAAAGCACACGCAGACGTCTTTAAAAATACTCCAGACATACATCCCACTCGTCCTTCTCTGCTTCTTCCTTACTGCAGTTTTTTCCGAGGGTGTCGATTCATGGAATCCCATTTTCTGGATGACTTCATCGTTCCAGGGGTAGCAACTAAACAAACAGAAAGCAGCAAACTGCCCCCAAAGTTTGGAGGTCGTTGACCAACAAGGAGCTACAGCAAAGTTGTTCTACCCTTGGAGAAATGGAAATAAACAATACAGCAACTAGAGTTATTGCAGTAATGCTAGGTATCTGGTTTGCTTACTCAAGACTGATCCCTGATTTCCACCACCCCCCCAATCTGTGAATAGTGGATTGAAGATGCAGAGGTTCCCTTCCATGGATTCCCTGAGGATGGGCCCAGCAGACAGAAAAACAGAAAGGATGGATAACCATAAAACAGACGATGAACGGTTGCAGGAACTGGGCATGGCTAGTCTAGTGAAGAGAAGGACCAGGGGAGACAGGATAGCAATCTTCCAATATTTGAGGGGCTGCCATGGAAATTGATCAAGTGAGGTACTAATACCACGCTATAAAACCTTAGTAAGACCACACCTAGAATCCTGCACCCAGTTTTGGTCACCACACTATAAAAAAGATGTCGAGACTCTGGAAAGAGTGCAGAGAAGAGCAACCAGGAAGATTCGGGGACTGGAGACGAAAACATTATGAAGAACGGTTGCAGGAACTGGACCTGGCTAGTCTAGTGAAGAGAAGGACCACGGGAGACAGGATAGAAGTCTTCCAGTATTTGAGGGGCTGCCACAGAGACGAGAGGGGGGGTCAACCTGTTTTCTAAAGCACCTGAAGGCCAGACAAGGAATAATGGATGGAAGCTGATCAAGGAACGATTCAACCTAGAAATAAGGAGGAATTTTCTGACAGTGAGAACCATCAACCATGGAACAGAAGTTGCCTTCAGAAGTTGTGGGAGCTTCATCACTGGAGGCTTTCAAGAAGAGACTGGAAGACTCTTTCAAGAAGAGTCAGAAATGGTGTAGGGTCCCCTGCTTGGGTGGAGGGTTGGACTAGATGACCTACAAGGTCCCTTCCAACTCTGTTAATCTGTTAATCATGATCTCATAGTATAGGTAGTCCTTGACTTACAGTTGTTCTTTTAGTGACCATTCAAAGCTACGAGGGCACTGGAAAAAAAAAGTTGACTTTTGACCATTTTTTACACTTACGACCACGGCAGCACCCCTATGGTCATGTGATCAAAATTCAGATCCTTGGCAACTGGCTTCTCTTTATGACGGTCGCAGTGTCCCCTGGGAGTCACATGATCCCCTTTTGCGGCCTTCTGATAAACAAAGTCCATGGGGGAAACCGGATTCAGTTAACAACCGTGTTACTAATTTAACCACTGCAGTGATTCATTTAACAACGGTGGCAAGGAAGGTTGTAAAATGGGGGCAAATCTCACTTAAGGACTGTCTTGGTTGGCAAAAGGAAATTTTGGGCTCAATTGTGGTCGTAAGTCGAGGATTTCCTGTACAAATTCTAGTCCAGAGAGTCCTTGATTTACAAGTATTTGTTTAGTGACCGTTCAAAGTTACAACGGGACTGAAAAAAGTGACCTCGTACACCGGGGGGGGGGGGTCCTCGTACTTATGGTCATTGCATTTCCATAGTCACGTGATCAACATTAGGGTTGCTGGGGCAACGGGCCTGTATTTACGATGATGTTAACCACACAGAAAATGGCAGCGCTCCCAATTTCCAGGAAATTGTCATCATTTCATGGAAGAGTGCTGCTAATTCTTATTTCCTAATCAGGGAGATCTGAGAAGGAGCTGCTCAAAATAAAATAATAACAATAATAATTCCAAAAAGCTGCTTGGCTTTAAAACTCACGGGTGAGATCAAGAAGGAAAAAAGGACCACTCAAACCATCTCCCCCATTGCAATTTTTGGTGACCTGCCAAGAACGACGGTTTTCCAATTATTCTTGCTTTCCATGAGGAGGTGAGACAGCTGATTTCCATTGCCGAGATGGAGAAAATGCATCAGGAGAAGGAAGGGATATATATATAAGATATATATATATCTTCCACCAATGCCTAAGAGTCTTCACAGCACACTTTGCTTGCTTCCAGCGCAAACGTCTGGCATGCGCGGAAGTGGATGAGTTCATATTGCAAAGTGAAGGTTTCTCGCGCAGCTTCCTAGAAAAACCCGAAGCTCACACTACAAAGCAGGTGCAACCAATCCTGGGGGAAAAGGTGATGTCAGCATAGGAGCCATCACCTCTAAGGCAATAAATTAGAATGAAGCTGAGACCATCTCGCTCGCCTTCAAAAAAAAAAAAAAAAAGACTTGCTCTGCTCTCCTCAGATTCTCAAACTCCCAAAACTGAAGCCTACATCCTTTTAGGAATCATTGCTTAAAAGCGTAATGTTTGGTATTTTTTTAATCGCATTCTGCGGTGATCAGGTGGGTGCCAAGATCTCTCTGGATGATTAAAAGCTCGCTTTGTGTGTGTGTGTGTGTGTGTGTGTGTGTGTGTGTGTGTGTGAGCATTGACTTGTTCTTCCGGGCTCTCTTATTTGACTTAGAGATGGATCCAGGGGTAGGCTTCAAAAAATTTAGCAAGGGGTTCTCTGCCCGATTGCTGGGTGGGCATAGCTATGGTGGGCGTGGCCTAGTCGGTTTACTGCACCATGGCAGGGGGGGCATTTTTGCCCTCCCCAGGCCCCAGAGGTTTTCCTCGGAGCCTGTGGAGCCACATGTGGCTCTTTCACCCCTCTGCTGCGGCTCCCTGTGACTCAAAATATGTGTCACAACCACCAATGACTCTTTAAACCGCTTAGAGAAGGCTGTAAAAGCACTGTGATGCGATATATAAGTCTAAGTGCTATTGCTATTTTCCTTCCTTCCTTCCTTCCTTCCTTCCTTCCTTCCTTCCTTCCTTCCTTCCTTCCTTCCTTCCTTCCTTCCTTCCTTCTATGGTGTGCAGTGGTTAGAATGCAATATTGCAGGCTAATTCTGTTGACTGCCAGCAGTTCGATCCTGACTGGCTCAAGGTTGACTCAGCCTTCCATCATTCCGAGGCTGGTAAAATGAGGACCCATTTTACCCATTTTAAATCATTTAGAGAGGGCTGTAAAAGCACCGTGAAGCGGTATATAAGTCTATGTGCTATGCCTTTCCAGGAGATGAGGCCGCAAGCCACCTGTGAATCATTGCATAACAATGATCCCAGATGGACAGGAGAAATCTGAGGTCATCTCCTTGCCCATCCGTCAAGCGGGCAAGACCCTGGATCTCAGTCTTTCTATCCTCCCATCTGCGAAATGGGAATCATGTCAGTTCCACCTGCAACTGACAATCAAGTTTGTCAGTTGCAGGTGGAAAAGTTCAGAAGCCGTTCTCCAAATGGCAGGAGGATCTAGTCTGTTATGGAGACATGTGCCCTTAAATGCCCCCGCCAAGGCAGACAGCTCTATCACCGTCTCCTCCTGCCGAAGAAAGAGGGAAACTGAAGAAATAAACCTGTCATCTGATGGTTATATCTGCCATGCTTTGAGTCAAGATGCTGCCGCAAGAAACTCAACATGTGTGCCAAGGGGAAGAGGGAGGGAGAACAAACCCGAGCTCCCCTCACCTCCTTAACCTCTGAATTGCTCCCCACTGACATCAGTCCTGGACAGATGCCAAAGATTAGATACACAGCTGCTTTTTCTGACACCATTGAGGGGAAAGAAGCATTCTTCTCCGTGCCAGTCACTTCCTCCAAAAGGCATGAATAGCCAGCCACACACCCAGGCCTGGAGTGAAGCAAGAACTGGGGACAAGGTAGAGGTAGGAGAGGGAGTAGCAGATCGTTGCATCACTTCTTCCTCCCCCAAAAAACTTTCCTCAGAAGACTTAACTCATAGGCATAGGCAGGGGTGGGATTCTACTGGTTCAGACCGGTTTGGGCGAACCTGTAGCTCCGATGATCAGCTGGGAGCCTCTGGAGGCCATTTTCGCCCTCCCAGAGGCTCAAGGAAAGACTCCGGAGCCCGGGAAGGGCAAAAAAGCCTTCCCCCGCCATGGGGCAGGAGGCTGACTAGGCCACACCCACCATGGCCACTTCCACCCAGCAACCGGGCAGAGAATCCCTTGCTAAAATTTTTGAAACCTACCCCTGCCTCAATCCATCTAGCACTTGGCATGCTAGAGTGGCCAACTGAACACGTTTATGGTTATAGACTAGGGCTGGATTGCTAGAATGCCTTTCGTTTGACTCTCTCGTTGAACCCCTCCTGTTTCCCAGGAGACAGGAAGCAGCCATCAAAGTAAGCACTACCGATCACCAGAGCCTCCATGAATCTGGTTCTTCATATAGAGCAAGGACCATCTGCGCAACATCCAACTGGCTGCCATATGACCACAACTGCCGACAGGGAATTCCACACATTTAACTATGCGCTATGCACGAGTGGATTTCCTTCTGTCGGTTCTGAATCTACCTGTTCCTTGAAAGGAAACAAGGAAACGTCGAGAGAGAACTTGTACCCCTAAGTCTGGAATCTAAGCAAATCTTGGGACCCGATTTTTCTCACTTGGGACTCTCCTGCCTTCAGGCATGACAGCTGGGAATCAGGAAGGTGTGCTTGCAACAGACCGAGAAGGGATGAAGTTGGAGGAAGATGCACTGACATCAGTAGATGCCATTCAGACTCCATGGCAGGTTTCTTATTCCAGCAGTTTTCCTTGATGTTGCAGCTATGACTGTTTTACTATCTCTTTTCTCTTGGATCTACTTCATACGACTACCAAAAGGAAAACAATATTCCTTGTTTTCCTTGGGTGCTGGGGAAATACAGGAGAAAGGAGAGGAACACAGACATAGAAGACAAGGAAGTTATTCAAAGTCTCAGCCCTGTTTGCAGAGAAATTGATCTACTCCACATCCAATGTTCATTATTTAAAGACTCAGAAAGCTCAAACTGCCCCAAAGAGCTGCTGATCCAGTTCTACAGAGGAATTATTGAGTCTGTCATCTGTACCTCCATAACTGTCTGGTTTGGCTCTGCAACCCAACAAGACGGACAAAGACTTCAGCGGATAGTTAGAACTGCAGAAAAAACAATGGCTACCAACCTGCCTTCCATTGAAGACCTGTATACTGCCCGAGTCAAAAAGAGGGCTGTGAAAATATTTACAGATCCCTTGCATCCTGGACATAAACTGTTTCAACTCCTACCCTCAAAACAAGGCTATAGAGCACTGCACACCAGAACAACTAGACACAAGGACAGTTTTTCCCCGAATGCCATCACTCTGCTAAACAACATTGTCAAATTAACATAATTTCCACAACATTGTCAAATTAACTACTAAGACTATATTACTATTCGTCTTCTCATCCTTACTAGTACCTATCCCTTCTCACTTATGGCTATATCCATGTTGCTTGTATCTTTACAACTTATATTGTTTTTATTGTTTCTTAGTATGATTTGATTGTTTCTTAGTATCCTATGACTTTCACTAAGTGTTGTTATCTTATGATTCTTGACGAATATATTTTATTATTTAATAAATATTCACTGAGAGAATATGCACCGAAGACAAATTCCTTGTGTGTCCAATCACACTTGGCCAATAAAGAATTCTATTCAATTCTATTTCTATTTCTATTTCTATTTCTATTTCTATTTCTATTTCTATTTCTATTTCTATTTCTATTTCTATTTCTATTTCTATTTCTATTTCTATTCTATTCTATGATTCTTGATGAATGTATCTTGTCTTTTTATGTACACTGAGAGCATATGCACCAAAGACAAATTCCTTGTGTGTCCAATCACACTTGGCCAATAAAGAATTCTATGCTTTTTCATCCAGGATTTCTCAAGAGAAGAAGAGATAACCTGTTTCCCCCCACCTCCAGTTAAGGCTGTCTTTCCATCCAGTGGGTAGAGCTAGAGCTATCTGACCAAACATTTCATTTTCATTTAAAGTGCAAATAAACACCGATCATAGCAGGGGTGAAATCCAGCAGGTTCTGACAGGTTCTGCAGAACCGGTAGTGGAAATTTTGAGTAGTTCGGAGAACTGGCAAATGCCACCTTTTGCTGGCCCAGCCCCCATCTATTCGCTGCCTCCCGAGTCTCAGCTGATCGGATGGGTCTTCTTTTGTTGCCCTGCACAGGAGAATGGAACCAGAAAGCAGGTTAGTGGGGTGGGGAGGGAATGGAGATTTTACAGTATCCTTCCCCTAGAGTGGGCTGGAAATGGAGATTTTACAGTATCCTTCCCCTGCCATGCCCACCAAGCCATATCCACCACACCACGCCCACAGATCCATTAGTAAAAAAATTTGAATTCCACCACTGGAGACAGTGATTGACTCAAAGTAGCTAGTGTTTGGGTTGGATTGGGTTGAGGTGAGGTGAGTGAAGTAGAGAAGGGTGGTGTTATGTTGGGTTGAGATGAGATGAGTTGTGTAGAGCTGTGTTGGGTTGAGATAAGTTGGGTTGAGTAGAATAGGGTTGAGTTGGGTTGAATTTCAGAAAGTGGGTTCAGAAAGTGAATTGGATTGGATTTAGGAAGTAAATCTACAGTGGGCCTTCTTCTCGAGTGCAGACAAATATGGAACATTACACAACCTATCTCCTCTCTACACCCACAGAGTTCAATGAAGTAGGTTTTGAAAATGAGCCAACGTTATGGAGCAATGAAATTTTGCCACAACCAATGATACACACCCACCTTGGCATCTTGCTTGGCTTCCTCTATCCTGGTTTATTCACCGAAACTACATTCCATGTTTGTCCACTAGTGCTGACATGTTCTTGAGACCTGACTCATCCCATAGTTATTTCTTCTGAGTTTATGTCAGACGACAGTCAATGATCCCAGTAAAATATATGCATACTTGCATGTTGCTTGGGGAAAAAAGGGAACTATTCTAATTAAGAAAGAGGGAGCTCATTTTGCATGGTATTTGCGTATGTAAAATTCCCCTATTTATGTGCATCAATGAAACTGCAATAATATAATATAATAATATTATATATTATGGTTGCATTATATATGTATTATATACATGATATATATGTATCTTCTGGCAGAAGATACAGAACAATTAAAACTCGGACCACATGTTTTCTGAATAGTTTTTATCCCAGAGCTATAATTGCACTCAACGATGAACTAAAGCAGGGGTCTCCAACCTTGGCAACTTTAAGTCTTGTGGACTTCAACAAGAGCCTTGGTGGTGCAGAGGACTAAAGTGCTGTTAAAGTAGCACTTAGCTGCCAGCTGCCTGCAATTACTGCGAGTTCAAATCTCACCAGGCTCAAGGTTGACTCAGCCTTCCATCCTTCCGAGGTAGGTAAAATGAGGACCCGGATTGTGGGGGCAATAAGATGACTTTGTATAAATAAGAACACCGCTTGGGGGGGGCCAAAAGCCCTACTAAGCAGGTATATACAAAAGTACGAAGGCTATTGCTTAACGCATTGTAAGCCGCCCTGAGTCTCTAGAGAAGGGCGGCATATAAATCGAACCAATAAATAAATAAATAAATAAATAAATTCCCAGAATTCCTCAGCCAGCTTTGCTGGCTGATGAATTCTGGGAGTTGAAGTCCACAGGTCTTAAAGTTGCCAAGGTTGGAGACCCCTGAACTAAAGGGCCACCATGAGTGAGCTGTTGGATAGAACTACTTGGTCTGTTGTGTGGATGTTTGGGTGGTTTTAGGGGTGGGGAATTTGTGGTGGGTGGGAGTGTGTTTGGGGATTGTTATGTGTGTTGGACCTGGTCTTTGGGTGTTAAGTGAATTTCGTCGTATGGGTATACTGTGTATACATGTACAATGACAATAAAGTTATTATTATTATAATATAATGCAACCACTACACGCTCTTTCAATCTGTTGTTTTCTGGGGAACAATTTCATGGTCTTTGTTTTATTTAGGATGGACAGCTTTTCAAACCAAGGATGGCCGCAAATTTTAGGATTCACCTAAATGCACTAAAACACACAGCTGTCCTAACAGAACATATTTGAATGTGGGGTTCCTGGTCCTCTCCCTGTCTCCCTGTCTCCCTCTCCCTCTCTTTTGCAGATGTTTCATTACCAAACTAGGTAACATCATCAGTGCTAGAAGGAAGAGGGGTTTATTCTCTGTTTATAAACTGAGCAGGGCAGCAAGCTGCTTGTAAATAAGCCGAGAGCAAACTTCTCACACTTGATGATCTTACCTAGTTTGGGTCATGAAATGTTTCTGCAAGGAAACAACCAAGCTCAGAGAGCATCCCACAGTTCAACTTGGAGCTACAAATATATCCTTCTAATCGGGACATCTGAAATGTGTACAGTTGAATCTTCTGCTGCCAATACAAAGAGCACAACAACAGTTAAGGAATCTGTGTGTAGACTAGAGCCACTATCAATCTTAAAAATTCCTCAGAACGGAAGGAAGATGTCTGCAGGGTCATGGATATTAAGTACAGCCTGCACCTTCAGAGTAAACACCCAAAGCTTCCACATGCATCTCAGTTCCTCTGAAAGACTGTAACTTCCTACTCACTCATCGCCAGGCCTTCTGCCAAGAGCTATAAATGACAAGGCTTGTGAAAAACCGTGCCAGCGCCAGAGGGCATGCCAATTGAAGTAGCGAAGAGCCAGGACCAATGGCCAAGAGCAACTGGTAAATGCCAGCACTTGAAATCCTCTCTTTGTAGACCCAGGTAAGACTTCAGGTTTCTGATTGTGAGTTTCTGACCCACCCCAAAGTCAACAGGAAAACAGAATAACAAGAGTTGGGAGGGATCTTGGCAGGGGGGTCTTCTAGTCTCAACTCCCTGCTCAAGCAAGAGATCCCTATACCATGTTAGACAAATGGCTGTCCAGTCTCTTCTTAAAAACTTCCAGTGCTGGAGCACCAATGGTGGGATTCAGCCAGTTCGCACCAATCCGGGAGAACCGGTTGTTAACTTTCTGAGCAGTTTGGTAAACTGGTTTCTGGAAGAAATCATTAGAGCAGAGAACCGGTTGTTAAATTACTTGAATCCCACCACTGTGGAGCACCCACAATTTCTGGAGGCCAGTCGTTCCACTTGATTAATAGTTCTCACTGTCAGGAAATTTCTTCTTAGTTCTAGATTGGTTCTCTCCTTGATTAGTTTCCATCCGTTGCTTCTTGTTTTGCCTTCTCGAAAACAGGTTGATCCCCTCTTCTTTGTGGCAGCCCCTCAAATATTGACACCATATAGTTGATGCCATACTAGTAAGACAGAATATATGTATATGCATGCACATACACATATAGACAAATATATAGATATGTGTGTGTGTATACACACACGCATATATACATAGATACATACACACACACACACGTGTCTATCTATCTATTATATATATATGTTTTTCTATCAAGACATCTGGTCTGCCCCAGCATGTGGGAGGGAGCATACTGCATCCCTTTCACCTTTCAGCTCCAATCCAGGAGCCTTATTTATCTATCTATCTATCTATCTATCTGTCTGTCTGTCTGTCTGTCTGTCTGTCTGTCTGTCTGCCTGCCTGCCTGCCTCCCTCCCTCCCTCCCTCCCTCCCTATCTATCTATCTATCTATCTATCTATCTATCTATCTATCTATCTATCTATTTATTAGTTCGATTTATATGCCGCCCTTCTCCAGAGACTCAGGGCAGCGTACAATGCATTAAGCAATAGCCTTCATACTTTTATATATACCTGCTTAGTAGGGCTTTCGGCCCCCCCTAAGCGGTGTTCTTTTTTATACAAAGTCAGCTTATTGCCCCCATAATCTGGGTCCTCATTTTACCTACCTCGAAAGGATGGAAGGCTGAGTCAACCTTGAGCCTGGTGAGATTTGAACTTGCAGTAATTGCAGGCAGCTGGCAACTAAGTGCTACTTTAACAGCACTTAGTCCACTGCACCACTAAGGCTCTTCAAGCCTTCAAGCAGTCGCATTCACGACAAACCATTTTATACCAAATTTATATTTTGCTGATAAAGAAATAAAGGGAGACTAGTATAGATCTATTTCAAGCTATTTAGCTCTCATCAGCTAGCCGTACCTTACTCGGATTCAAACTTGGGCTGCCTGCATATTAGGCAGTTATATTAACCTCTGAGCCACAAGTTCTCCTCCCTTTATCAACTTGAGCTGATTTACAGACTACAGACCCCTCACATCCTGGACATAAATTGTTTCAACTCCTACCCTCAAAACGATGCTGTAGAGCACTGCACACCAGAACAATTAGACACAAGGACAGTTTTTTCCCGAATGCCGTCACTCTGCTAAACAACTAATTCCCACAACACTGTCAAATAATTTACTAAGACTGTATTACTATTATTCTTCCCTTCCTTACTAGTCTCTATCTCTTCCCACTTATTATTATAACCATGTTGCTTGCATCTTTCAATTTATATTGTTTTTATTTGTTTCCTAGTACGATTTGATAGCTTATTAGTAACCCTGACAATACAACCTAAGTGTTGTATCTTTTTATTCTCGATGAATGTATTTTATTCTCCTTATGTACACTGAGAACGTATGCACCAAAGACAAATTCCTTGTGTGTCCAATCACACTTGGTCAATAAAGAATTTTATATGTATATATATGTATACAAACACATATGCACACATATGTATGTATGAATGTATGTGTGTGTATAATGACCGCTTTATCACTAATGAACCAAATTAAGGTTTTCTCCTGGATTATAATCGAGCCCCCTCTTTTTAATTCCCCCTCCCTTTTTCTTTTTGTCCTTTTTGGCCTCTCTCTCTCTCTTTATCCTCGCTTCCTTTTCCTCCTGCCAGTGCCTTCCTTTATTTCATGCTTCCCTTCTCACTTGTCCCTCCCGCTTTCAAACCCTTTTCCCAATGCGCCCCCTCCCCTTTATCTCCCATTGGGGGTCTCTGCGTCCCCCCCACCCTACACTTCCTGCTGCCTGATTCCCTCCCACCCCCATCTCTCCACCCGGGCTCTCGTTGTGTCTTCCCAGGCCTGGGAGTTACAAATGATTAGATTTTCAGGGCAATTAAGGCAGACTGGCTCCCAGCCCCAGGAGAGAAAAGGCCGGGCGGGGAAAGTGGGGAAAGGACTTTGACAGCCCTGGCGTCTCCAGCGCCCTCCGATGGCACTGCCTGCTGAGCCCCTTTGTTGTCTGCCACAGGAGAAGGGCCAAGCGCGGTGGGGGGAGCAGGGAAGGGGGTCCCTCCTTCCTCCTCCCCTTCCCGAGCTGAGCCAAAAGAATAGCTAATTAAGAGGTCTAAGTGGGGGCAAAACTAATTCCCTATTCAGGCGGGCCGAGGGGCAGGGATGGGTGGTGGGGAGGAGGGCAGGCAGGCAGGCAAACTGGAGAACATGACATCATGTCTTGTCTTGGGGTGTGGGGGGGGGACTTCTCCCTCTGAGGATTTGGGATTAACCCTTTGCTGGCTGTCCCCCCCTCTTCTGCCCCCCCCCCAAGTGATGAAAAAACCTGCCTGGAACTATTGGGGAACTTGGCTTGTGCGCCCCACAATAAGACTTGTTCTTCAGAGTTTCAGTCTGCACCTCTTTCAGATGTGTGTGTGTGTGTAGGGGGTTATGGCTTGGGTTTTTCTGGCTATGGTCTCCCTTTGAAGATTACAACGTTCGATGCAACGGTGCCCACCGTATCTTAAAAACAGAGCAGTGGTGAGGACATCATGATGGCCAGGAAAGGGAAGCATGACCAAATGTGGCCCTTTTGAGTTGGAATGGTTGTGTGATATTTGTTTTGGGGGCATAGCATTGTTGCATTCCGCTTTACTGAAGAAAATAAATATCAGCTTCTTTGTAAAGGTTGGGAAGAATTGGGAAGTGTCCTGTCAGGTTGGAGCAGTGTAAAAGAGGAGGGAGGGAGGGAGGGAGGGAGGGAGGGAAGGAAGGAAGGAAGGAAGGAAGGAAGGAAGGAAGGAAGGAAGGAAGGAAGGAAGGAAGGAAGGAAGACCATCTTGTGATCAGCAGATGAAAATCAGCTCCCTTTGAATTCTACATTGCTTCTCTCCTTGACCAGTTTCCACCCATTGCTTCTTGTCCTGCCTTCAGGTGCTCTGGAGAATAAGATGACCCCGCCTCTTCTTTGTGTCAGCCCCTCAAATATTGGAATGCTGTTACCATGTCTCCCCTAGTTCTTCTTTTCATTAAAGTAGACCTTAAACTAGATTTCAGTTCTGAGTTCTAGATTTAGATCCCTGGATTCTGAGGGAAAATCTTACTTTTCTTGGGACAACCTAAGAAAAACGATCCCATATAGAAATTCAAAGGCCCCAGTAAGGGAAAAACAAAGAAACAAAAATCAACATTACTTCCAAAAATATAGCCTAAAAAGAGAGTCTAGTCTAGTCTAGTCTAATCTAATATCACGTCACCTCATCTCACCTCACCTGCTTACCTCACCTCACCTCATCCAACCTAACCCAACTCGACCCAACCCGACCCGAACTGAACCAAAGCCAAGCCAAGCCAAGCCAAGCCAAGCCAACCAAACCCAATCTAATCTAACCTAACCTAACCTAACCTAACTGACCCAACCCAACCCAACCCAACCCGAACCGAAGCCAAGCCAAGCCAAGCCAAGCCAAGCCAAGCCAAGCCAAGCCAAGCCAAGCCAAGCCAAGCCAAGCCAACCAAACCCAATCTAATCTAACCTAACCTAACCTAACCTAGCCTAACTGACCCAACCCAACCCAACCCAACCCAACCTGAACCGAACCGAAGCCAAGCCAAGCCAAGCCAAGCCAAGCCAACCAAACCCAATCTAATCTAACCTAACCTAACCTAACCTAACTGACCCAACCCAACCCAACCCAACCCGAACCGAACCGAAGCCAAGCCAAGCCAAGCCAAGCCAATCAAACCCAATCTAATCTAACCTAACCTAGCCTAACCTGACCCAACCCAACCCAACCCAACCCAAACAAACGGAACCGAACTGAACCAAAGCCAAGCCAACCAAATCCAATCTAATCTAACCTAACCTAACCTGACCCAACCCAACCCAACCCAACCGAACCTATGAGAAGTGAGGAGAAGCAGTGAGAAAACCCGCAAAGCTTTCTCAATACAGATAATAGGGGAGAAACAGCTTTTTAATTATCTGCATTCATGCTGCAATGTATAATTTAAGTCCTATCTTCTTTTTGTGTGTGTGAGTCTATTTTTAAGTCAGTCTTGACCCCGGTAAATGCCTGGGCGATTCCTTGCAGATTTTCTAGGTATCATTTTTGGAAGAGGTTGGTCCTTGCCCTCTTCTTTTCAGGGCTGAGGGACAATGACTAGTGGTCCAAGGTCACTCAACTGGTTTTGATGGGTGAAGCGGGATCAGAACTCATGTCCTTCTGGTATCTAGTCTGGTGTCTTTAACCACTGTACTAGGCTGTCCAATCTTGGCAACTTTAAGATTTGTGGACTTCAACTTCAAGATCTGCAGATCATTAACAACCAGACTAAAAGAACACTCCTTATTATTCCCATCCCAACTCTCAAGTTTATTTTGTAAAATCAAATCCTGTTTTATTTTGCTTTTTTTTTGAGAGAGAGAGAGAGAGAGAGAGAGAGAGACTGTTTAAAAAAAGAATTGTTGATTTTCTTATGAAATCGACAAGCGAAACCTACCATTTTCTGGTTTCAGTCCCCATGATTTTGCACATGATATTGTCAACAGCGCCATGTTTCCGCCAGTGATGTCATCATGTTTTTAACGCAGAACCCTATTTGTTGCATATTGTACAAGCACAAAAGTGATTCACAAAGGCCTTTCAGCTTGGACGGTAGGAGGGGGACGGTGGGAGCCCTTCAGCTGGCCATGATTTCTTTCTTTTCTTTTTTTTAAGGTGGAATTTAGGGCTGGTGGGAAGAAGAGGGCTTATCAAAAGCAGCTGCAATCTATGACTACGTTGATATGAATAATAAAATGAAGATGATAATATTGTAATAATGAAATGATTCTGTGTATAATGAAGAGTATAATGTGTGATAAGCCTAAGAAATATAGGCGTTAGTTGAAAGAGATTAGGATTTAAAGATTTAATGTAATGGGTCACAGGATGGGAATTTAGATAGAATTTAGGGTAAGTAATTGTAATGAAATATTGAGTTGTGTTATTTGGAAATTAAGATTGTGGTGATGTAATAGAGGGGTAAATGTTTAGATTAAAATATTATAATTGTGGGGAAAATTTTTGCTTTGGTTTTTATTTTGAAAGATGCAATGGTGGAGATTTGGGAAAGAGTTCGATAAAGAGGAGAAAGCGATTGTACCTATTCTTGACCGGATCAATGCTTTCTTCTTAAAAGATGTATTTTATGTTTATGTTTTTTTAAAAAAAATAATCAATTTTTTTACAAAAAAAAAAAAGCAAAAGTGGCAAGAAATGATTATTTATTTATTTATTTATTTATTTATTGGTTTGATTTATATGCCGCCCTTCTCCGGAGACTCAGGGCGGCTTACAATGCGTTAAGCAATAGTCTTCATACTTTTTGTATATACCTGCTTAGTAGGGCTTTCGGCCCCCCCATAAGCGGTGTTCTTTTTTATACAAAGTCAGTTTATTGCCCCCACAATCCGGGTCCTCATTTTACCTACCTTGAAAGGATGGAAGGCTGAGTCAACCTTGAGCCTGGTGAGATTTGAACTTGCAGTAATTGCAGGCAGCTGGTGTTACTTAACAGCACTTTAGGAAGTAGGTTTTTTTCAAATAATTTGGATCTTCTTTTTAAGCTTATTTGCAACGGTGGTTAATATTGGCATCTACTGTTCATTGCTACCTTTTTTTTTTTTTTTTTTTTGCTTTAATTTATATGCCGCCCTTCTCCGGAGACTCATTCCCACTCCACTCCAGGGGAAGGTTACTGCAAAATCCCCATTCCCTCCCCACTCCAGCGGAAGTTTACTGCAAAATCCCCATTCCCATCCCACTCCAGGGGAAGGATACTGTAAAATCTCCATTCCCTCCCCACTCCAGGGCAAGGATACTGTAAAATCTCCATTCCCTCCCCACTCCAGGGGAAGGATACTGTAAAATTTCCATTCCCACCCCACTCCAGGGGAAGGATACTGTAAAATCCCCATTCCCTCCCCACTCCAGGGGGAAGGTTACTGCAAAATCCCCATTTCCGCCCGATGAGCTGGGACTCGGGAGGCAGAGAATAGATGGGGGTGGGGCCAGTCAGAATTTTTACTACCGGTTCTCCGAACTACTCAAAATTTCCGCTACCTGTTCTCCAGAACTGGTCAGAACCTGCTGAAACTCACCTCTGTTATTGACTAACTCCAAAAGTCCTCCGGACTGCGTTGCAAACATGGGAAATAAAACATCAACCATTGGTGATGCAATTTCCTACCCAGCCCAGGCAGAGAAATAAATAAATATGGTGCAAATTCCTGATGGAGGGCTTTACATAACAGCAAGCAAACAAAATCCAGATTGCCTACACCACCCCTAATTAGCACTGCCCAGATCCTTGAGTCACTGACCTTCCCTACAGCAGACAAAGCCAATATATATATATATATATTTGTTTTATAAAAGATACATTCTCAGTGCTTTAAAAAGCTGCACCTCGGCTACCTTTGGCAGAGAAGCATTGACAATATTCTTCAAGTACAATAAGTTGAGGGAGAGGAGAACATCACCTGTTGTTCTCTCTCCCCAACCTCTGAATCCTTAAAGGATTGGGGGAAATCCATCTCTCCCCATGCAGATGAATGCATGGAAGATGTCTGGCTATATGCATTCAAGGAACAAGGGAGGGAGGGAAGGAAGGAAGGATGGAAAAAAGGAAGAAGAAGGAATCTAGTTATATGTACTCAAAGAACAAGGGAGGGAGGGAAGGAGGAAGGATGGAAAGAAGGAAGAAGAAGGAATCTAGCTATAAGGGAGGAAGGGAGGGACGGAGGAAGGAAGGGAGGAAGGAAGGATGGAAAGAAGGAAGAAGGAATCTAGTTATATGTAGTCAAAGAACAAGGGAGGGTGGAAGGAAGGAAGGAAGGAAGGAAGGAAGGAAGGAAGGAAGGAAGGAATCTAGCTATAAGAGAGGGAGGGGGGAAGGAAAGAAGAAAGGAAGGAATCCAGCTATAAGGGAGGGAGGCAGGGAGGCAGGAAGGCAGGCAGGAAGGAAGGAATCTAGCTATAAGGGAGGGAGGCAGGGAGGCAGGGAGGGAGACAGGAAGGAAGGAAGGAAGGAAGGAAGGAAGGAAGGAAGGAAGGAAGGAAGGAAGGAAGGAAGGAAGGAAGGAAGGAAGGAAGGAAGGAAGGGAGGAAGGAACGGGGCACGGGGGAGGGGTCTTGCATGGGCCCCCACACCCCGTTTTGGCTTCCAGGTTGGTGCAGGAGGCTTTCCAGGCCCAAAACAGGGCACGGGGCCAGTCAGAGGTGGTATTTACCAGTTCTCCAAACTACTCAAAATTTTCACTACCGGTTCTCCAGAACTGGTCAGAACTTGCTGAAACCCACCTCTGGTCATCATAGGTGATCTGCGCATGTGCAGAAGAGTGCGCATGGGCGCGATGCAAACCAGTAGTAAAGGTAAGTTGAACCCACCCCTGGTTGAGAGATGCTATTGTGAAGTGACCTCAAGAACACGTGACGTGTTAGTGCCGCTTTATAAAGCCTTAGTAAGACCACACTTGGAATGCTGCATCTAGTTTTGGTCACCACAATATAAAAAAAGATGTGGAGACTCTAGAAAGACTTGCAGAGAAGAGCAACAAAGAGGATTAGGGGACTGGAGGCTAAAACATATAAAGAACGGTTGCAGGAACTGGGTATGTCTAGTCTGATGAAAAGAAGGACTAGGGGAGACACGATAGCAGTCTTGCAATATCTCAGGGGCTGCCCCAAAGAAGAGGGAGTCAACCTATCCTCCAAAAGTCCTGTAAGGCAGGACAAGAAGCAATGGATGGAAACCAAATAAGGAGAGAACCAACTTAGAACTAAGGAGAAATTT
Organism: Pantherophis guttatus; assembly: GCF_059756535.1. Classification (NCBI taxonomy): domain Eukaryota; kingdom Metazoa; phylum Chordata; class Lepidosauria; order Squamata; family Colubridae; genus Pantherophis; species Pantherophis guttatus. The sequence continues at coordinate 12,282,933 of NC_142076.1, read as the reverse complement.
CCTACCAATGGGAAGAATAAACCAATGGAATGGCTTGCCTTCAAAAGTTGTGGCTGCTCCATCACTGGTTGTCCCAAAGGTGCTTTTTTCAGGAGGCAACTGGACTTTCTTGTTTTTTCTTTTGAAGACGTTTCGCTTCTCATCCAAGAAGCTTCTTCGGCTCTGACTGGATGGTGGGGAATGGAAGGATTTATATTCCTTGTAGACAGCTGGTCATCTGCATCCTTTTAGAGGGATGTTGAAACACTCGGAGGTTTCTCTGTGTCCTCAGGGTCACCTGAGTGGTGCAAATGGTTCCTGCAGTCTGCAGTTTTTCCCTCTGGAAATCCATTCCTCCTCTCACGCCATTCCAAGGGGGCTCATCCCAAATTGTATAGCTCAAAGTCTGTAGAGATTCTCCATCATCCAGGTCATGGTCATCCCAAAGGTGCTTTTTCAAGAGGCAACTGGACTTTCTGGTTTTTCTTTGAAGACGTTTCACTTCTCGTCCAAGAAGCTTCTTCCGCTCTGACTGGATGGTGGGGAATGGAAGGATTGATATTCCTTGTAGGCAGCTGGTCATCTGCATCCCTTTAGTGGGTCATTGAAGGCACAGATACGTAAACCTCCAAGTGCTTCAACGACCCTCTAAAAGGATGCAAATGACCAGCTGTCTGCAAGGAGTATAAATCTTTCCATTCCCTGCCATCCAGTCAGAATGGAAGAAGCTTCTTGGATGAGAAGCGAAACGTCTTCAAAGAAAAAACAAGAAAGCCCAGTTGCCTCCTGAGACATGGGACAACCATGATTTGGGTGGCTGAGAATCTCTACAGACTTCCATCATTGGAGGTTTCTATATAAGACAAGGCAGCATTTGTCTGAAATGAGCAGGGGGTTGGATTAGAAGACCTCCAAAATCCCTTCCAACTCCATTATTCTGATAGGACATTATCCATCCTATAGGTCCATCTTCCGTGTCCACCAGGAATTTAAAGAACCCTTCTGCTCTTAAAACGCCTGAACTGCCCTTCAGCCGAAACTCCAAAATCCATTTTTTTTCTCCCACAAGCCTTGGATTCTCCCTTCCCAACACAAAAACACAACAAAACCAGCTTTGACCAGAAAACTTTTTTTTAAAAAAAAGACAAACAACAACAACGTTGGCGCTGGCAGCCCTCGCAACTTCTCATCCCTTGTCCTTTTGCTCCTCGCCATCACTTCCCGCTGCCAGATCCTATTCAACGCTGAAATGGATCCCCTCATTCACAAGGCAAGAATGCATGCCTCCAAGAATAATTAGCAAAATGAAGCAATGCAACTCGGAGGCGCGTTGGGAGACTGCAAATTGGTTCCAAATAGCAATCAAGGAAATTTGGCTTCGCTGGTTGTCGAGGGACTGCGGTGGCCAAAGCTAAGCTTGAGATTCCCAAGGCTTTTTACAAAGCTTTCCAGCCAAAGCGGTGGGTGAATTTAGACAAACCCCCTCAAAAAAAATAAAAAATAAAACCTCCCTCTTTCTTTCTTTCCCACCCAGCCCCCCCAAATATTTGGCAGGGAGTTCTCCTTGGTTAGTTGAAGGTTCTGGTAAAAGCGAACCAATTTACCTCAGAGAGAAAGCAAGCTATTTTGTTGTTGTCGTCCATCTTCCTGTTTTTAAGGATTATATGGTGGGATCCTTAAATGAGCGTGACAGACGCATCAAACTTTTGTTGGTGGCTTAAGGGCAGTTTTGCAAGTCTACAGTCTGTTTGTTTTTTGTTTTATGAGTGATAATTGTAGAGCCTCCATAATCTCTTGATTAATTCAATAATGGCAGCCTTCTAGCCTCGCTTGATAAATTGTTTTGCACGTAATGGTCTTTCTTAAGAAGCGACGGAAAGAGGTTGTTACAAGAATGTCACACATACCGGAGATATCTTAGAAGAGTCTTCTTCTGTTGAGTAAACTATGGTTGATAAGGTAAACCTCTGGTTGAAAATCCAATCAGCCCATAGTTTATTGGGTAAATTGTATAACACGGGTAGTCCTTGATTTACAACCATTGGTTTAATTTACAATGGCACTGAAAAAGGTAACTTATGAGCCTTTTAAAAAAAGACCTTTGGAGCAGTGGTTAGAGTGCAGTACTGCAGACTACTTCAGCTGATTGCTAGCTGCAGTTCAGCAGTTCAAATCTCACCAGGCTCAAGGTTGACTCAGCCTTCCATCCTTCCGAGGTTGGTAAAATGAGGACCTGGATTGTTGGGGGCAATAGGCTGACTCTGTAAAACTGCTTAGAGAGGGCTGTAAAAGCACTATGAAGAGGTATATAAGTCTAAGGGCTATTGCTATTACTCTTCCTTCCTTCCTTCCTTCCTTCCTTCCTTCCTTCCTTCCTTCCTTCCTTCCTTCCTTCCTTCCTTCCCTCCCTCCCTCCCTCCCTTCCTTTCCTTCCTTCCCTCTGCCTACTGCCAGCAGTTTAATCCTGACTGGCTCAGCCTTCCATCCTTCCGAGGTGGGTAAAATGAGGACCCAGATTGTTGGGGGCAAATAGGCTGACTCTGTAAACTGCTTAGAGAGGGCTGGAAAGCACTGTGAAGAGGTATATAAATCTAAGTGCTATTGCTGATTAGCTGTGGTGGCGCAGTGGTTAGAATGAAGCATTGCAGGCAAACTGCCCTCTGCCAGCAGTTCGATCCTGACCGGCTCCAGGTTGACTCAGCCTTCCATCCTTCCAAGGTGGGTAAAATGAGGACTCAGATTGTTGGGGGCAAGAGGCTGACTCTGTAAAACTGCTTAGAGAGGGCTGTAAAAGCACTATAAGCAGTATATAAGTCTAAGTGCTATTGCTATTGTCCTTCCTTCCTTCCTTCCTTCCTTCCTTCCTTCCTTCCTTCCTTCCTTCCTTCCTTCCTTCCTTCCCTTCCCTTCCCTTCCCTTCCCTTCCCTTCCTTCCCTCTGCCCACTGCCAGCAGTTCGATCCTGACTGGTTCAAGGTTGACTCAGCCTTCCATCCTTTCAAGGTGGGTAAAATGAGGACCCAGATTGTTGGGGGGCAAGATGTTGACTCTGTAAACCCCTTAGAGAAGGCTGTAAAGCACTGTGAAGCGGTATATAAGTCTAAGTGCTATTGCTACTAACTCAACAATGGTAGTGATTCACTTAACAAATGGTGGCAAGAAAGGTCGTAAAATGAGGCAAAACTCACTTAACACCCTGTCCGGCTTAACAATAGGAATTTTGGGCTCAATTGTGGTCGTATGTCAAGGACTGCCTTCCTAGGCACTCTGTCGTCCCTTCCCCAGATTTCAAGCCTCCATTTAAAGGTGGGGGCACAGCGAACCAACTAGCATTTCCTGTCTGAGAAGATCTCCAAATTACATGTGAACTAGTGGTGGGTTGCTACCGGTTCGCCCCGGGTCGGACAAACTGGTAGCGGCAGTGGCAGGAGGCTCCGCCCACCCTCCCGGACGTCTCTGCGCATGCACAGAAGCTTCTGAGCATGCTCAAAAGTGTCACACGCGAGTGTGCGCCTGCCCACGAGAGAACCAGTAGTGGCGGGATTTGAATCCCACTACTGATGTGAATGTGTGAATGTGAGGTTGTACCCAAGGATGTTGGAAACACCAGAGAGGGAAGGGAAAACTCCAACCTTCTTGACCATAAGTGGTTGGTGTAAATCAGGGGTCAGCAACCTGCGGCCCTGGAGCCGCATGTGGCTCTTTTACCCCTCTGCTGTCACTCAAAATATGCATCACAACCGCCAATGTGAGACATTCGCTTGCATGCAATTTATTGAGCTTTTCAACCCCCGGTAGGCCAACCATGGATAAATCCAAGAAAAGAAAAGTTTCAGAAGAAAACAGAACGTTTAATTCAACTACATATGCTAGTCAGGCACGGGAAGGGTTTTGTGGCTCCCGGTGTTTTCTTTTCTGTGGGAAACGGGTCCAAATGGCTTTTTGAGTGTTTTAAGGTGGCAGACCCCTGGTTTAAATCAAGAGAAAGGCTGGGTTGGGGGTGAGGGGAAGAGAGAGAGAAACGACAGAAAGAAAACGAAGTGGGTGTGTACGGAATTAGCCTTGTTGAACAAGAGACTTAGCCATTCCAGAAATGCATCTTCATTGTTGCAATTTTTCATGCTTACTTAGGTCTGAATGCTGCAGAAGACAACAGCTCATTATGGGGAAGGGAGGGGGGGGAAATGGAAGAATGCAAAGGGATGGGGGTATTTGGGGGGAAAGCATAGATCCCAGAATACTCCTGGAATTTCAAGGAGAGGGGGAAAAAGAAAATCCTGCTGCCACTTCTTGCAGTATTATGTAGCAAAGTGGAGAGGACCAGTCAGAGAAATGAGTCCCCGTCCACCCCCAAAACCATGTAAAGGATTTTTAAGGTATGGAGGTTAGAACATCAGAATACCTGTCCTTTGGAGGTGAAAATTTGGAGGTTTTGGTCGCCACGATGTAAAAAAGATGTTGAGACTCTAGAAAGAGTGCAGAGAAGAGCAACAAAGATGATGAGGGGACTGGAAGCTAAAAAATATGAAGAACGGTTGCAGGAACTGGGTATGTCTAGTTTGATGAAAAGAAGGACCAGGGGAGACATAATAGCAGTCTTCCAATATCTCAGGGGTTGCCGCAAAGAAGAGGGAGTCAAGCTATTCTCCAAAGCATCCGAGGGCAGGACAAGAAGCAATGGGTGGAAACTCATCAAGGAGAGAAGCAACTTAGAACTAAGGAGAAATTTCCTGACTGTTAAAACAATCAATCAGTGGAACGACTGGCCTCCAGAAGTTGTGAATGCTCCAACACTGGAGGTTTTTAAGAAGAGGTTGGATAACCATTGGTCTGAAGTGGTGTAGGATTTCCTGGCTGGGCAGGGGGTTGGACTAGAAGACCTCCAAAGTCCCTTCCAACTCTGTTATTCTATATGTATTCTATATGAAAAGCCTTTATGATACATTCCTTGTTATCACCCTTGTTCTCACAAACCCAAGCAGCGATGGGTTTCACATATTCTTACCACCGATTCGCCCCGCGCACACATGCTCGCTTCGCGCATACGCCTTCCATGCATTCATCTGGCTTTCCACGCATGTGCTTTGCTCGCGTGCACGCCTTCCACACATGCTCTCCTGTGACATCTCGGTGTTGACTTCTACTTCTCTTTTTGTTCTTCTTGTTCCAACAGTTTCTTCTATCTTAATCGTCATCCAATCCACTGTAAAAGTTCATTCCTGTAGTCATATTCTTACTATCAATTTTTTTTATACATAGTTATAAAATTAATCATTTATATCTCTTTTCCAACCAACAATGAAAATAATTCCATGTTTTAAAATATTCTGATTCTTCCCTATCTTTAATCAACAAGGTTAATCGATTCATTTCTGCACCATCTAAATTCTTTTTTATTACTTCATCTTCCACAGGTATTTTCTCTTGTTTCCAATTTTGAGCATAAACAATTCTTGCAGCTGTTATTACATGTATAATCAAATAAATATATTCCTTTTTAATTTTATCCGGTAGGATACCCAATAGGAACAACTCTGGTTTAAATTCAGTACGTATTTGTGTCATTTCTTCCAGCCAAATTTTAATTTTATTCCAATATTTTTTTGCTTCAGGTCGTGTCCACCACGTATGATAATAGGATCCTGGTAGTTAGTGACATTTCCAACATTTCACTGATTTATCTTCAAACGTTTTTGCTAACTTCTCCGGTGGCATATGCCACCTTATAAAACATTTTATATTGGTTTTCCTTGTATGCGGTGGACATCATTAATTTATAATTCCTTTCCTATAGTTGTTGCCATTTTTCAAGATCAATTGAATGTCCAAAATTTCTTTCCCAAGCTATAATTGTTTCTTTCACCTGTTCCTCCTCCAATTCAATATATAATTTTTTAAAATTAAATTTTCTTCTGTTCCTGTGAGTATCCTATCTAACTCAGTCTTTTCCAAGTGATGAAGCTTCTTAGGGAAAAGGAAAACATAGTCCAATTTCCTTTTGTGTAAAGCATATGTGACACAACCCTCATCTCGATGACCGACCATCTCCATAGACATTCCTCCCAAACATTTCCATGCCATCAGTGGTGGGTTGCTCCCGATTCAGTCCGGTTCTATAGAACCGGTAGTAAAACTGGCAGGAAGCTCCGCCCACCCACCACGGCATCATCATGGGTGATCTACACATGCGCAGAAGCTTCTGCGTGTGCTCCCGCTGCGAACTGGTAGTAAAGGTAAGTGGAACCCATCCCCGCACTTCGTGAATTGGTCGAACTTGCTTCGTTCTCTCCGGTTATGTTATTATTTCAGCTGCTGTGCCAACAGTTCATTGATCTGGAATTTAAAACGGCTAGTAGTGACGACAACAGGATACTGTAAAATCCCTATTCCCTCCCCACTCCAGGGAAAGGTTACTGCAAAATCCCCATTTCGTCCTGATCAGCTGGGACTTGGGAGGCAGAGAATAGATGGGGGTGGGTCAAGTCAGAACTTTTACTACCGGTTCTCCGAACTACTCAAAATTTCCGCTACCGGTTCTCCAGAACTGGTTAGAACCTGCTAAAACCCACCTCTGATCCATAACCGTAAAATCTGGGGTGTTATGTGGCAGGTGCTTGTCTGTGTGAATTATTCTTTTTTTCACTCCTTACCTCAAATCATTGAGGCTGTTTTCTAAATTGGAGAAACCTCAACACAGCACCCGAGGCAGAAAGTCGAACAGCAAACCAGCTGTTGTTGGTCCATGAATTTGTTAGCAGAGGTTTCCACTGATAGTTGTAATGAAGCACAGACCAGGATACGGAGCAGCTGATGAACAGATTGCCCAATCAAAGAAAGTAGCATCCACTGTGACCCACAATGGGTCATGACAACAAAATAGACCAGGAAGGAACAATTCTGGACTTAAAATAGTTGAGTAAGACTTTCTGATTTTTTTTTGCTGTTCTAATAATGACAAATTGAAAGGTATTTTAGGTTAGTCTACTTAAATGACAACAACAAGAAAATGTGTGCATGGAATCAGAGGCAGAAAACGAATCAGAAATAGGTTTCAGTAAAGGAGAATATTCGTAGCTCATGGTTGAAATCCATTTAGAATAACAGAGTTGGAAGGGACCTTGGAGGTCTTCTAGTCCAACCCCCTGCTTAGGCAGGAAACCCTACACCACTTCAGAAAAATGGTTATCCAACATCTTCTTAAAAACTTCCAGTGTTGGAGCATTCACAACTTCTGGAGGTACGTTGTTCCAGTGATTCATTGTTCTCATCGTCAGGAAATTTCTCCTTAGTTCTAAGTTGCTTTTCTCCTTCATGAGTTTCCACCCATCGCTTCTTGTCGTGCCCTCAGGTGCTTTGGAGAATAGCTTGACTCCCTCTTCTTTGTGGCAGCCCCTGAGATATCGGAAGACTGCTATCATATCTCCCCTAGTCCTTCTTTCCATTAAACTAGACATACCCAGTTCCTGCAACCATTCTTCATATGTTTTAGCCTCCAGTCCCCTAATCCTCTTTGTTGCTCTTCTCTGCACTCTTTCTAGTGTCTCAACATCTTTTTTACATCGTGGCGACCAAACCTGGATGCAGGATTCCAAGTGTGGCATCCTTGGTGCTCTCTAAGCTTGGCTGTTTTCTTGCACATGTTTCAATGCTAGTCTGATGATGCTACCTGGTTTGACTAATGAAACATTTGCAAGAGAGCACCAAGTACCCTTTAGAAATAGGTTTTGATATGAAGAGCCTTAATCTCAGACTTGAAAATAAACCAACAGACTCTACATATTCTCAGAGGCATCATTTATTCTTCTTTGTTGTCTACTAAACCTCACCGATAGGAAACATAAAAATTGAACTACAGGTTTCAACCCTTCTTCCAGCTGACAGAAGCTTAGAATCTAGAACAGGTAGCTTATGGATCTGGTGGGCTCCCATCCAATGTTGACTTAACAAGGTTTATAGCCAAGATGAGAGGTGAAATCTACTTACCTTCCCAACCGGTTTAGAAGTGCGTGCGTTCATCACACACACGCTTGGACCCACAGTGTATGCATAAACCGTTCTGCGCATGCGCAGAGGGTAAAAAGCAGTTTACTTCCTGGTTAAAACCGGGAAGTAACAATGACCGGGCAGGTGGGCGGAGCCTCAAGCCGCCATTGCTACCGGTTCTTCGAACCACTGGCCGCCATTGCTACCGGTTTGGTCAAACCGGTCTGAACTGGGAGCATTTCACCTCTGGCCAAGACCCTATTTACAGTTTTGAGAGGGCTCAGAGCAGAAGGTGGAAATTAAGGTCCATATTTTGTTTTCTATTCCATGACTTTTGTCCATTGAATCCCGAAATCAGAACAAGTCTGTAAGTCCCTCTTCAGGCGACATCTCATCAAAAGCGTACATCTGTGTCAACTAGAGATTTTGGCTTTTCCATAACATTTGTTAGCCTGAAAAGTGTGATCCAAAGATGCCTCTGGATTTTTCCTTTAGCTCCTTTAGTTCTTTTAACTCCTTTAGCTCCTTGACAAGATCTCCATCAAAATCAATAGTCCAAGAAGTGTTTTGGGAAACTCCAAAATCCTTGAAATAATTTCAAAATTATATTTTGGTTACGTCTGCTTTCCCACCCTTGATATACAGTATCTGCCTTCCAAATGCTAGCCCCTTCATTTGAAAAGAGCACTTTCCACGGGGCAAGATCAGTGGTGTAATCCTGCCTGTTCTGTCCGGCTTGCGCAAACTGGTAGCGCCGGCAGTGCGTGGTTCGGCGAACCGGTAGCGGCGGCAACACGAGGCTCCACCCAACCACCCAGACATCATTACTTCCTGGTTTTTAACCCTCTGCGCATGCACAGAGCCTTCTGCACACGCACAGAGGGTAAAAAAATTGGATGTGACGATGGCGCACACACTTCCGAACCGGTAGGGAAAGTAAGTAGATTTTACCCCTGGGCAGGATCATTGTTTGACTCCAGCTGGCCTTCATGATATCTCCACACAAGCTTGTATCTGGTGGGCACCAAGCTGGGGGAAACCCCCACTCTCTTTGGATGGGCGAACTGGTTGCCAATCCCCTTCCCCTCCCACCACCTTCTCTGTTCTCTCCATGCCTTTGTTTTCCTTCCAGTTTGGAGGAATGGAAAGAAAGCCAAGAGTGGGTGTGTGTGGAGTGGGGGAGGGGGTGGAACTGGAGTCAAGATGGGAATTGGGCTTCATCAAACTAACACGATGGAGCCTCCGTTCTTGTTGGAAATTAAAAGCAGAAGCCGTGGAGCGAGGACAAAAATCTGCATTACGTTATATGGCAAGTTGGGGATTCTTCTCCCCCCTCCTCCGATCCCCCTTTTCCCGAAGATCTCTCCTTCACCTCCCCATAATACATTGATTTGAAACTCTGCCAACAAGTATCATCAAAGTGATAGCAGAAAAGTTAGAGGAAGAACAAGATTTCTGGAGCCGGGAAAGAGAAGACGAGCCGAGAGGGAGAAAAATGCATTTTAGGAAGGATGGAGGGCGGGGGGGAAAGAGCAGACAAGTGCAGATGCCGGATCCATTTTCGGTGCCAGCTCTAGAGACAGAATGGGTGTGGGTGAGTGTTTCTGTTGTTGTGTTGTTTCCTGAAGTGTAGATACAATTTATTACGGTAGCCGCCGCCAACCAGCGAAAGGAAGAACAGCAATAAAAGATGGGGTGGATTTTATGAAAAGCTACTTCGCAGCTGACCTGGCTGGTGGCTTTGCTCTGCATCTCTGCAAGGCCCCCCTTTCCCTCTGCTTCCAAACCCCAAATGAACTTGAGGGCCCAAGAGAAGGGAGAAAAGAATGCAAAGGAGTCAAACTTAAGGAGCCCTGGTGGCGCAGCAGACTAAAGCACTGTTATTAACATCAGCTGCCTGCAATTACTGCAAGTTCAAATCTCACCAGGCTCAAGGTTGACTCAGCCTTCCATCCTTTCTAAGGTAGGTAAATTGAGGACCCAGTTTGTGGGGGCAATAAGCTGACTTTGTATAAATATACCAAAGTATGAAGGCTATTTGCTTAACGCCTTGTAAGCTGCCCTGAGTCTCCGGAGAAGGGCGGCATATAAATCAAATTAAAAAAAAAAAATTGTTACCCAGACTAATTTCAACTCAGACGTTTGGCTGGGCAGTTAAATTTGCTCTTGTTGCATGGAGTTCTTGAAATCATAGGAGTAGAGGGGACCTTGGGGTCTTCTAGTCCACCCCCTTGCTTGAGGCAGGGGTCCTTATACCAACCTGGACAAATGGTGGTGCAGTGGTTAGAATGCAGTATTACAGGCTAACTCTGTCCAGGAATAAATCGACACTCTCTTCCCTGCGACAAACCTTCAAATGTTGGAAGACTGCTATCAGTCTCCCCTGAGCCTTCTCTTCATCAGACTAAACATAATAACTTCCCTTAGCCATTCATTGCATGGTGTAGCCTCTAGATTTCCTTTTCATCTTTGTTGCTCTTCTCTGCATTCATTCTAGAGTTTCAGCATTGTTTTTGTATTTTATCAACCAGAATTGGATGTTATTGTTGTTGTTAGTTGCAAAGTCGTGTCTGACCCATCACGACCCCATGGACAACCTTCCTCCAGACCTTCCTGTCCTCTACCATCCTCTGGAGTCCATTTAAGCTAACACTTACTGCTTCAGTGACTCTATCCAGCCACCTCGTTCTCTGCCGTCCCCTTCTTCTTTTGCCCTCCATCGTTCCCAGCATTAGGCTCTTCTCCAGGGAGTCCTTCCTTCTCATTAGGTGGCCAAAGTATTTGAGTTTCCTCTTCAGGATCTGGCCTTCTAAAGAGCACTCAGGGTTGATCTCCTTTAGGACTGACCAGTTTGATCGCCTTGCAGTCCAAGGGACTCGCAGGAGTCTTCTCCAGCACCCTAGTTCAGAGGCCTCCATTCTTTGGCGCTCAGCCTTTCTTATGGTCCAACTTTCACAGCCATCCATTGCAACTGGGAAAACCATCGCCTTGACTATACGCACTTTTGTTGGCAGGGTGATGTCTGTACTTTTTAGAATGCTGTCTAGATTTCCCATATCTTTCCTCCCCAGGAGCAAGCGTCTTTTAATTTCTGGGCTGTAGTCTCCATCTGCGGTGATCTTGGAGCCCAGGAAAATAAAATCTGTCACTACCTCCATTTCTTCCCCATCTATTTGCCAGGAATTGAGAGGGCCAGAACGCAATACAGTCTTCTAAACATGGTCTCACTAGTGCAGTATAGAGAGTACTATCACTTCTCCTGATGCTGTCCCACTGTTGATGCAGCCTAGAACTGAGTTGGCTTTTTTGGCAGCTGCAGCATGCTTTGACTCATACTTAAGCAGTGATCCACCTGGACACCTAGAAAATGCAATTGTAGCCTTGTTGCCAAAATAAATTATCTAGACGAGCTGATATGGTCTCCAAGAGTCCACCTGATTTGAAAAAAGACTTTACCTCTAACTCAAGTGGCCGATATGAGATCCAACTTTAGCTCACGCAGGCACCTATTGCGGAGACTAACTTTTGAAATCTAAAACATAGACCAGAGGATTGACATTAGAAATGAAGCTGTAGTGCAGGGGTCAGCAACCTGTGGCTCTGGAGCCGCATGTGGCTCTTTCATCCCTCTGCTGCGGCTCCCTGTCGCTCAAAATATGTGTCACAACCGCCAATGTGTGACACCCTCTGGCACGCGATTTCTTGAGCTTTTCAACCAGGGGTGAAATCCAGCAAGGTCTGACAGGTTCTGGAGAACTGGTAGCGGAAATTTTGAGCAGTTCGGAGAACCGGCAAATACCACCTCTGGCTGGCCCCAGAGTGGGGTGGGAATGGAGTTTTTGCAATATCCTTCCCCCAGGAGTGGGGAGGAAATGGGGATTTTGCAGTATCCTTCCCCTGGAGTGGGGTGGGAATGGAGATTTTGCAGTACCCTTCACCTACTATACCCACCAAGCCATGTCCACCAAGCCACACCATGCCCATCAAGACACACCCACAGAACCAGTATTAAAAAAAAATGGATTTCACCACTGTTTTCAACCCATCTTATTTTTTTTGGGAGTTCACAATGTTTTTTTTGCATGCAGAAATAAAACTCTGTAGCAGTTCATTGATTTCATAAATGCAACACATGATAGTTTTTTTATACATAGCATAAAGGTAAACGATATATGCAGTGTTTCCTTTTCTGTGGGAAACGGGTCCAAATGGCTCTTTGAGTGTTAAAAGTTGCTGACCCCTGCTGTAGTGGGAGAAGAAATTGCCCCAAAGTGGAGCATTTTCTGCAGGAATTTGGAGTGGCATCCTAAACAGGAAGGTGGGCAAGCATGAAAAATGATGTAACTTACCTTTTAATTAAAGGCGTATTGTTAAATGCAGCTAATGCAAGTATCTGGTATGTATTTAATTAATCCCCTCTTTTGCCACATGAAAAACTATTGTTTGATGGCTCTTGATTCTTAGTTTCAACACCTCTGATTGAACCTTAAACAGAGTGATGATGAAAACTCCCTAGACAATACAATGGTTTACTCTCCACAGCTGATACTTATGGGGATCTCAATCTTGCCCTATTTGCATTTGAAGCACCCCAGGAAATCTGCTGATAATTTAGTCTCTTGTTTGTCTTACCTTCCCTGTCAGCAGAAGCGTCAACATTTTATACTTTGATTAACAACAACACCAAACAACAGAAAAAAAATGAGAACTTCACACATTGTGGGTCTATCTAATGTGGTTGGATGGATCCTGCAACGACAAATCAACAAACTCAACATATAAATTTATATTGTGGAGTTGATTTTTTTTTTTTTCTGCTTTGCAATCCCAGCATTTTATTTTGGTCTGAGGCTGCGTTTGCAAGCCAAGATGACAAATGAAGTGTCTTGCAAATGTCTTTCAAATGTCTCTTGCAAATGAGATAGCTGTGTATATTTTGTTTTCCCCCTTGGCCAAAGCCCCATTGGAAAGAATTGCGATGAAATTGCTGAGGTTCCTTTTGACTTGATGGTCCCATCTCTAAAACAATCATCTGTAGGGCAAGGATTAACAGATTAACTACATTTACAGAGTTGGAAGGGACCTTGGCGGTCATCTAGTCCAACTCCCCACTCAGCAGGAGACCTTACACCATTTCTGACAAATGGCAGTCCAATCTCTTCTTGAAAGTCTCCAGTGATGAAGCTCCCACAACTTCCGAAGGCAACTTCTGTTCCATTGGTTGATTGCTCTCACTATCAGAAAGTTCCTCCTTATTTCCAGGTTGAATCTCTCCTTGATCAGTTTCCATCCACTATTCCTTGTCTGGCTTTCGGGTGCTTTGGAAAATAGGTTGACCCCCTCCTCTCTGGGGCAGCCCCTCAAATACTGGAATACTGCTATCGTGTCTCCCCTGGTCCTTCTTTTCACCAGACTAGTCATGCCCAGTTCCTGCAACTGTTCTTCATAAGTTTTAGTCTCCAGTCCCCTCATCATCCTTGTTGCTCTCCTCTGCACTTTTTCTAGAGTCTCAACAACAAGGAAGAGGGTTGTGTGCCCCTCTTCAGAAGGATGCCAGACTGGGGACCTTATTCACATTCCAGTCAGATGCAAAGAGATCGTCTTCAAATATTTCACATGTGAGTTTGGTTCACAACAGACAAAAGTCTTCTGTCCACCAGATGTGAACGTGAGTGTGATCTTTCAAGCTTTCTGTTCTAGGAAGTTCATTCCATGTCAGGCCACCGCACTGATTCCTCCGGGGGAAAATGGAAGGGCCATTTAAAATCGGCTCGTCAAGAACATTATGAGGTTGGGTTTGAGCATTCACGTAGCAAGGTTTTTCTCTCGATATGAAATGCTTCCAAGTTCTTTATTGTATTAGTTTTTTAAACAAAAAAAATGAGCTTTGGTATGCAGTTGTGTTCCTTCTCATTATGCAGATGAAGATTTGAGGCTGATCTTTTCAGGGGAAATCACTGGAGATTGGTACGTGAGCCCGCAGACAGTTGCGAGGAAACATATCTACTTGTTGGAAACCGGATGGGACGGGAAGACGCTTTTTCCAGATTATACATAATTGGCAAATCTTTAAATATTGGTGGCACCACTTCCTGCTGTTTTCCAAGAGGAAATGACAGACAAAAACATTGCATGAAAACTTTGATCCTGTTGGATGTGCCTCAGAGGGGTCTGTGCGTGCGCGCGCGAAGGCCTCTAAAATGTTCTTAAAAGGAATTGACTCTCCCCATAATGGTCAAAAATTGTAAAAAGGAATCACTGGGAAAATAAATATGTAAAAAGCAATTGCCTTTCTCGCAAGGTCAGAGATGCGATTTGGCCAAGTAAGAATCCCATTAGAGCCTTACTGGCCAGACGTTTTCAACTTGCAACATCAAACACGTATTTTGAGCATAGAACACTCTGTTGTTGGTTGACTTACTCAAATATCACGTCTAGTGGGAAACGGAGTGATTTGCTAAGACAATAATTCCTGCTATATTTTTTTTCCCCCTTTGTAGTGTCTTGAGTACGATTTTGGGTAATCCACCACATTCATTTCTCATAAATCTCATCGGCTTTGAAAAAAGCGGGAGAAAAGAAGAGAGCATCGATGCTCTTGAATGCTGGTTTTGGAGAAAACTTCTGAAAATATCACTGAGAGCCAAGGAAACCAATAAATGGATCATCAATCAAATCAACCCAGAGTTTTCATTGAAGGCACCAATGACCAAGACTCCAATTATTCTACTTTGCAGACATTATGTGAAGACTTGTCTATGGAGATACTCAGTCCTCCAGCTCATAGTTGTCCCAAAGATGCTTTTTTCAAGAGGCAACTGGACTTTCTGGTTTTTCTTTGAAGACATTTCGCTTCTCATCCAAGAAGCTTCTCACCCACTGAAGAAGCTTCTTGGATGAGAAGCAAAACATCTTCAAAAAAAACAACAACCCAAAAAGTCCAGTTGCCTCTTGAAGAAAGCACCTTTGGGACGGCCGTGACTGAGAATCTTCATAGACGTTCAAGAGTGGAACATAGTTCTAATACTTCTCTTGGTTGGAAGAGGATTCAAAATGTTTGATGTCTGTGGAGATTCTCAGCCATCCAGGTCATGGTTGTCCCAAAGATGATTTTTTTTTCAAGAGGCAACTGGACTTTCTGATTTTTCTTTGAAGACGTTTCACTTCTCATCCAAGAAGCTTCTTCAGCTCTGGTCTTCTAAGCAGGGGATTGGCCTTCTAGTCCAAACCCTTGCTTAGGCAGGAAACCCTACACCACTTCAGACAAATGGTTATCCAACATCTTCTTAAAAACTTCCAGTGTTGGAGCATTCACAACTCCTGGAGGCAAGTTGTTCCGCTGATCAATTGTTCTAACTGTCAGGAAATTTCTTCTTTGTTCCAAGTTGCTTCTCTCCTTGATTAGTTTCCACCCATTTCTTCTTGTCCTGCCCTCAGGTGCTTTGGAGAATAGCTTGACTCCCTCTTCTTTGGGGCAGCCCCTGAGTTATTGGAAGACTGCTATCATGTCTCCCCTGGTCCTTCTTTTCATTAAACTAGACACACCCAGTTCCTGCAACCCTTCTTCCTATGTTTTAGCCTCCGGTCCCCTAATCATCTTTGTTGCTCTTCTCTGCACTCTTCCTAGAGTCTCAACAACTTTTTTACATCGTGATGACCAAAACTGGATGCAGCATTCCAAGTATGGCCTTACCAAGGCCTTATAAAGTTGCATTAACACTTCATGTGATCTTGATTCTATCCCTCTGTTTATGTAGCCTAGAACTGTGTTGGCTTTTTTTTGCCAGCTGCTGCACACTGCTGGCTCATATTTAAATGGTTGTCCACTAGGACTCCAAGGTCCCTCTCACAGTTACTACTATTGAGCAAGGTACCACCTATACTGTACCTGTGCATTTTGTTTTTCTTGCCTAAATGTAGAACCTTATTTTTTTCACTGGTGAATTTCATCTTGTTAGATAGCGCCCAATCTTCAAAGTGTATTTGTCTTCTTCAGCAACATCTCAGGACCAGTAGTAGCCCCCCCAGGAAAGCATAGAAACAGGCCCTTAGGATCTGTGTGAGGCAGGGCAGACTATTCTCCATCAGAATAATATTCTCAGGTGACTTCATCCAAGTCCAGCGTGTAGCAAAGGAGCAGAAACGACGGATGTCTCCAAGAACCATCAAAAGCGAGGCCACCAATCGCTTTCAGCTCAATCCCGATGGAACCTGCTGAGAACTTCCCAACTAACACTAGCTTGAGAATTAAGTGCCAGTCTTTGGTTAATCTGGCAGGTAAACATTGTCCGAGTTACCTTCGGTGGGGAGTCTTGCCTACTTTAAGACAGTTTGATTGCCTAGCATACAACAGCTTCAGATCCAGCTCTTGTGGACCCATTTCTTCTCTCTGGAGGGTGAGTGTAACATGTCTCTGCCAGTTGTGAACTCAGCTGGAGCCAAGGAAAGCCTCCCTTCTCAAAGCTCTGATGGGATTTCATCAGTAGCCCCGAAGGTGGTCCAGAAACTGGGTGGGAGATGTCGGATCAAGCAAATCACAGCCTTGTGTAAAATGGATTTTCCTGTATCCAAATGGGTGAACCTCCAACCCAAATGCCATGGTTTTTTTTGTTTTGTTTTTTTACAAAAAGGAAGGATTTGATAAAAGAACGTGATACCATCAATGGGCGAGATATATTTTTTTTTAGTGCAACAGAAGAGCCGCCTTGTGGATTGACAGGCAGCTGTTACATATAAGTTGGTTGACAAAATCAGAAATGAGGAGGTGATAAGTCACCTGGGAAAGCCAAGGGAAATCATCAAAACCATAAAAAAGCGAAAGTTAGAATATTTTGGACATGTGACCCAGAAAAATACGGCATCCTTCACTTAAATGCTCTAGGGAAAGATGGAAGGCAAACGAGGTCCAGGCTAAAGAAGAACATCCTGGCTTCAAAATCTAAGGGACTGTTTTGGACAAAAGTCAGCAGCCCTTTTTCATGCGGCTGTTGATAAAAATAAGGTTGCCAACATGATCGCCAACGTCCGATGATGGATATGGCAGAAGAAGAGAAAGAGGAAGAGGAAGGAGGAGGAGGAGGAGGAGAAAAAAGAAGAAGGAGAAGGAGAAGGAGAAGGAGAAGGAGAAGGAGAAGGAGAAGGAGAAGGAGAAGGAGAATGAATTAACCAGGCTACTGGGTATTTTTGCTTTAGATTGCCTGTTTTCCCCAGAGTCAAAAGTATATCATGAAAACCCTTGGAACCTTATTTTTATTTTATATTTTTTACTGAGAAAAAGGTTCTTAAAGGATGACGTGAGGAGCAGACAATAGATGGTGAACTATTCTAACTATTCATTGGTGGGTTCTGATTGTGTTTTGCTAATGGAAAACCAGCTTTTCATCTCAGGGGGAAGGTGTTTACTAATGTAATCAAATTGTTCCATCTTTCTCCTTCTCAATCAGAATAGAGCTGGAAAGGACCTTAGAGGTCTTCTAGTCCACCCCCGCTCAAGCAGGAAACCCTACCCCATTTCAGACAAGTGACTGTCCAGTCTCTTCTTAAAAACCTCCAGTGATGGAGCACCCACAACTTCTGAAGGCAACCCATTCCATCCATCCATCCATCCATCCATCCATCCATCCATCCATCCATCCATCCATCCATCAGAATAGAGCTGGAAGGGACCTTAGAGGTCTTCTAGTCCACCCCCGCTCAAGCAGGAAACCCTACCCCATTTCAGACAAGTGACTGTCCAGTTTCTTCTTAAAAACCTCCAGTGATGGAGCACTTACAACTTCTGAAGGCAAGCTGTTCCACTGGTTAATTACTGTTAGGAAGTTTCTCCTTAATTCCAGATTCCTTCTCCTTCTCCTTCTCCTTCTCCTTCTCCTTCTCCTTCTCCTTCTCCTACTCCTTCCTCTTCCCCTTCCCCTTCTCCATCTCCTTCTCCCCCTCCTCCTCTTTACGATATGCTACTACGATAAAGCAATTAAAAGCGAATCATGGACGGCAATTTGGATGACTATTTTTATGTATCTGTTACATCAAGATGGTTGTTGAAATTGGTTGCCGTCTTTTAGCAACCCACAGAGCCCCACATACTACACAAGGTTGCTGTCGGCAACCTTAACACATGTTCTAATCCTCATTTATTTTTAGCCATTCTCTTAATGAAAAATCAAAGTTCGGAAGAGATGAAGCACGGGAGAGAACTAATACAAGAAATGACTGAAATGCAAGGTCGGAATGGGAATTGTTACCCTATCTTGGGGAAAAAAATGTCATTTGCAGCCGAGTGCTTACACTTATAGTGGATGTTGGAAAGAAGGAGGAGGAAAAAAAAAAGATTTTGGAGCATTTAAAAGAGATTTATTTCCTCTTTCTTCCTTAGTGCAATTTTTTTTCTTCCCACCTTGCCTGGCAAAATTGCATTGGCCAACATTCCTCAATCCAACCACCAAGAATAGGATAGGATAGGATAGGATAGGATAGGATAGGATAGAATAGAATAGAATAGAATAGAATAGAATAGAATAGAATAGAATAGAATAGAATAGAATAGAATAGAACAGAACAGAATTCTTTATTGGCCAAGTGTGATTGGACACACAAGGAATTTGCCTTTGGTGTATATGCTCTCAGGGTATATAAGGAGAATAAAATACATTCATCAAGAATAAAAAGATAGAATCCTTAGTGATAGTCAAGGTTACTAATAAGCTATCAAATCGTACTAGGAAACAAATAAAAACAATATAAATTGAAATACAAGAGACATGGTTATAGTAATAAGTGGGAACAGATAGAGTAAGGAAGAATAATAGTAATGCAGACTTATTGAATAGTTCGACAGTGTTGAGGGAATTATTTGTTTAGCAGAGTGATGGCATTCAGGAAAAAACTGTCCTTGTGTCTAGTTGTTCTGGTGTGCAGTGCTCTATAGCGTCGTTTTGAGGGTAGGAGTTGAAACAGTTTATGTCCAGGATGCGAGGGGTCTGTAAATATTTTCCCAGCCCTCTTTTTGACTCCTGCAGTAGACAGGTCCTCCATGGAAGGCAGGTTGGTAGCCATTGTTTTTTCTGCAGTCCTAATTATTCTCTGAAATCTGTGTCTATCTTGTTGGGTTGCAGAGCCAAACCAGACAGTTATAGAGGTGCAGATGACAGACTCAATAATTCCTCTGTAGAACTGGATCAGCAGCTCTTTGGGGCAGTTTGAGTTGATTTCCTTTCATTTTATTGATTCAGTTGTTATCGAAGAATCATAGATCCTTCAGTTAAGAAGCAGATCCATTCTGAGTAGGAGGAGGAGAAGACCCACTCCGAAGTGAGAAAAAGGGGCTTTGAAATGTTAATTGAAATAAAGGCAGCCGAAGGGCTTAGGAGGTGAGTCTTCGCCTGTGGGGCAGGAAGGCTGGGAGAAGGCATGGATAGAGGGCGGGAGGGGGGGGGCGCATATGCGCCTGTCGTCTGGGTCTTATTTGTGCTCCTTTTGCTGGGAGCCCAGGATGTCTCCCCAGGCTGGTGCCTTGGAAAAGATCCTTTCTGCCAGCTGAGCAGACCAGGGAGATGAAAGCATGCTTATGTGACTCTACCCGAGATTCCTAGGCGACGGACATCATCTCACACTGGCACAGAACAATGACCAGCCTGGATCCCTTGCAGTTGTCTCTAGCTGATGTCACATCTATCATGGCCATCATACTTAGAGAGGGGAGCATACACACAGACACCGACATCATGAGGCTGGCTTTGAAGTCTCCCTCCCGAAGGAGCGTGCCTACTTCTCCCCCGCCCCCGCCCCCCCGGCTGTCCACTACCTTACTCCCCCTTGTAAGGTTGGAGAAAGGGGTGAAATGGACGGGAGCAAGACGCACTACCTTGAGAGGGCCATAAAAAGTGGCAGTTCTCTTGAGACAGAGCAGAGCCTGGCGGGTGGCAAACAAGGTTTGAGATTGGTGAGAAGGTTCTTCCGAGAAGTTATGAACTTCAGAGGAAAGGAAGTGGAGATAATAATGAGAAGAGCTACTGAAAGAACAAGCTCTTTTTTTTTTAACAGATTAACCGAGTTGGAAGGGACCTTATAGGTCATCTAGTCCAACCCCACGCCCAAGTAGGAGACCCTACACCATTTCTGACAGATGGCAGTCCAATCTATTCTTGAAAGCCTCCAGTGATGAAGCTCCCACAACTTCCGAAGGCAACTTCTCTTCCATTGGTTGATTGTTCTCACTGTCAGAAAGTTCCTCCTCATTTCTAGGTTGAATCTCTCCTTGGTCAGTTTCCATCCATTATTCCTTTAAAAAGTTTAAATCCCAGGGTATTTTCAGTGCTGAATTAGAAACGTCCGACCCTTTTCCAGTTTTACAGAAAAGAATAACAGAATGGGAAGGGGGCCTCGGAGGTCTTCTAGTCAACCCCCACTGCTCAAGCAGAAGATATACCATTTCAGACAAGAAGTTGTCCAATCTTTTCTTAAAAACCTCCAGCAAGGGAGTTTTTTTCCTGTCCAGTTCCGGTGGACTTCACGGCCACATTTGTGTAGTAGCTCTTCTCGGCCAAGAACGCAGAGGTGGTTTGCTTTGCCTTCTTCCACCATGATTTCAAGTGTCGCCTACAACCCCACGTTTGACTTCTAGAAACCAAGCTTGTAGAGCTTACAAGGCTGGACCAGCTCACGTCTGGTGCTCCAGGAAAGTTTAAAGCAAGGGGAACCAATCGGAGTCATTTTAAGAGCTGTGGACTTCAACGCACAGAATTCTCCAGGTTGGCTGGCTGGGGAATTCTGGGAGTTGAAATCCACAAATCTTGAACTCCACAAACTGCACGCAGGAGAGAAGGAATGCAGGGGGAAGTGTTAATACCAATTTATAATGCCTTGGTAAAGCCACACCTAGAATCCTGCATTCAGTTTTGGTCGTCACGATGTAAAAAAGATATGGAGACTCTAGAAAGAGTGCAGAGAAGAGCAACAAAGAGGATTAGGGGACTGGAGGCTAAAACATATGAAGAATGGTTGCTGGAACTGGGTATGTCTAATTTAATGGAAAGAAGGACTAGGGGAGACATGATGGCAGTGTTCCCATATCTCAGGGGTTGCCACACAGAAGAAGGAATCAAGCTATTCTCCAAAGCACCTGAAGGCAGGACAAGAAGCAATGGGTGGAAACTAATCAAGGAGAGAAGCAATTTAGAACTAAGGAGAAATCTCCTGACAGTTAGAACAATTAATCAGTGGAACAACTTGCCTCCAGAAGTTATGAATGCTCCAACACTGGAAATTTTTAAGAAGATGTTGGATAACCATTTTTCTGAAGTGGTGTAGGGTTTCCTGCTTAAGCAGGGGGTTGGACTAGAAGACCTCGAAAATCCCTCTCTTCTCTTCTCTTCTCTTCTCTTCTCTTCTCTTCTCTTCTCTTCTCTTCTCTTCTCTTCTCTTCTCTTCTCTTCTCTTCCCTTCCCTTCCCTTCCCTTCCCTTCCCTTCCCCTCCCCTCCCCTCCCCTCTCCTCTCCCACAAGTTGCAAGTTGCTGGTTTAGAGATTCTAAGAATTGCATCCCAATATCTGGGTGAGATATCACGCGGTGGCTCAGTGGCTAAGATGCTGAGCTTGTCGATCGAAAGGTCGGCCATTCAGCGGTTCAAATCCCTAGTGCCGTGTAATGGGGTGAGCTCCCATTACTTGTCCCAGCTTCTGCCAACCTAGCAGTTCGAAAGCACGTAAAAAATGCAAGTAGAAAAATAGGGGCCACCTTTGGTGGGAAGGTAACAGCGTTCCGTGCATCTTTGGCATTGAGTCATGCTGGCCACATGACCACGGAGACGTCTCCGGACAGTGCTGGCTCTTTGGCTTTGAAACGGGGATGAGCAGCGCCCCCTAGAGTCGGGAACGACCAGCACATATGTGCGAGGGGAACCTTTACCTTTTTATCTGAAGGTTGCACATTGCCTTGGAGAGAACCATGATTTTTTTTTTTTTTGCTGGCTTCTAGCCCCGAGGCTCTTCTCCATCAACCCTCAGCCCAAGATGGGCAACAAAGCCCCCTCCAAACTTGAAAACTATTTCCAAACAAGCCTCTCACGGATAATCCTGGCTGGAGATCAGGGAAGCCAAGGGAATAAACTGGTTGATCTTTTTGTTATTTTTATTTTCCATGTGCCTGGGTAAATTTAGTTCCCATAAAAGTGAGGAATTGTCAGCACCGACTTTAGAAGCGGGCCACGATGGAGGCAGCTGTTGAGCAGCGCATTCAGCACAAAGCCCCTCAATCCTGCCCCAAAGCTCTCCGCCCCCCTCCTCCTCTCCTTTCCTTGCCACATTTGGTCTAGACTTCTGTTTTTCTGCCCATGTCGACAGATCGGGCGGGGAGAAGATTTCAGAGGCCCTGAACTTTTCATCTTCCTCTTTGTACTTAAATCTCCGAAAGCCGGTTTCTTGCCCAGATTCTCGTCACATGTGAACATCGCTTCTGCAAGCCGCATTCGAATCCCTGCTCCTTTCTCTGTCCCCCTTTGCCTCTGATCAGGGTTGGGCTGCTGGGGGTTCGCAAGGGTTCGGGAGAACCTCTAGGTAAGATACCGTGCAGTTCAGAGAACCTCCAAAACCCACTCCTGGCTGGCCCCTCCCACCCCGCCCCTCCCAGGAATCCCCACGCGGCCCGTTTTGGATGCAAGTAAGTGCAGGGTGCACGCGGAGGCTCAGGGAGGGTGAAAAAGAGGCCTACCGGAAGTTCAGGAAGGCCAGAAACAGGCCTGTTTCTAGCCTCCAGAGGGCCTCCGGAGCCGGGGGAGGCCATTTTTGCCCTCCTGGAGGCTCGAGGAAAGCCTCCAGAGCCTGGGGAGGGCAAAAATGCCCCCCTCTGCCATGGTGCAGGAGGCCAACTAGCCACACCCACCATGGCCACACCCACCCAGCAACTGGGCAGAGAACCCCTTGCTAAAATTTTTGAAGCACACCCCTGCCTCTGATAATGACGCCATCTGAGTTTTTTTATTTAGCTTTCAGGGCCCACTAAAAATGGCGATTTGTTTTTTCCCCATTTCTCTGCAGCCTTGAGTTCTAATTGCAGAATAGAGGAGTAAAGTTATGGTTATATTCCAAATGCATACCAGATAATCCATTTTGTGGTGCCTTAAGGACAAGAAAAAAGTAAAGGTTTCGCCGTCCAGTCGTGTCCGACTCTAGGGGATCGGTGCTCATCTCTGTTTCTTGGCCGAGTGAGCCTCCTGTTGTCTGGAGACAATTTCCAAGCTTGGCTATATGCCAGTCTGACTTTCTTGGCTTTTGGAGATCAGCCGTGGTTCGCCAGGTACTGCCACCTGGATATATGAAGACTACCTCTCCCTAAAGCCCTAAATCCACCTGACCAAAAGGGAATTCAGAAAGTGGTACCTATTTATCTAGTCACACCTGCATGCTTTCTCACTGCTAGGTGAGCAGAAGCTGAGACAAGGAACAGGCGCTCGCCCCATCATACAGCACTCGGGTCTTGAACCTGGGCTTCAAGCTTTCCAGCTGACAGCATTTTTAACCTCTGAGCGATCACACCCGCTAAAGAGGAGATAGAGAGCCAATTTGGTGCAGTGATTGAGGCACCAGGCTAGAAATCAGGAGACTGTGAGTTCTAGTCCTGCCTTGGACCAGATGTGTGACCTTGGACCAGTCCTTCTCTCCCGAAGAAGAAACAGGCAATGGCCAACTACTTCTGAAATTTTGCAAAGAAAACTGCAGGAATAATGATGGTGATGATGATGATGATGATGATGATGATGATGATGATGATGATGATGATGATGATGATGATGAAAACGACGACAAATGCATACAAAGCCAGAATTGAGAAGAGAAGCAACAGACAATAAGTGCTGCCTATGCAAAGAAGCTGAAGAAAGAGTGGACTACCTGGTAAGCTGCTGCAAGAAGATCACACAGACTGACTACAAGCAGCGGCATGACAAAGTAGGCACAATGGTGCATTGGAAGATCTGCAAGAAATATCATTTGCCTGTAAGCAAGAACTGGTGGAGCCATAAAAGAGAGAAAGTCATAGAAAATTGCTCTGGGACTTTAGAATTCAGACAGACAGGCACCTGCCACATAACACCCTGGACTTAATAGTTGTTGATAAGAAAGACAAAAAAAAAAAAAAAGTCTGAATAGTGGATGTGGCAGTGCCTGGAGACAGAAGAATAGAAGAGAAAGAACTGGAGAAGATAACTAAATACAAAGACCTACAAATAGAAATAGAACGACAGTGGCAAAGGCAAGCAAAGGTGGTACCAATAGTAAGAGGCACCTTGGGTGCAATCCCAAACACCACTTGAACACCATTGGCATTGACAAATTTGCCACCAGTCAATTGCAGAAGGAGCCTTTACTTGAAACAGCTTCCATCCCGTGACGATATTTGTAACGCCATCAAACATCCAGATCTGCCTATCCAGGGGTGGGCTTCAGATCCTTTAGCAACCGGTTTGCTGCCCCGTTGCTCGGTGGGTGTGGCCATGGTGGGCGTGGCTTAGTTGGCCGCCTGCACCACGGTTGGGGGGGGTATTTTTCACCCTCCCGAGGCTCCGGAGGCTTTTCTCGAGCCTCCGGGAGGGCGAAAACTGCTTCCCCCAGGGTGCAGAGGTCCTCTGGAGGCCGGAAACAGGCCCATTTCTGGACTTCTGGAACTTCCGGGAGGCCCGTTTTTTGCCCTCCCAATCCAGGGGTGAAATCCAACAGGTTCTCACAGGTTCTGGAGAACTGGTAGCAGAAATTTTGTGTAGTTCGAAGAACCGGTAGCGGAAATTTTGAGTAGTTCAGAGAACTAGCAAATACCACCTCGGGCTTGTCCCAGAGTGGGGTGGGAATGGAGATTTTGCAATATCCTTCCTCCAGGAGTGGGGAGGGAATGGGGATTTGGCGGTATCCTTCCCCTGGAGTGGGGTGGAAATGGAGATTTTGCAGTAACCTTCCCCTGCCACGCCCACCAAGCCATGCCCACCAAGCCACACCACGATGTTGAAGATGTTGAAAAACAGTCGTTTTTGAGTAGAGTAGGTTGGGTTGATTAGGTACACCTAATTCTGGTGAACCCAACAACTGGAGTTTTTCGGTTATGGCTCCTGGTGTAATGTTATGTATGAATTCAGCTAATTGTGGCTTAAATAAACCCTGGCTTAATGGGATACATTCACCCAGGCAGGCTTGATGTTTTTTTTTTTTTAAATCAGCCCCCTCCCCCAGTCCCTCATTTTTAATAGTTTATTTGAACTTTGAAGTTTGAACTTAGTTGAGGCTTATTTGAGCTATAGTAAGGATTGTCATAATTCCAAAAATGGATGGGATGAAGAGAATTGAAAAAGAGCATTTTCCATCGTTAACACTGTAAGATTGCCTATTTTAAACACATAAAGTAAAGGTAAAGGTTCCCCTCGCACATATGTGCTAGTTGTTCCCGACTCTAGGGGACAATGCTCATCTCTGTTTCTAAGACGAAGAGCCAGCGCTGTCCGAAGACGTCTTCGTGGTCGTGTGGCCAGAATGACTAAAAGCCAAAGGCGCATGGAACGCTGTTCCCTTCCCACCAAAGGTGGTCCCTATTTTTCTACTTGCATTTTTTACCTGCTTTCGAACTGCTAGGTTGGCAGAAGCTGGGACAAGTAACGGGAGCTCAACCCGTTACACAGCACTAGGGATTCGTAACACCCCCTAGAGTCAGGAACAACTAGCACGTATGTGCAAGAGGAACCTTTACCTTTACCTGGGAATAATGTCAGATATAAAGCTACCTCCTTCCTCCAATAATGTGCAATGGATGACATGTTTTGATTTCCTCTCTTACCTCTCTCAGAGTTGGTTTGCAGTTTCTACAGAGGTTCCCTCTTGATTGATGGGGCAAAGAAAGGGGGGGGGGAAATCAAGCGTTAGGTTTGGTTTTTCCCCTCTCTTCCTTTAAAAGGGTGAAATGCAAGTGAGACATTCGGGCCAGCTGTGCCCGCTTTCTCCCGCCCTTCCAGTTAAATAAACTGTGAAGTAGAAATAAGACCCACTCGCGAAGCTGTCATCATTTATGAAAGAGTGCGAAAGCCGAGAAAATAATTGCCTATTTAGCTTTGCAATATTGCAGAGTTTAATGTAGCAACGCTGTATAGAGCATAATAAGCTTAATTCAACTAGACTCGAAAGCATAAGGTTGAACCTCCCTGCAACCCCAAATAAAATGGATTTCAGAGCTGTCCGCTCTAGGAGGAATGTGTGCAGCAAGCTTTTTAAAAGTGTATATATTGGCACCGGGCAACCATCTAATTTTCAAAGCAAGAAATTCTAGGACGTGAAAACCAATAGCTCTTTTCATATTAAAGTTGCGCTAAAGATAAAACGTTTCCCTGTCCAGTCATGCCGGACTCTAGAGTGCAGTGTCCCTCTCTGTTTCTTGGCTGAGGTAACCAGCGTTGTCCGAAGATGCTTCTGTGGTCATGTGGCCAGCATGCCTAAACCCCCGAGGCGCACGGAAGGCTGTTACTTTCCCAATGAATTTATCTATCGTATTTTTCGGACTATAAGACGCACCTAAATTTAGAAGAGGAAAACAACAACAACAAAACGTTTTTGGCCTCCATGCACCCCATTTTTGGGCCTTTTTTCGGGCCTTTTTTCTGCCCATTTTCTTTCTTTTCTTTTTTTTTAAATAAAGTTTTTTATTTTTTTAAACACACAAACAAACATACAATGCATCTTTTCTGAACAGAATATTGGCCCGGTTTTAGATTTATACGGATTTTTTCTGCCCATTTTCGAGGCTTTTTTTAGCCCGTTTTCGAGGCTTTTCTGGGCCATTTTGTGGCTTTTTTCAGCCGGTTTTTGAGGCTTTTTGGCCCATTTTTGAGGCTTTTTTGGCCCATTTCCGAGGCTTTTTTTCAGCCCATTTTTAAGGCTTTTTTCTGCCTCTTTTTGAGAATTTTTTTCTGCCCGCTTTTGAGTATTTTTTTCGGCCCATTTTTGAGGCTTTTTCGGCCCATTTTTGAGGCTTTTTCGGCCCATTTTTGAGGCTTTTTCTGGCCCATTTTGAAAAAGGTTGGCAGGAGCTGGGGAAAGAATGGGAATTTACCCTGTTATGCGGTGCTTGGATTAGAATTACCAACCTTCCAGTTAACAAAGCTGTAGAGATGGAACCTTCTGGAACATTCACCCTTGTCAACAGGTGATTCCAGAGATAGTGATTCTTGCTGCATTGCCTCCATGCTGCCATTTTTCTTTCTTTCTACAACTCTTTAATCCCTTTATTCAGGGTAGAGTCAGGGTGAGTGAATGGAGCTGAGCGTTTACTGGCCGGATGCCCTTCCTGATGCCTATGCAGAGTTCACAGCAAATATTTTCTCTTTGCGCCCTGATAGAGAAATATCTGGAGGGGTCGGCACGCATGCGCGGGGGCATTGAATTATGGGTGTGGGCATGCTCGCACGCAACCCTCCCGTGCTCCCCCCACTTTTGGCATGCGACGGGAAAAAGGTTAGCCATCACTGTCCTTGAAGGTAACAATGAGAAATGTTGCTAAGATCATTGCATGGGTCCAAGTTAGGAATCAAGTTTGACTCTAAGGATTTATTCTTATTCTCAATTCAACTGGGGGGTAGGATCAGGGTATTTGGTACTATCCTATGCACAAATCTAGCATTAAATTTTTCTTTTTCTTTCTTTCTTTTCTTTTCTTTTCTTTTCTTTTTTCTTTTCTTTTTTTTTTTTTTTGCTTTTGGTCATGTTATTTGGCAGCTTTAATTCCAAGTTGCCAAGGGTTGGTTTAAAAGGCAGATGATCAAATGGAAAACTGGCGTTGCTGCTGCTGCTTTGGGATCTGTTAAAAAGATGTTCCAAGGTGGTAGATCTAAAGCAACTACGAGGCTGGTTAGAACAAAGCTTCATGTTGATCTGAGAGTCTGATATTTTTCAGAACTCAGCTTCATTTCAGAGAGGTTCTCGCCGATAGCGATAGCTGGTTCCAATTTATTCACTTCTTGAAGGAGACAATAATCAGGGAAGGAGATAAATAACGTTCAGATGGAACAATTAAATTTAATTGTCTGAAGACGAATTGTCTCCTTCCCTGACTATTGTCTCTGCTGCACGCCTATAAATTGGATCCAGCTATCAAGAATCTGAAGCGCTTTCGCTTTGAGGTTTGCACAGCTCCCCAGATCAAAATCTCAACATGAGGGATCAGGGTGGATCTTAATACAACTCCAGGTTCCTTTTTCAATCTCCCATCTTTGTGGATTTGGCACTGCAGAATCCTCACTCCTTGAGTTTGGACTATGGTGTTTCCCAGAAAATAAGACCCTGTCTTATATTTTTTGGAACCCTGAAATAAGCGCTTGGCCTTATTGCCATGCGCTCAAAAGCCCGATTGGGCTTATTATCAGGGGATGTCTTATTTTGGGGGAAACAGGGTAGTTGGTTCAGGGCAGTGGTGGAATTCAAATTTTTTACTACTGGTTCTGTGGGCGTGGCTTGGTTGGCATGGCAGGGGAAGGATACTGCAAAATCCCCATTCCCTCCCCACTCCAAGGGAAGGATATTGCAAAATCTCCATTCCCACCCCACTCTGGGGCCAGCCAGAGGTGGCATTTGCCGGTTCTCTGAACTACTCAAAATTTCCGCTACCGGTTCTCCAGAAGAAAAATGATGGAAGGTGCTCAAAGTTAAAAGAAAGGGGGAAAAATGCATGCTTCTATAGCTTAGGAACTCTTCCTAATATTCAACCAGGTTACAACTTTCTATTATGGACTAGATTAACCTCTCAATTAAGAGTAATCAATGTATCAATGTATCAATCCATTTATGATGCACGACAGTTCTCACTTGTGCATTTGGGAGACAGGAGGGAAAGCATTAGACTAGGCAAAAGAGGTAGATGAGTCTTCAGAAGGAACATAGCAAACATCTGAGAAGAACTGTTCCTAGTTTCTTAGACTATAAATGTGACAGGGCAGAAATTAGCAGTTGGGTAAAATCTTATCTTCATAGCCTAGGTTGAATAAAACTCCGCATTGGTGACAGGAAGGGCATCCGGCCAATAAACCCTCAGCTTCTAAAGTATAGAAACTCTTCCTAATATTCAACCAGGTTAAAAAGGTAAAGGTAAAGGTTCCCCTCGCATATATGTACTAGTCCTTCCCGACTCTAGGGGGTGGTGCTTATCTCCGTTTCAAAGCTGAAGAACCAGCGCTGTCCAAAGACGACAGTTTTATGCGGTTATGTGGCCAACATGACTCAATGCCAAAGGTGCACGGAACGCTGTTCCCTTCCCACCAAAGGTGGTCCCTATTTTTCTACTTGCATTTTTTACCTGCTTTCGAACTGCTAGGTTGGCAGAAGCTGGGACAAGTCACGGGAGCTCACCCCGTTACGCGGCACTAGGAATTTGAATCGCTGAACTGCCAACCTTTCGATCGACAAACTCAGTGTTTTACCACCTTTTATTCTGGACTAGATTAAACTCTCAGTTAAGAGTAATCGATGTATCAATCCATTTATGATGCACGACAGTTCTCACTTGTGCATTTCTTGTAGGCTGAATAAAACTCTGCATTGGCGACAGGACAATAAACTCTCTGCTCCATTCAGTTGCCCAGACTCCACCCCGCAAGGGATTATGGGGTCATTAAAAGAGGATGATGATGATGACTAAAGATCCTGTGAAGGAATTCTTTCAGAAGAACTGACCATGGGCTAGAGACTGTCCTGCTTGCTGTCCTTTACTTTGCTGCTTCTAAATCTTTGAAGGAAGTTCAGACTTTCAACCAAAATAATATAATATTCAAATAGGAACCATCTGAAGTCAAAGAAGTGTGTGTGTGTGTGTGTGTGTTTTTTCCCAGAGAAGAGTAAGGAGAGAATGGACAAATCCATTCCTCATCATGAATTTGTCTACGAAAGAGGAGGAACCCAAGGAAGGAGACCTGATGAACACACAACCAACACGTCTGCTTTGGATTTTGCATCCTAATTTTTTTTCTTTTACAAGTGCCTCCTCACCCTCCCACCAGGAAAAAGAAGATCTGCACAATAAATTGCTATCATGCTTTCTGCCCATTCTCTCAAACCTTCTAAAATTCCTGCTTACGATAGGGTAACCTTGCGGATTTCATAGTATACATTTTCAAGGGGGAAGGAGAAAAAAAATGCATTACAGCAGACCTGATGGGGACAGCTTAGAGCTGCCGCATTCTGTTCTTAATAAAGGGGGTTGGAATACTCGGGGAAGGCCTGAGATAATTCTTTTAAAAATGCTTTGATCTTGCTCTCCTATTTTCTTTGCGTAATCTCACCCCCAGATCTGTACAAGACGGCATTGTAGCCTTGAGATTAGCTACAAATCTATAAAGGATAGAAAACCCATACCTTCCGCGACTTGGATGTTAAGTTTGCATTGGTTCTTTTCGTTTTAATTAATGCTTGGCGCCAGTGGAGCACCAAGGATGTATAAGATTTCAAGGCATTTTTAAACGTTGGCGAGGATCCATAATGAAGCCACAGTTCCTTTTCACCCTATAGCAGGGGTGTCAAACTCGATTTCATTGAGGGCCGCGTCAGGGTGGGTGTTTTAGCCAGGGTGGGCATGGGTAGCTCGAAGTTACTCATGGGGGGGACGCTGTGGCAGGGGTGGGCTTCAAAAATTTTAACAAGGGGTTCTCTGCCCGGGTGCTGGGTGGGCGTGGCCATGGTGGGCGTGGCCTAGTCAGCCTCCTGCACCACGGTGGAGGGGGCGTTTTTGGGCTCTCTGGGCTCCAGAGACTTTCCTCGAGCCTCTGGGAGGGAGAAAACAGCCTCCCCAGGTTCTGGAGGCCCTCCGGCAGGGGTAAAATGCTTCTGGTTCGGACCGAACCGCCTGATCTGGTAGCGATGGCAGCGGGTGGTTTGGAGAACAGGTAGCAAAAATCCCTGCCCTCTCCCCATGCCCAGCTGAGCCACGCGATCATCAGAGGCTTTTTTAAAAAAAAATTAATAGCATTTTTTCTACAACCTCTTCGGCCGAAAAAATGCTTTTAAACGTAAAAAAAAAAAAAAAGAAACCTCTGATGATCGTGTGGATCAACTGGGATCATCAGAGGCTTTTAAAAGCACTTTTTTTACAACCTCTTCGCACGAAGACGTTGTAGAAAAAATGGTTTTAAAAGGAAAAAAAAAAGCCTGTGACGATCAGGCAACTCAGCTGGGATCGTCAGAGGCTTTTAAAAGCATTTTTTACAACCTCTTCGCACGAAGACGTTGTAGAAAAAATGGTTTTAAAAGGAAAAAAAAAGCCTGTGACGATCAGGCAACTCAGCTGGGATCGTCAGAGGCTTTTAAAAGCATTTTTTACAACCTCTTCGCACGAAGACGTTGTAGAAAAAATGGTTTTAAAAGAAAAAAAAAGCCTGTGATGATCAGGCAACTCAGCTGGGATCGTCAGAGGCTTTTAAAAGCATTTTTTACAACCTCTTCGCACGTTGTAGAAAACAAAAGATGTTGTAGAAAAAATGGTTTTAAAAGTTAAAAAAAAAAGTTGGCCATGCCCACTCAGTCACATTACCCCCACCAAGCCACGCCCACAGAACCGGTAGTAACAAATTTCACATTTCACCACTGCCCTCTGGAGGCCTTCCCGAACTTCTGGTAGGCCCATTTTTCACCCTCCTTGAGCCTCTGCGTGCGCCCTGCACTTACCTACATCCAAAACGGGCCACGTGGAGACTCCTGGGAAGGTGGGCAGGGCCAGCCAGGAATGGGATTTTTGGGGGGGGGGGTTTCCTCCGGTTCATTCCACAGCCCTGTGGAATGAACTGCCCCCGGAAGTGCGTAAGATCTCCGACCTCCGGGTATTTCGCTGTGCACTCAAGACCCTGTTGTTCCGCCAGGCCGGGCTATCAACATAATAATTTTAAATTGGGTGTTTTAAATTTCTGGGGTTTTAAATTGAGCCGAATTATTTAATAATTTTAAATTATTTTAATTGATGTTGTCTTGTGCTTTTAATAGGTTGTACGCCGCCCTGAGTCCATCGGGAGAAGGGCGGTATAGAAATAAAATTATTCTTATTCTTATTCTCCGAACTGCACAGAATCTTAGCTAGAGGCTCTCCGAAACCCCTGTGAACCCACAGCAGCCCACCCCTGGCCTGTGGTGGCCCAAGTGCTCTGCCAGCGAAAACGGGCTCCCAAACTCTGTTTTTGGCTGCGACGGCCTCCTGCAACTCTCTGCCGGCGAAAACAGAGCTCAGGAATGGCCTCACGTGTCCTTCCCGAGCTCTGTTTTCACTGGCAGAGGCACCATGGGCTGGTCCTTCAATGTTTCCAGGACAGCCCCGTGGGCAAGATCTAAGCACCCCATGGGTCGTATCTGGCCTGCGGGCCTTGAGTTTGACACCTCTGCCCTATAGGTAGTCTTTTTTTAGCCACCACAATCAGGACTGGCAACTTGGTATTAAGTGAAAAGGTTGTTAATGAAACTACCGCTATGCTTATGATCTGACTTCAGCTTTCCTTTGTTTTTGCAGACAAATGGATGTAAATGTGAGAATTGGTCGCAAAATCATTTTTTTAAATCTGCCAACGGTTGCTAAACACGACAGTTGCTAAAAGAGGACTCAACGACTCTTTAAAAGGATGCAAATGACCAGCTGTCGGCAAGGAATACAAATCCTTCCATTTCCCACCATCCAGTCGGAGCTGAAGAAGCTTCTTGGATGAGAAGCGAAACGTCTTCAAAGAAAAACCAGAAAGTCCAGTTGCCTCTTGAAAAAACACACCTCTGGAATTACCTGTAACTTGCCAGTTGTCTTCATTGCAGGTCCTTTTTGTCTCTTTAAAATAGGTATTGCTACGTAATGGCTCTGGCGTTCTCAATGGAAATGACATGAAAAAAAGAGACTTCTTCTACTATCAAGTCAGGGATTTGAGATGCTGTTTAATCTGTTCCCTAATCTCCTCTTTTTTCCATTATCCTTTTCCCCCTTTAACAGTATTATGATGTAATCATACTGTATGGTTCCCAATGGTGAGGAGGAGGGGGGGGAAGAATGAGGGCTCCCAGCCAGCAGGAGGAGCACAGCTGTGAGAAGCAGTTCCGTAACAAAGCAGTGCAAATATACCTGTAAGATACCTGTCTGAAGATTGAGGTAGCTACACCAAATTGGCCCATAATAAAATTAATAATGACTTCATAAAGGGTCATAGGGTATCTCAAGGCACTGAATTTCTCTATGGCTATGCCAAGCAAAGCATGTGACTCCATATCACATTCCGGAGCAAAACTTTTAATTATATATTCAATAATATTGGGGTGGGGTGACAGCATATGGTAGATAGCAGTCTTTTACTATTTGCATGGCTCTGTATAAACCAGGGGTCGGCAACCTGCGGCTCTGGAGCCGCATGTGGCTCTTTCATCCCTCTGCTGCGGCTCCCTGTCGCCGGTCGGCTCCACGATTGATAGGACGTTTGGTTAGGACAGGTAGAGGAAAAAGGACACCGCGCTAGGAGGAGACTCTATGGTGGGGGAACTGGAGCAGAGGGAAAAGGATGCCATGCTAGGAGGAGACTCTATGATGGGGGGAATTGGACTTCCGGTCGGCTCCAGAATTGAACGGGGGGCTTCCGGTTAGGACCTTTGTGGCTCTTTGAGTGTTTAAGATTGCCGACCCCTGGTATAGACGATGCCACCGAAACTGCTCGCACACAACACTTAAATCAACACTACAAGCCGCTGATTTTGTGCAGTTCGTGGATCATTGCATCAACCTTCTCTTTCCCTTGGGCAGCTTGCCTTGCTAGGCATGTATAAGGAGAAAGTCTTGCCATTTTTTTGTTTTTTGTTTTTGTTCTCTCAGCACACTAGTGTGGCTTTTGATTGACAGCAACTCGGAAGTCTGGAAATCCTGTTTCAGTCCCTGATTTGCTTTTTTGTCTTATGGGCCTTTTTGGTTTAACCTTTGTTGCAAGATCTGGTCTGCAATACCCTGGGTGGCCACTAGATGACAACAATGCAATAAAGAAAAGCGAAGCACTTTGATGCCACCTACTGGATATCTAAGGGACACAGTGGCTCAGCGGCTAAGACACTGAGCTTGTTGATCGAAAGGTCGGCAGTTCAGCGGTTCAAATCCCTAGTGCCGAGTAATGGGGTGAGCTCTGTTAGTTGTCCCGGCTTCTGCCAACCTAGCAGTTTGGCAGAATGGTTACATGAACTGGGCATGGCTAGTCTAGTGAGGAGAAGGACATGATAGCAGTCTTCCAATATTTGAGGGGCTGCCACAGAGAGGAGGGGGTCAAGCTGTTTTCCAAAGCACCTGAAGGCCAGACAAGGAATAATGGATGAAAATGGAACAAGGAGAGATTCAAGCTGGAAATAAAGGAGGAACTTCCTGACACTGAGAACAATCAACCAATGGAACAGAAGTTGCCTTCGGAATTTGTGGGAGCTTCCTCGCTTTTCAAGAAAAGATTGGGCTGTCATTTGTCAGAAATGGTAGAGGGTCTTCTGCTTGAGCGGGGGGTTGGACTAGATGACCTATAAAGTCCCTTCCAACTCTGTTAATCTGTTAAACAGATTCAGTGTGTGTCAGTTCGAAAGCAGGTAAAAAATGCAAGTAGGAAAATAGGGACCACCTTTGGTGGGAAGGGAATAGCGTTCCATGAGCCTTTGGCGTTGAGTCATGCTGGACACTTGACCACGGTGACGTCTTCAGACAGCGCTGGCTCTTCGGCTTTGAAACGGAGATGAGCACCACCCCCTAGAGTCGGGAATGACTAGCATATATGTGCAAAGGAAACCTTTACCTTTACTGGACATCTGAATATTTTCAGCCCAGAACCTGGTCGCTGTTTTTGCTGCAGAAACTAAACCACCGTACATGGCGGTAGGACATTTTGATTCAAAGCAACCCCTTACCCTTAGCTTTACACATCAACATCATCCACTTCACAGGGCTGCCACAAAGCACAATCTGAGCCGTGTGGATGAAAATCAACATCATATATAAAAACAACAGGGGTGGGTTCTACTTTACTACCGGTTCGTAACGGGAAGCTTCTGCGCATGCACAGATCGCCGATGATGACATCCGGGGTGGTAGGCGGGGCCTCCCGCTGGTTTTACTACCATTCTTGTAAACTGGTCTGAACCGGGGGCAACCCACCACTGAAAAACACCCCTTGATATGGCAGCTGCTGTGCTTGGATCGGTTCTACAAACTTTAAATCACTTTCTAGTTGCATTTTTTAAAAAAATTGATTTATATGCCGCCCTTCTCCGGAGACTCAGGGCGGCTTACAATGCGTTAAGCAATAGCCTTCATCCTTTTGTATATTTATACAAAGTCAGCTTATTGCCCCCACAAACTGGGTCCTCAATTTACCTACCTTAGAAAGGATGGAAGGCTGAGTCAACCTTGAGCCTGGGGAGATTCGAACTAGCAGTAATTGCAGGCAGCTGAATGATAATAACAGGCTATTAGTCTGCTGCGCCACCAGGCTCTTTCCGCATTTCCTATATGGTTTGTTCCAAGGAGGTTTCTTGACCTCTCCTTTTAATTCAGTGGACGGAAAAAATAAATTTCAAATCGAAAAAAAATGCCCAACGTGATGCAAGGAAATAAAACACTCCTCTGCCAGATTTAACAATTTTACCTCTAGCAAATTCTCTGACTCGTGTTTTCTGTCTGAGATGCAGCGATGATGAATTCTATCGCGGTGTTCTGGCTCTTGGGTGCATTAAAAGCTGGTTTGGCGTGACTCAGCAACACCGTTGAAAAGAACATTTAAATGCGGATGGCTTCGGGCACTTTTCAAGATGGCATCATGTGCAGACACCGTGACTCCAATTCTGCAGGGAATTGCCGAGAGGGGATTTTCCTGCAAAACGTTTCGGGATTGGAGCCTTAGCGAACAAATTAAGAGAGCTTGAGAATGAAAGGCAACGTGATTGATGTTATTTCACACATGCACACACGGCTGCGAGGCCAAATTCATTTTTTTTATATAAACGTTCATCGCACTTGGGGAAAAGATCTGCCTGTATTCCTATGCTGGGTTTCATTTTCCGGTCCTTCTCCCAGATGCCCTCCCTCTCCCCAGGGATGAAATGCTACCAGTTCGGACCAGTTCGGACAACCTGCCCGGTTGTCATTACTTCCTGGTTTTAACCAGGAAGTAACCTTTTTGTAACCCTCTCTGCATGTGCAGAAGGGTTCGTGCATGCGCCGAGGGTCTGAGCGTGTATGTGATGCACACACAAGCACGAGCAGAGCGGGTGGGTGTGCGCGGACAACACATGCACTTCCAAACTGGTAGGGAAGGTAAGTAGATTTCACCCCTGCCCCTCCCCCATCCCGTTTTGAATTGCAATCCTTCACAGGATAATCCCAACCCATAAGCCTTGATTGTTGTGGCCCATCAGTGGCCTGTGCAGCTAGTAGCTGATTCCGACAGTGAGGAGGCTGGTGTGGTGCTGCGTCAGCAGCCTGTGCAGCTATCACTCGAGTCAGACAATGAGGAGGCTGGAGAAGATGTGGTGCCAGAGGCGGAGATTCAGCCAGGGCCTTCAGAACCTCCAGAAGCTCCTATAAGTGAAGAGGAAGAAGAGGAGGAGCTCTTCTCGATGCACAGGCGCATAGCGCTGCCAAAAGGCAGGAATGGCTTCTCAGGAGGAGGTCTCCTCGAGAGTAAGGCTTGGGGCTATTTGGCCACTCCCTTAGCCTATTTAAGGAAGGACGATGACTGAGGCAATTTGCAGGGAACAACTTCGTTCACTCTCCTTCGCGTCTGGATCTTAGTTCTCTTATCAGTTTCCTGCAAATTGTTTCTGGGCTTTCTGCCAAACATAGTAAGATTACGATTATTTATTCTTTGGATTCTTGCAGGCTGTTAAGAAAGTTAATTAACAGCCTTTGTTTGAAAAAGACTGATTTAATTTAGTAAACTAAGGTTTGTACAGATTTTGTGTGTGCTGCGTTCTTTGGGGTCCGTAGCTGGGGCAGAACATTGATCAGGTTCCTATGTAGTTGAATTAGAGATGGATTATCCTCTATTATGTGCATCCGTGGACATGTCTCTTCCTCCTGCCCCCAAGACTGTGTTTTCCCAGAACTCAGGTTCAAAAAATATGACCTCCAGATCAAAAGTCTGGAGATGTTTTCCCCCAAAGGGCATTAGTGAAGAAACATGGGACTGTACTCAGCGGCGTAGCTGTGTTTACTATGGACCACAGTTCTGTTAATAGTAGCAGCGAACAAAGAGACCTCGCGGCCAACGAAACATGCTATTGGATGTACAAGAGCAATTCTTCACAATTCACAGGAACAAAACAGCAACTGAGAAGGGAGGGAGGAGAAAGTTAACAGCTCAAAGGGTCACAACGGATGTTTTTTTTCCTCTTAGCACACCTTTGACAGCACAAACTGCCTTCTGCACATCTCTGCGATGTCTTTGTGGCTGTGGAAACAAAATGAAAGGGGGAGCATTTCGGTTACCACCAAGTTTGATTCTTTTAATTTAATTCTAGATGGTATAACTGGGATAGAGAATCACCTCCTGGTAGGAAGATGTTTTCAACTTTCAACCTTACTTGGGTGAGGACCGTTTTCAGACCAGACTGGGCAGAAGATAGAACCACGTTCACGTCCCCACCACCACGTTCAGTAGCACAGATGATAAATACTGTAGAAGGGGAGCCCAATCACAAGCATGGACCTTCTCCTAGGACTCCTAGGAATACCTGTGCTCCGCTACTAAACTATGTGATCGGGCTTGATAAATTGACACTTATAGCTTGAAAATTAATGAGTAATTATGTTCGGCCTCTCCTCTCCCCTTCTCTCCTCAGGCTTGCCCCACAGAGGCCTCTCCTATCTTATCCCCTTCTCTCCCTCAGGCTTGCCCCACAGAGGCCTCTCCTAACT
Source organism: Pantherophis guttatus (assembly GCF_059756535.1). Lineage (NCBI taxonomy): Eukaryota > Metazoa > Chordata > Lepidosauria > Squamata > Colubridae > Pantherophis > Pantherophis guttatus. Next base: position 12,245,074 of record NC_142076.1, on the reverse strand, counting down.
TATCCCTTTCTCTCCCTCAGGCTTGCCCCATTGATCCTCTCCAAACTCCCAGCCCACAGGCTGGATGAGTCAAGTGCTGGCCATGCCCAAGTGGCAGTTGGAACAGAGTTATTTTCAGGTGGGGAGGGGGAGTAGCACGTCTAACTCCTTAGCATCAGAGCGTGTTAATAATCATAAGAAATACTAATGCTCTGATGGTCATTTCAAAAAATCCTAAGCAAGCACCTAGAAGCCAAGAGGAACATACGTGCCAAATTTCAAGTTTGTAGGCTTTACGGTTCTGGAGATTTCGTGATGTTACATGAGTGTTTTTCGCTTTTATATATATAGATTTGAAAAGTGGCAGATGAGAAAGTAATGCGGGAATGAGGTTCATAGTGGTTTCAAACATCCTGGAACGGATAGAGCAATATCTCTGATCGTTTAATTACATATTTTTTTTCCTCCTCTTGCCCAGGGAACAAAGAATTCAATTTAGATACCTGGATCTCTGTAAAAGGTACAGTGACTCTGACAAGAAGAACCTGACACAGACTATTCATCGCTAAGGGCCACTGAGAATATCTTCTGAAGAAGAAGTACATTGAGAAGAATCTGAGCTAAGAGGGCCAGAACTCTGAGCTAAGAGCTCAGAAAGAGATTGTGGGATGATGGGAATACTTGAATTCAGATAAAATCTCTCTCTCTTGAAATAGGGCATTATATATTTTTTTCTGTTGGTCAACCTTGTGGCCACCCCAAAGCATCCTTGTTTGTTATTTTCACAGGAAAGCTCTTCTTGAGTCAGCAGTCTTCCCAAATATTATAGTCCAATGGATATTACAGTTGACCTTGGACAACAGGCTGAGATAGTATTGCTGTTAATGAAATTGCTCATCAAGAAGAGGAAGATGGAGAACTCAACGGTTCTTATACGTTCTGCTCTCTGTCTAAGCTGCTGTCTGAAACCAGTTGGGCTACAGATCAAAGCCTCAAACCCGGTCATGGAAGATGTCCTACTTGGTTGGGCTGCAGATCAAAGCCTCAAGCCTGGCCATGGGAGATGTCCTACTTGGTTGGGCTTTAGATCAAAGTTTCAACCATGGCCACAGAAGATGTCCTACTTGGTTGGGCTGCAGATCAGAGCCTCAAGCCCAGCCACGGAAGATGTTCTACCTGGCAACCTCCAGATCCTGGTTCCTGCTATAAGTCCCCAGTTCTGTAAACGAAGACCTGGCATGTTGGGAAAGGCACTAGTATTGGTCTACAAGATGACAAACACAAATCAACTACAGAAACCGAGAAAGAAAAGATAACGGGAGGAAATTCATGGAGGAGGTTTGTGGATCAAATGAAACGAGACCATGTCAGGATTAAGGGACAATTAAGATAATCCAGAAGCCTGCATAGGTAGTTCTTGAATTCGGGAAGAGATGCTTGACAATTCCTCAAGTTTGTTATCTACTGAAATACTCCAGCAACATGTCTCTTCGGACAATTACATCATCCTGCCTGCTCATCCTAATTTTGCCTCTCAATCAATTCTCATCCCTTAGTATGCAGTAGTGGCGAAACTTGTGGAAACCTTTTGGGAAAAGTGTATTTTCTAAAACTAGCTAATACCCCACTTTTATTGGAGTAAAACCATAAAATTATATATCAATGGAAAGATAATTTAATCAAGAATGTTGTGCAATAACTTTAATGAAGGATTTGCTATTAGAATAGCAGTTACAGCAGTTACAGTAACCTAGGACCTGGTTACTTACGGGACCGCCTACTACCATCAACAGCCTCCCACCGACCAGTACGCTCCCACAGAGAGGGGCTCCTCCAGGTGCCATCGGCCAAACAATGTCGGCTGTCGGCCCCTAGGGGGAGAGCCTTCTCTGTGGGGGCACCGACGATCTGGAATGAGCTCCCCCCAGAGATACGGAGGATTCCGGATCTGCGCACCTTCCGCCGCGAGTTGAAGACGCTTTTATTTCATCAAGCGGGCCTCGCCTAAATCTTCTCCCTTTTAAGTGTAAATTTTAAATTTTTTAATGTATTTTAAGATTATGGGTATTTTAAATTATGGGTATTAATTCAGCCAAATTTATTTTATTCATTTTATTCAATTTTAAATTTTGTATATCTATGTGTTTTATTTCATGGCTGTGCACCGCCCTGAGTCCTTCGGGAGTAGGGCGGTATAGAAATTCAATAAATAGAAATAGACAATAAATAGAAATAGAAATAGTATAAAGAAGAAAAGTGAAACATGTAGGAAAAATGAGATATACAAAAATGATCACCATGTCAGTTAATCCTTAGTTGGGTAACCTTCAACATGAATTACGGCCTTACAACATCTTCCCATGGAGTGAACCAAGTGTCAAGTTTCGATGCACTTCAACCTGCATTTACTCTAGTGCTGACACCAAGTCTTTTAGTTCTGCAGCTGTTCTAATGTGAAACCAAGATTGAATGATGGCTTCCATTAACTGGGTTTTATTGCTGGGTCGCTTCTGACTAACACGTTTCTTGAGTCGGCTCCCTAGATTTTCAATTGGGTGAAGGTCTGGGCTATTCCCAGGCCATTCCAGCAGTGGAATAGGATTATCTTGAAACTCCAAAAAAAAAGTGGTGTTATTAGCCATCAAAAATACACTTTTCCCAAAAGGTTTCCACAATTTTGGCCACTACTGTACCTTGATAGAGATGAGTCCATTTTCTACAATATTCTTTATTTAAAACATTTATATACAGGTAGCCCTTGACTTACAACTTTCATTTAGCGACCGTTCGAAGTTAGAACGGCAGTGGAAAAAGTGACTTGTGACCGTTTTTCACACTTTACGACCATTGTAGCATCCCCATGGTCACGTGATTCGGATGCTTGACAACTGGCTCATACTTATGACGGACGCAGTGTCTCGGAATCCTGTGATCCCCTTTTTTGCGACTTTCTGACGAGCAAAGTCAACGGGGAAACCTGATTTATTTAACTACCGTTACTAACCTAACAACGGCAGTGATTCACTTAACAACGGTGACAAGAAAGGCCATAAAAGGGGGCATAAAATTCACTTAATAATTTGTCATCCTTGGCAACAGAAAATTTGGGCTCAGTCATAGTCATAAATCAAGGACTACCTGTATCTGCTTATCTTATACTGAGCCCAATCAGCAATTAAAATCATCTCAATATGAAGTTAGAAGGTGCAGCACCAGTCTGAATGTTTTTAATGCCATTTTATATGCTGTTTACTTGATCATATTTTCTGGGCCGTCTTCCTTGAAGATGAACTCTTGTTGCTAAAGTAAACGACTCCCATAATGATAAGAATCTGGTGTGGATCCCCAAGCAGTAATTAAGATATTACCATGTCTTTTCCTTAACGTGTAATCTGAAATGGAACAATGCAGTCTGGATTATAATATGTAGCTGAAGCTGCGACATGGACAGTATCTCTGACAGACATTGAGATGTCTGTTTTGGTCTTATGGAGAACTTTCTTCCAGGGGTGGGCTGCTGGGGGCTCGCAGGGGTTCGGGAGAACCTCTAGCTAAGATTCTGTGCAGTTCGGAGAACCCCCAAATCCCACTCCTGGCTGGCTCCGCCTACCCCACCCCTCCCACCCCAGGAGTCCCCACGCAGCCCGTTTTGGATGCAGGTAAGTGCAGGACGCGCACGGAGGCTCAGGGAGGGCGAAAAGGGGGGCCTACCGAAAGTTCAGGAAGAAACAGCCCCATTTCCGGCCTACAAAAGGCCTCCGGAGCCTGGGGAGGCCATTTTCGCCCTCCCGGAGGCTCGAGAAAAGCCTCTGGAGCCCAGGGAGGGCAAATGGCCTGTTTGAAACTGGGCCGTGGGGAAGCTGGACAAGTGTGCACTCATGAAGTTTCACTTGTGTGATTGGAGGGCATTTGCGCTCGTGTGCAAAGTTCCATTCATGCAAGTGGAGGTCATGCGCCCACGACTCACATACATGAAGCTGTGCATGCACATGTGCACCTGCCACTCACACACACATACCCCCGTGTCAGGCCAGGCCACCAAGCTGGAAAAGTTGGGGACCGCTGATCTATAGGATGTTCCCAAAGGTTCTTTTTTCAAAAGGCAACTGGACTTTGTTTTTCCTTGAAGACGTTTCACTTCTTCATCCGAGAAGCTTCTTCAGTTCTGACTGAATCCATAGGACGGCTATGAAGGAAGAACTTCCCAAGGCCATCCTCTGTGACCTGGAGTTACTCTGAATCTGCTGCAAGGAGACCTAATCGTGGCAAACAGCAAACAGAGAATGGGCAGAGATGAAAAATGGAGGATGAAACCATTTCACTAGATCGTAAGGTTGGATCTCTTCAGTGCTTGGAGTGAAAAACGCTTTCAGATTGTCCATATGAGGTCTTTTACTTCATTGAGATGGGATACAACTGAAAGAAATATGAGATGGTCCATGGTCAAAGTCCTGTAATTTCACAGTTGGTTCTGGGTACCTGTCACTGAAGTCTTTGAGAGCAATTTCAGCATCCCTCTAACAATGAACTCAGAACAATCATCTCAATGGAACCCAAATGGGACAATAGAGAAGAGGTAGATTTTAATATGCTAGGCATCACTGCAATTTGCAGTGCAAATATTGCACTGCAATATTTCATTTCTCTTTCTCTGGTGTGAATTTTTAAGATCTCTCAGACTACACAACTGATTATGTCTTTAAGGGCTCTGAGATACCAACCTTCTAGAACAGATGGTTCCTTCAAGATTGTTTTGGAGTCTCTTATAGTAAGCAACAACCCCAGCCTACGGGGGTCTTTTGGATGAGTGTGGAGATGGTTTTTACTTTTGGAACAATTTAAAAAAAAATAGTAGCAATTTGGGAAGCTGGAACCCGTGGCTCCTCAAACGTGGATGTCCAGCTGTTGTGAAGTTTTATTCATTTAAGAACTTAAGACTTAGCCATGGTCCAAGAAATTAGGAATCGTCTCCCAGAAGGCTCTTACACAATTCTGTGAACAATTTAAGATGCAGTCCCCTCTTCTCTAGAAATTCTGTGCTATCTATCATGGGAATGGACAAGAGATACCAAATCAAAAGTCATTGCAGATGATTGTACGCTCTTCATTGTAAGCCATCCAAAGAAACCTTCTTCTTAGCTTTGGTATCTTTGCACCTTTTTCAGGCAGAAGGTGGGGAATGAATGTTTACTGGCTTGTGCTTTGTCTTTGCTAAGTTCCTCCCTGCTTCCACTAGAATGTCTACATCAGTTTCTGTAAAGACCCCCGTTCTGTAGGAGAACGAGCTGAGCTAGAAGGTGGGGTTAAAAGTTATCAGCGTGGAGTCGCTGCGTTGCCACAAGAGAATTCTGTTGACCCTGATCTAGCGCCAATTTAGCTTTGACCATTATAGGTGCAATTATAAACTGTTCTGTGATTTGAACTCAAGAAATGCTCTTGGTTATTTCCACTTGACCCGTTCAATGCTACTCTTGTTTATAAGAAAGATGGAAACCTGGGTGGCTTGGCAGATGTTTCCATTTTCCACTTGGAAGATAGAAAAGGATGGTCATAGCTTCCGAACACTGAACCAAGTCTGTAATAGAAGGCAGAACGAAGACATTCCTAATCCCAGCAACCTTACAGTTGACTCCCAATCACTGTTTATCTGTGTACCTTCCAAAATCCATGGAGAAGTAGAAAAGAAGGAGATGATAGATCAGGGAAAGGGATCAACAAGGTCTTACAGTAAAGCACAGCTCTTAAAAAAAACCAATCAATCCTGCCGTTCGCCCAATTTGGATCATTCTAAGAATGGAAGTGCTAATGAATGAAAGGGAAAGGTTGATTCAGTCTTCCTACCAAGAAGAGGGTTTTTTTTTTTTAAATCCCAAAGATAAAAGTATGATCTCTTAAACTTTGGAGAGAGAAAGGACTTGAGCTTCCCGCAGATTTTGAGCCGCCACAAAATCCTGTGTTACAAAACAGCCAGGATGGAATTAAGGAAAAAAAAAAAAAAAGAGGAGAAATTTAAAGCAGTTAGTCCTTTTAACAACTTGAACAAAGCAGTTAAAAGACGAATATCTCGTGTTCGTCTTTTATTAACTGCTTTGTTCAAAAAAGAGGAGAGTTTGTTCAAAGAATTAAGGGCAATTTCCTACTTTTCCAGGTATAATGAAACAGAAACAGGTAACAGGACATAAAATTTGTGAGATTGCCATGGCCTTTTCCCCTTCCTGGAGAACCCTCTGGTGCAAGGGTCTCCAATGTTGGCAACTTTAAGCCTGGAGGACTTCAACTCCCGGAATTCACCAGCCAGCAAAGCAAATTCGAAAAAATGCTTGCTTCGGAGTTTTTACTTGGAGTTGGGTTTTTTTTCTGGAACGCTGACATTGAGCTTCTTTATTTATTTATTTATTTATTTTATTATATTTCTATACCGCCCTTCTCCTCCTCCTCCTACCATCGGGAAGGAGATATAGAAGCATAGCCAGCCGCACAAATAGGCTGAAGAACAGTTTTTATCCGTGGGCTGTCAGGACTCCTGAATGAGAAATAACATCATAACTACATAGTATGATGGACTTGCAGGGCCGGTGCAGCGTGTAACATGTACACACTGGTGCAATAGGACTGGGTGTTTTGTTAATATGATTTATTGGGTGAGGGGTTTGTTTTGTCTTCACTGTGAGTTGTATTGTGTTGGGGGGGGTGCCCTGAGGGAGCACCACCAATCTCATTGTACATAGGTAATAAATACAATAAAGATTTGAATTTGAATTCTTTGGAGTTGAAGTCCTCCAGGCTTAAAGTTGCCAAGGTTGGAGACCTGGAGACCCCTGCTCTGGTGTATTCCCAGCATTTCTTTCAACCCCGTTTCTCTCTCCTCTACACTGTTCTGAAAAAATATATATAATTACATATTGCTTCTTTATCCCTAACCAGCTTTGTTGTCTCGGCTGATCAAAAGTCGAATTTCACCCCTCCCCCCCCAAAGGCTCCTGGGTTTCACCCTCACTTCTTGAGGTCATAACAATCAGGTCTTGTTGTCTCTTTGGTAAAATAAAACACACACACACGCATACACACACACACACACACACACACGCACATACACACACACACAAACATACAAAAGCAACACACTGCCCAATACGCTTCTGGCCCGCAACATCTGGCCCGAAAGTGTCCGTTCAGAAGGAAGCATTGGTGATGAGCTTTCTGCTCGTTGGAAGTTGGGTGGTCCTTGTGTGTTTTGTTCTCCTTCTGGTGTCCTTCCCCCCTCATACCGTTGTGGCTGGGCCATACCGAAACAAGAGAGGGGACATGTCTTTGATCCGGACGCAGAATCTCCCATTCGGCCAGGCCTTTTGGAGGGAGAGGGGCAGGAAATTGTTGGGGAGGCACTGTTCCACGTCATCCGATACGAACACTAACGCAAAGTGGCTCAACTGTTCTTCGCCGTAGCAGACCGCGTTGGCGTTTCCCAGGACTTTGCGCGAGACCTCGTTCGTCTCCTGGACTACCAACTTCACCACATCTTCTGCCGACATCTTGTTAGTGAGGGGCAGCTGTGCATAAAGAGAGAAGGGAGGTGAGACAAAGAGGAAGAACATGCAAGAATGAGGGCGTCTTCCAAGAAGAGTGAGGAGGAGAAGAACAACAGAAATGATTAGGGGACCGGAGGCTACAACGTATGAAAAACAGTTGCAGGAATTGGGTATGTCTAGTCCAGTGATGGCGGACTTGTTAGGCACCGAGTGTCCAAAGTGTGTGCGCCAGAGGTGGGTTTCAGCAGGTTCTGACCAGTTCTGGACAACCGGTAGCGGAAAGTTTGAGCAGTTCAGAGAACCGGTAGTAAAAATTCTGACTGGCCCCACCCCCGTCTATTCTCTGCCTCCCGAGTCCCATCTGATCGGGAGGAAATGGAGATTTTGCAGTATCCTTCCCCTGCCATGCCCACCGAGCCACGCCCACAGAACCGTTAGTAAAAATTTTGAAACCCACCACTGGTGTGCACACACCCAAACTGCAAGGCATGGGCGCGCACCTGTGCATGAGCGGCAAAGACCCGAAGACCAGCTGGCTGGCGGGAGACCCACACATATGTGCGGTAGAGACCCGAAACAGAGCTGGGGTAATGGTGTACGTGCCCACAGAGAGGGCTCTGCTTGCCACCTCTTTCACGCATGCCATAGGTTCGCCACCGCTGGTCTAGTCTAATGAAAAGAAGGACTGGGGGTGACATGATAGCAGTGTTCCAATATTTGAGGGGCTGCCACAAAGAAGAGGGAGTCAACCTATTTTCCAAAGACAAGACAAGAAGCAACGGATGGAAACTAATAACAGAGAGAACCGATCTAGAACTAAGGAGGAATTTCCTGACAGTGAGAACAATGAATCAGTGGAACAACTTGCCTCCAGAAGCTGTGAATGCTCCAGTACTGAAGCTTTCTAAGAAGAGATAGAACAACCATTTGTCTGAAATGGTATAGGGTTTTCGGCTTGAGGGAAGGGGGCTGGACTAGAAGAATCCCCAAGGTCCCTTCCAACTCTATTATTTTGTTATACCCTAGATCAGTGGTCACCAACTGGTGGTCCATGGACCACTGGTGGTCTGTGAGAAAATTTTGGTGGTCCGCAGAAAAATTATTTGTATTTTTAATATTGCACCAAATCAGAGGTCCTCAAACTATGGCCCCTGGGATGGATACGTGCAATGAATATTTGTGTTGCTGCAGAGAGTCTCCCCCTTTGGGGTCTTTTTGTGTGGGTCAGAGGGGGGCAGAAATTCTGACGTGGGGTCTGCTTCAGCCTCCCGGTGTGGGGCTTTGGGCGAAGGCTGGAGGGAAGAGCCGCTGGTGGCAAAGAGCCAGAGGGCCTCGTTCCAGTGGGACTGCCTCATGTCCTGGAACTGGCTGACCATCTCAGCCCGCTGAGCCTCCAGGCACCGGTACCTGGCCTTGCACTCCCACAAGTCTTCCCTCTGCTTGGAAAGCCTAAGCTCCTAGTCCTCAGTGAGGTGCTTCTGCTAAGCCTCCTTCTCGGTCAGATCCAATTTGAACTGAGCTCTTTTGCCAACTCTTTCTCATGGTGGCTGCTTAGCTCCAACAACTGCTTCCTGTTGGGGCCCTAAGGAGCCCAGGCGAGCAGGCGAGGAGTGGCTAGGACAGGAGGGGTGAGTAGAGGCCAGCGAGGCACCCCTCAATGTGAGTGACATCAAGTTGGCCACGCCCACCCAGTCACATGATCCCACCTAGCCACGCCCATCCAGCCAGTCATTAGACAGATCATATTAGTGGTCCACGGGATTTAAAATTATGAATTTGTGGTTCCTGAGGTCCAAAAGGTTGGGGACCCCTGCCCTAGATAATACATTTTTCAAATTAGAACCTCATTTTTTTTTTTAGTTTTGTACATTTTGCAAATTCTTGCAATGTGTATTCTTGGTTTCTCTCTCCAAGACATTTTGCAAAGCAGAAACTCTAGTACGTAGAACCACATCTAGATATATGCTCAGAATGTGTCACGAAACATTTGCTCCTTCTGGCATACCGACACTGGGGAGAAGACCCAAAACTAAAAAAGGGACAGGGCAGCCCAGACTTGGGAAAAGCCATTAGTGTTGTGGCCCATCAGTGGCCAGCGGAGCTGGCAGCATATTCAGACAGTGAGGAGGTTGGGGAGGAACATGGGCCAGTCCTGGAGTCTGGGGAAGGCTCTGTTGAGGGCTCTGCGTCGGAGGCAGAAAAGGGGCCAAGGCCAGATGCCAGTTATCAACTGCCTTCGGAGTCAGACATCAGTGAGGCAGATGAACAGCTGGATCCTGTTCCCAGTGTGTGCATGCACAGACGAAGGGAACAGCTAAAGAACAAGGGTCGACTTGGGAGTAAAGCCACAGGTGGAAGGGCCCCTCCCAGAAGGAATAAGAGAGGAGCGAAAGGGGAGGGGAGTTTGCAGGAGACAATTAGTTTGCCTAATTGGTTTGTGACTCTCTGAGACTCCTTGCCAAGTTTTGAAGATATCAGCCTGGCAGCTCTCCAAGCCAGATAAGGTCTGTGACTATAAATTCTCCCTTGAAAGACTTTGCTGGATGTGAATGAGAGGAATTCACTGTTTGTTTAATAAAAGGGATTTTGTCGGGACCAGGATTCTGCTTCGTGCTTTTTGGGGGAAGCCTAAGTCAGGACATGAGCATCCCTTCATTCTCAACATTACAACATGATGCTGATCAGGCGAAACCAGGAATTTAAAGATACCTTGACGATGGTTTCTTTGGAGAGCCCCGTTTCGTATTGAGCGCATACACGTACGATGAAGGAACCTGGCAACCTGCCCCAGTTTGCTACATGTCCCGTCTCAGAGGTCTCCTGGAAGGTCTGAGTCCACTCTACCGAACGTGTCCGAAACACAGGCCCCGAGCTCTCCGCGTGCCAATCATGGCTGGAACTGAAAGCGGATCTCGTTCCAGATGGCACAGAGCTGCAGTGGCCAGCAGTCCTGCTCTCGGTTGGAGAGCTGTCCACCGAACCAGGACAAGACTTCCTGGCCCCGTGACAGAAGGGCTTGGGGAAATCCAGACTGCTGGTCCGGACACAGTAAGCCTGCCTTTTCTCCGTGATGCGCAGCAGCTCAATTTGTCGGCTGGGAAGCACGAAGTCGCTGTCGTATTGCTCTGAGAGAGGCTGAGGCTCCTTAGGAGGCATGGGGGCCATCTTGAGCTCGTGGCTCTGGAGGACGTCAGGGGCGCTGTCCCTCAAGGGGCGGGCAGTTCTTCTCCTGCAGCATTCAAGTCCCGAAGAAGAGTAGACGAGGTCAAGTTCCCGAGGGCTCTGAGCGCTGCTGGAGTCATAATCGCTGTCGGTAGCTAAGAACACTTCTGAGGACCCCTCCTCATCTGAGATCCCATGTGAATCTGCAAGAAGAAGATACAAAGGTCACTTCGGCCTCCATCTCTACTATTTTCAGGTATCTCTCAAGCAGGGGTGGGCTGCTGGAGGTTCGCAAGGGTTCGGGAGAACCTCTAGTTAAGATTCTGTGCAGTTTGGAGAACCCCCAAATTCCACTCCTGGCTGGGCCCACCCCACCCCTCCCATCCCAAGAGTCTCCACGCGGCCCGTTTTGGATGCAGATAAGTGCAGGGCGTGTGCCGAGGCTCAGGGAGGGTGAAAAATGGGCCTACCAGAAAACGGGCCCGGTTCCAGAGGGCCTCCAGAGGCCTCCAAAGGGCCTCCGGGAGCCTGGGGAGGCCATTTTCACCCTCCCGGAGGCTCGAAAAAAGCCTCCAGAGCCCAGGGAGGGCAAAAACGCCCCCCCCCCATGGTGCAGGAGGCCGACTAGGCCACACCCACCATGGCCACGCCCACCCAGCAACCAGGCAGAGAAACCCTTGCTAAAATTTTTGAAGCCCACCACTGCTCCCAAGTACAGGCAGTCCACGACTTCCAACCTTTCATTTAGTGACTGTCCGAAGCTACAACAAGCACTGAAAAAAATGACTTATGATCGTGTTTCACACGTCCGTTGCAGAAACCCCATGGTCATGTGATCAGAATTTGGACGCTTGGCACCTGACTCATATTTATGATGGTTGCAGTGAATTCCGTTTTGTGACCTTCTTACAAGCAAAGTTAAGGGCAAAATTGGGGCAAAACTCACTTAACAACGGTCTCGCTTAGGAACAGAAATTTTGGACACAATAATTTTTCATTTGGTTCGTTCAAATTTGTAATTTTTGTTTGATGGATGGATGGAAGGATGATGGATGGATAGATAGATAGATAGATAGATAGATAGATAGATAGATAGATAGATAGATAGAAATAGACAGGCAGGCAGGCAGGCAGGCAGGCAGATATAGATGAATGAGATGAATGGATGGATAGCAATAGCACTCAGACTTATATACCGCTTCGCAGTGCTTTCCAGCCCTCTCTAAGCAGTTTACAGAGTCAGCCTCTTGTCCCCAACAATCTGGGTCCTCATTTCACCAACCTCGGAAGGATGAAAGGCTGAGTCAACCTTGAGCCTGGTGAGATTTGAACTGCCAAATTTATCAGAGTTTCTTGCAAAAATCAAATCCAGAAACACACAGGTAAACCGATTTTAACTTCTTTATATACATAATAACCCATGAAGTAATATATACAATACCAAGAGTGGTTCTTCAGTTTCAGATCAGTTCAGAGAGGCAGACTAGACGAGTTCAGACTTGTCTGCAGCTTCACAGCTCAGAGCTTAACTGCTCAGTTTCAGTTTCCTTTTTGCACACACACACACAGTGCTGAGCCACGCCCAGCCTCCAGAACTGTTTCAGCTCCCATTGGCTGATCTCTTGCCATGCCTATTCATTGGTTGACCTTGTTACCATGTCTTCCTGGTCATGAATATTCTGACAAAATTGCAGTCAGCCGGCAGTCAGCAGAAGTAGCCTGCAGTACTGCACTCTAACCACTGTGCCACCGTGGCTCATAGATAGATAGATAGGTAGATAGGTAGATAGGTAGGTAGGTAGGTAGGTAGATATAGATAGATAGATAGATAGATAGATAGATAGATAGATAGATAGATAGATAGATAGATAGATACAGTAGATAGAAAGATACTGTAGATAGATACATATAGATAAATAGAAAGATAGATAGATAGATAGAAAGATAGATAGATAGATAGAAAGATACTGTAGATAGATAGAAAGATAGTAGATAGATAGATAGATAGATAGATAGATAGATAGATAGATGATAGATAGATAAGATAGATAGATAGATAGATGGGGAGAGAGAGAGAGAGAGAGAGAGAGAGAGAGAGAGAGAGAGAGAGAGAGAGAGAGACAGACATTTTTCCTAGTTTTTTCTGGAGAGTTTCAATAGCCAATTTTAAGGCAGAAGACACTTACCAGAAGAGGGATCCACCTTGTAAAAACATAATAAACACTCACCAGAGTTGAGTTTACGGCTCATTTCAGGAGATGGGGTTGGCGATGGAAGGAAGTCTAAGTGAGAAGAGGTGGATTGAGTTTTCTCGTTTTGTGCTGTGCTTGATTCTTTGACGAACCACACAAGTGGGAGGGCACAAGATGGTTGCTTGTATCGGGCATGTTGCAAGGCGTCCATCATCCAACGCATTTCTCGCCAAATCTCTTCCATTTGCTGTCCAAGAAAAGGGACCCAAAGGATCAGACATGAATTTCAGAGGTCTGCAAGAACACGCAACTAACCATACCTTGCCTGTCATAGGTTTCTGGTAGAAACCACAAGGATGTCAAAAGGCACCATGAGCCAACAGCCAAAAGAAAAGTTGCAATGGGTGAGGCACTCTATAAAGGAAACCATGGTTTAGAGTATTGTTTACTGCTTGATGTTAATCTCTGCTTATCTGGTTGTTGACTGCTTGCTGGTCAGGGTGTTCTGGTCCCATTCCCCACTTCCTTCCAGCACTGATGATGTTACCTAATTTGGTAATGAAACATCCGCAAGAAAACCACCAAGCTCGGAGAGCACCAAAGACCCCCACAGTTCAACTCTGAACTGTAAATATTCTCTTCTATTGGGATTGTGGTCTTTTAGTTTTTTTATTGTCTTTTTTGAATGGTGTGTAGATGTTCTTTATCTCTATGTGCCTGTTGATGGTCGATTTCCTGAATGCCAGGGAGTTCCGGGAACTCTCTAGCGTTTTTGGACTTAGCTTGCTCTAGATGCTCACTATCTCCTAACTGAAACCATGTATCTATGCATTGTGCAATTAAGGAGTTTTCATTACGTCTTTTGACTGCTCGTTGGTATTCATGGATGCACGAGTAAACATGGAAGCAGAGAGTAGCCCCACTCCCTTCTAGCCATGATGAAGTTACCTATGAAATGATATATTTTTTTTGTCTTTTAATGACTCCGTAATCCCTTACATCGGGGTGGAGTTGGGACTACTGAATGGAGCAGAGTGTTTACTGGCCGGATGCCCTTCCTGTCACCAATGCAGAGTTTGCAGCAGATAATTATTCAGTGTGCCCAGAGAGAAAAATATCTGCCACTACCTAGGATCGAACTCACAGGCTCCTGATTGTGAGGGGAGAACCCCACCTCTAGGCTACTGCACCACTCTTCCCTGCTTTACCATACCTGTATATAATCCTGAACTTGCTGATGCCGCTGCTTGGCAGTCGTTAGTTCAGAGTCCGAAAAGGCCTCCCGCAGGCTCTGTTGAGAGAGGAGCGATTCCAGCTCCAGAAATGCAGATACTTGGCAATACTGCCTAATGAACTCGTGGTCATAAGTGAAGAAATGAACTACAAAAGAAAGAGAAGGAAGGACATTGGATGTCATGAAAAGAAAAAAAAAAGCATCCAAGAAGCAGAAATTGATTCTTGCAGGGGTTCAAACAAAAAGAGTCCTCTATAGCAGTGGTAGGTTGCCCCTGGTTCAGTCCGGTTCTATAGAACCGATAGTAAAACCGATGGGCGGCTCCTTGCTCTATAGTAATAGCAATAGCGCTTAGACTTATATCCTGCTTCACAGTGCTTTACAGCCTTCTCTAAGCAGTTTACAGAGTCAGCCTCTGGCCCCCAACAATCTGGGTCCTCATTTTACCCACCTCAGAAGGATGGAAGGCTGAGTCAACCTTGAGCCAGTCAGGATTGAACTGCTGGCAATCGGCAGAGTTAGCCTGCAATACTGCACTCTAACCACTGCGCCACCTCGGCTATGATTTTTGATTTTTACTTGAAGTGGCGTTTGATGATAGGAGAAGTATTTATTGGTGACCTCAAAACTTCAGCATCTACAGCTTTGTATGTTAGTTATTCGTTCTTTCCAGATCATTTTCCCCCCTTGATTCAATAAACTATGCCTCTTCATACAAATCATGAAGGACATGTTTCAAAGAGGAAAAAATCAATCTGAGTCAATTGTAAAAAAAATTGATGTAGTGTACTAATCTGAGCTTTGCACCTTAACTCGAGATGGCGTGGGAAAATGCCTTCTTATCTAAAGAAGAGCGGAAGCACAGTGATCTCACGTAGGAAAAAAAAACAGCAGAGAATAACTTGATGCAATTTTGCCTTCAAGAAAGAGGATAAGGGGGTGAGTTATGATGAGTTGGCCGTGATGAGCTGTCTTGCGGTGAGAAGGTCGCAGTGAGATGGCCGCAGCAAAATCACCATGGTAAATTGGCCACAATGAGATGGCCGTGGCAAGTTGGCCATAGCAAATTGTCCCGATCCGAGGAACAAGGAATGAAGCTCTCTGTGCAGTGTTCTTCTCACCTAACTCGAAGATCTGAAGAGGAAGGGTGAGGAAGCCAGACCGAGGAGTGTAAGGGTTATTCTGGCCAGGAGCAGTGCACACATCATCTGAAGGGGGAAGAAGTAGAAGGAAGGAGACTTGTGGTCCAAAATCCAGAACTTCCTGACTGTAGAGGCGGAAATCTTTGGCCTGCAGAATTTAAACACAGAAAATGTTTTATTAGTGTGAAGTCTGACACTGTTATTGACTTTCTCCAAGCTCCTAGCTGAAGTATGGAGTCTACAGAGGGGACTTCTAATTGCAGCATTTTATTGCACTCATACTCTCCCTCTTCTTTGAACAATAATACTGTCCTCACCACCATTCTATGATGCTAAAATATTGGCCCAAAGTTATTCCATCACATATGGTCAAGTGAGGACCTGAATCTGAATCTCCTGAGTCCATGTTTGATCTTGTTAATCAACGGTGGCGAAGGAAAGAGGATCCATAAAGATCTTTTTACATTTAAAAAAAAAAAACCTAGCTTGTAAAATGAAGACTTGTAAAACGAATCAGGTGGCTTTACTCCATTTAATTCTCATCTGTTCAGCAGCTGCCAAAATCACCACTGTCCGCTCTTTTGGGCGGCTTATATCGAGATGATTTATAATGACCAGAATGTCTTAGAAAGATGTTTTGAACTTTCCCCTTGTCACACGGTCTTCTCATTAGATTCTGATGAATAATATAGTATGATATTAATATGAATAATAATAGGAATAATGTAGAATACAAATGCATTTTACTTGAGGTAGGAAGCAAAGGAATTTGAGCATTGACCTACGAGTAGAAGCTAATACAGTAGTGGCCAAAATTCTGGAAACCTTTTGGGAAAAGTGTATTTTTGAGGTTTGATGGCTACTAACACCACTTTTTTTTTTTTTTTTGGAGTTTCAAGACAATCCTATTCCACTGCTGGAATGGCCTGGGAATAGCCCAGACCTTAACCCAACGGAAAATCTATGGAGCCGACTAAAGAAACTTGTTAGTCAGAAGCGACCCAGCAATAAAACCCAGTTAATAGAAGCCATCCTTCAATCTTGGTTTCACATTAGAACAGCTGCAGAACTAACAGACTTGGTTCACTCCATGGGAAGACGTTGTAAGGCCGTTAATTCAGGCTAAAGGTTATCCAACTAAGTATTAACTGACATGGGGATCATTTTGGTATATCTCGTTTTTTCTACGTGTTTCACTTTTCTTCTTTATACTGTACCTGCTATTCTAATAGCAAATCCTTCCTAAAAATTATTGCATTACATTCTTGATTAAATTATCTTTCCATTGATATATAATGTTATGGTACTACTCTCCCCCCCCCAAAAAAGTGGTGTTACTAGTTAGTTTTAGAAAATACACTTTTGGCCACTACTGTATTTTGATGGCCATTTCCAAACCTTATTCAAATTCCTTCTGAATTAGTGGGACTGAAGAAGACCCAGATATGATGACAATTTAGGGCCGTTTAATATTGTTTAACAATCAAATCAAATCCCACTCCTCAATGATACATTTTGTGGCTTTTGAGCCTGACAAATAGACAAAGGATATAGATATGGATTAGTTAATATTTGTAAAGCTGATTTGCTTTAGAAAGTGAGGCTTTATCACCATTCAGGCTACAGATGTGAGTCTCAGAAGGAGCTGTCCAATGCTCCAGCCACCCTCCCCATCGATGGAATGTTTCGAATAAGTGGCTCTAAAGTTTTTGGTTGAATTGAATACTACTAAGATCTGGAGAGGGGCTGAGAGTGGATGAATTAATCATTTAACTTTCCCCAAAATTGAGAACGTGCCTTATTGGCATTCCCAATCGTAAGAGATATATAGATGCATACTTATTTATTTGATTCACGTCCCTCATGTGAAGATCTCAAGGAGAGGGTCGCAAGTGGGTTGTTGTTCCCATGACAACAATCTGCATCCTTTTTATATGTGAGCTAAGGGGACGCGGTGACTCAGTGGCTAAGACGCTGAGCTTATCGATCAGAAGGTCGGCAGTTCAGCGGCTCGAATCCCTAGTGCTGCGTAACGGGGTGAGCTCCCGTTACTTGTCCCGTCTTCTGCCAACATAGCAGTTTGGCAGAACTGGGCATGGCTAGTCTAGTGAAGAGAAGGATCAGGGGAGACATGAGGCAGTCTTCCAATATTTGAGGGGCTACCACAGAGAGGAGGGGGTCAAGCTGTTTTCCAAAGCACCTGAAGGCCAGACAAGGAATAATGGATGGAAACGGAACAAGGAGAAATTCAAGCTGGAAATAAAGGAGGAACTTTCTGACAGTGAGAACAATCAACCAATGGAACAGAAGTTGCCTTTGGAATTTGTGAGAGCTTCATCACTTTTCAAGAAAAGATTGGACTGCCATTTGTCGATCAGAAAGTTGGCAGTTCAGCGGTTCGAATCCCTAGCGCTGCGTAACGGGGTGAGCTCCTGTTACTTGTACCGGCTTCTGCCAACCTAGCAGTTCGAAAGCAGGTAAAAAATGCAAGTAGAAAAATAGGGACCACCTTTGGTGGGAAGGTAACAGCGTTCCGTGCGCCTTCGGCATTGAGTCATGCCGGCCACATGACCACGGAGACGTCTTCGGACAGCGCTGGCTCTTTGGCTTTGAAACGGAGATGAGCACCGCCCCTAGAGCCAGAAACGACTAGCACACATTTGCGGGGGAACCTTTACCTTTACTTATATGTGAGTTAATTGGTTTATTGTTAAATGCACCCAAATCAGGCCATTTATATCAACAAGATTGACTTGCGGAAGAATGGGGCCTCCCTGGCTTTGAAAAGAATCTGCATCCCAATGGCAAAGATGTCCATTTGGGTTCAACCTGGCTGCGCCTTCAGAAGAACCTTTGCATGAACTTCATTGTTGTGGATTGTCAGAATCCACAACAGTTCAGACATGCTATAAAATCCCATGCTCTTTCTTTCTTTCTTTCTCCTGCCCACCCCCATCATGTGGTTCCCACCTAGGATCTACCTCGTGAAGTGGGATGTTGACCAGCTGCATCAGCTCTCGGATGGCCCCTTGGAGCTCCTGAAGAAAAAGCTGCTGAGAAGTTTCCAGTTCTTGCTCGGAGGGAATGGCCTCTTCCATGCTAGCCAGGTTCTGCAGCCATTCCCATTCCTCTCTTGAAGGTGGGAGAACAGATAAATGCAGAGAAGAAATCAGCAAAGTAAATACCTCCGTATCCACCATAGACAATTTGATACAAACTCTGGGCTTTCTTCAGGGGTGGGCTTCAAAATTTTTAGCAAGGGGTTCTCTGCCCGGCTGCTGGGTGGGCATGGCCATGGTGGGTGTGGCCTAGTCGGCTTCCTGCACCATAGTGGGGTGTGTGTGTGTGTGTTTTTGCCCTCCCCGGGCTCCGGAGGCTTTTCTTGAGCCTCTGGGAGGGTGAAAACGGCCTCCCCAGGCACTGTAGGCCCTCTGGAGGCTAGAAATGGGACCTTTTCCGGCCTTCCAGAACTTCCAGCAGGCCCGTTTTTCACCCTCTCCAAGCCTCCGTGCGCGCCCTGCACTTACCTGCATCTAAAATGGGCCACATGGGGACTCCTGGGAGGGGTGGGTGGGCAGTGCCATCCAGGAGTGGGATTTGGGGGTTCTCTGAACTGCACAGAATCTTAGCTAGAGGTTCTCCCGAACCCCTGTGAATACCCAGCAGCCCACTCCTGGCTTCCTTGTGTTGGTATTTTCATGCTTCATGCAGACTAACCTTTTGATGAACTAGTCCAATTGATATTCTGAGCCAGGGTGGTGCAGTGGTTAGAGTGCAGTACTGCAGGCTACTTCTGCTGCCTGCCGGCTGCCTGCAATTTAGCAGTCCGAATCTCACCAAGCTCAGGGTTGGACTCAGCCTTCCATCCTTCCAAGGTGGGTAAAATGAGGACCCAGACTGTTGGGGGCCAGAGGCTGACTCTGTAAACTGCTTAGAGAGGGCTGGAAAGCACCGTGAAGCGGTATGTAAATCTAAGTGCTATTGCTATTCCATTAATTGTATACAGATAATCCTTGACTTGTAACCAGTCACTTAAATGCTTAAGTTCCAGATTCAAAGTTCTGACAGTTGCCCCTGATGTAGGAGATGAGCAGGTTAAACTGGAAGGTGGGGTTAAGCGTGTCATCAGTTTGGAGTCATTACATTGCCACAAGAGATCCAAGTCCAGCCCCCTATGAATTCCACTGACCTTTATCTAGTGCCAATTTAGATTTAACCATTAGTTGACCAGATTCTTGGGTATAGCAATAGCACTTAGACTTATATGCCACTTCACAGTGCTTCATAGCCCTCTCTAAGTGGTTTGCAAAGTCAGCCTATTGCCCCCAACATTCTGGGTCCTCATTTTACTGACCTCGGAAGGATGGAAGGGCTGAGTCAATCTTGAGCCTGGTGAGATATGAACTGCCAAATTGCAGGCAGCTGGCAGTCAGCAGAAGTAGCCTGCAGTACTGCACTCTAACCACTGCGCCACCATGACTCTTAGCAATAATGCTTTGGAATTCAATGAAGGCTCCTGGTTCTTTGCATCGGACACCCCTGGTCACATGACCAAATTTTAGGCCCTCGGCAACTGGACTGCATTTAGGGTTGCTTGCAGCACTCTGATTTCATCTGACTGTGTTTTGCAGTGGTTGTGTGGAAACCTGGCGGTTATACTTCCAGTGTTTGGTAAAACCACGCCCATAGCAAATCACTGGTTTTTGGTTTACGACTGCTGCGTTCGCTTAACAACCACTTCCAAAACTGTTATAAAATCAAGTTAGTCACATAAACAAGCTGTTTTAATGACAGTCACGAGTTACCATCGTGATGGCCGGGTTCCCTCACGGTCATAAACCAAGGACTATCTATATTTCGCATTGTATACTACAATTCACGACCTGGCTATATCTGGTTTTAACTCCTTTCCAATCAAATCTGCAGGCTAACCGTTAGCCCAGTTTCTCTAACTTTGCCTTAGGCCTTTCTCCTCCGTTTGCAAATTTTTAATCAGGAGATGAAACCTGCAAAAGAATCTCAGCTCACCCTGATTTGGCTACGGATGTAGAACTGCAATTTGCAAGGGTGGCCAGCAAAGATCAGTTCCCATTCGAATATCCTACCTAGATACGTTGGAATTGCTCCGAATTTTCACATGGCACAAGATGTTTGGTAATTGTTCAGGCACCAACACTCGGATCTGGTCAACTGCACTGCAGAGCTTCAGGTAACCCAGGTAAAGTCCAGGGGGAAGCGATTGGCTGCTGTTCTGGTGGTAAGCTAGCTTCTCCTGAAAACAAAATATTAAGAAATGGCCATTGAGAGGGTAGCCTGTTCTCCCCCATTAAGTCCTGCAGAAAAAAAAAAATCTATGGAATCCAAGAAACAGGAAAAACATAACTATCAGGCAATAGGTTAGAAACCAGGTGATGGTGAGTTCTAGTCTTGTGTTAGGCAAGAAAGCCTGCTGGGTGACTTTGGGCCAATCAACAGGAAACAGTGAGTTCTAGTCCTGCCTTAGGCATGAAAGCTTGTGGGTGACTTTGGGCCAATCACCAGGAGATGGTGAGTTCTAGTCCTGCCTTAGGATGAAAGCCATCTGGATGACTTTGAGTTAATTACCAGGAGAGGGTGAGTTCTAGTCCTGCCTTAGGCATGAAAACTTGTGGGTGACTTTGGGCCAATCACCAGGAGACGGTGAGTTCTACTCCCGCCTTAGGCATGAAAGCCAGCTGGATGACTTTGAGTTAATCACCAGGAGACGGTGAGTTCTAGTCCCGCCTTAGGCATGAAAGCTTGTGGGTGACTTTGGGCCAATCACCAGGAGACGGTGAGTTCTAGTCCCGCCTTAGGTATGAAAGCTTGTGGGTGACTTTGGGCCAATCACCAGGAGACGGTGAGTTCTAGTCCCGCCTTAGGCATGAAAGCTTGTGGGTGACTTTGGGCCAAACACCAGGAGACGGTGAGTTCTAGTCCCGCCTTAGGCATGAAAGACAGTGTTGTCGTGGGGAAAATAGGAGGAAGGAGGAATTATAGGCATGCTGGTCACCTTGAGTTATTTATAAAAAATAATAAAACTCGAACAAGAACTATCTAAATAAGTAAAGAAAACAGCCCAGGGTTAAAAGACAGGGAGTTTAAATAAGAAGCAGATCAAACTGCAGCTGAATAGCTTAACCTGGATTCGCCTAACAACTATGTGGTTTGAATTATAGGTTCAGCTCAGTAGTGGGTTGCTACCGGTTCTATCCGGATTGGCGAACCGGTAGCGGTGGCGGCGAGAGGCTCCGCCCATCCGCGCTGGACGCTTCTGCACATGCGTGTGCGAGCGCAGGAGCAAACCGGTAGCGACGACGGGTTTTGCAACCTACTACTGGTTCAACTGAATTAGTTTTGTCTACCGTTTCCTGGTTCCAACCCGCATCCAGCTTTAAGATGGATGGAATTCAACTCCTAGAATTCCCCAGCTTTGCTGCCTGTGGAATTCTGGGTTGTGAAGTCCACCCATCTTAAAAGCTGCCAAAGTTGAGAAAATGCCACATTAAAAGTGATTTTTTTTCCTCCATAACTGAAAGAGAACTTGTTCTGACCTAGGCTTCCTTAGAAAGCATGAAGCAAAGTCTTAATTCCTACCAAACATCTTTTATTTAAACGACTGTAAATTACGGTCATTCACAGTCGACAAGGCTTTGGCAAACAGTCTTTCAGAGGAATGTTGATCAACACCCACCGTATCTCACGTGGAACGCTGCCAGAGAACCAATTTCCAAGCGCAGGGCAAGGCCAAACTTGGCACAGATTCTATTAGAGTCACGAACAGAACTTTCCAATCTTGAATCGACCAAATGAACTAATTGCTTCCTACAAAAGCCGACATCCCGTTCACCCCTCTTTTATGTCCTATGGGAGGGGACAATCATCTCCAAGGTGTGGCCTTACTCCCGAGTCGACCCTGCTTTCTTAATTGTTCTTGTCTCCTGGCAGCTCTGCACATGCGCACACTGGGAACGGGCTCCAGCTGTTCCTCTGCCTCACTGCTGTCTATCTCCCTCTCTGCCTCCAACGCAGAGCCCTCGTCGGAGCTTTTCCCAGCCCCCAGGACTGGCCCAAGTTCCTCCCCAACCTCCTCATTGTCTGACTCTGCTGCCAGCTCCACTGGCAGGCCACAACAGAACTTTGTCTTCTCTGCCAAGAAGGCACGATGAGTTACCTGCATGGTCATAAGAAGGACGTCCAGAGCCGTAGGTTCTTCGGGGGAAGAGATTGACTTGCGACTGGTCTGCAGTTTGGAGAGAGGGACCCAGCGAACGCTCTCAAAGGTTTGGCTGGTCTTCACTTCTTTTAGGGTGACCACCAAAATGTTCCCTTGCTTGTCTTTGATGGGTTCAAAAAACACCTGACCCAG
Organism: Pantherophis guttatus; assembly: GCF_059756535.1. NCBI lineage: Eukaryota > Metazoa > Chordata > Lepidosauria > Squamata > Colubridae > Pantherophis > Pantherophis guttatus. The sequence goes on along the minus strand of NC_142076.1, from coordinate 12,222,449 downwards.
GTCTTGGATTCCTAGCAGACCCTACATAGCAAACGAGAGAGGAAACAGAACCTCAGATGGTGTATCTACTACAGGCATGCAGGCACACAATGCAGTTGGGCATGCAATTATCTAGGTCAGGTGTCTGCAACCTGAGGCTCCAGAGCCACATGTGGCTCTTTCGCTCCCCCTGCTGTGGCTCCCTGTCCGCTGAACCCACCACTGGCTGGCCCCACCCCTCGCCCTTCCCTCCCAGTCACTCCTCGCCTGGCCTAAGAAGGTACGGGCGATTACCTAAAGTAACACCAGGAGGCACAAAACCTGGATAAGCGTGGCTGGGGGTGGTGGTCATGTGACTGGGTGGGAGTGAGTGATGTCGAGTTGGCCACGCCCACCCAGGTTTTGTGGCTCCCGGTGATTTCTTTTCTGTGGGAAACGGGTCCAAATGGCTCTTTGATTGTTTAAGGTTGCAGACCCCTGATCTACGTGGATGATCCTCTTTTCCTTGGTAAGGAAATAACACAATTCTTCACTATTTATAGGTAGCCCTCGATTTAGAACCACTCATTTAGTGACTGTTCGAAGTTACAGGTGATCTGCTGCAGTTTGGCAGTTCAAATCTCACCAGGCTCAAGGTTGACTCAGCCTTCCATCCTTCCGAGGTGGGTAAAATGAGGACCCAGATTGTTGGGGGCAAGAGGCTGACTCTGTAAACTGCTAAGAGAGGGCTGTAAAAGCACTGTGAAGCAATATGTAAGTCTAAGTGCTATAGCTATTAGGAGCCCTGGTGGCACAGTAGTTAGAATGCAATATTGCAGGCTAACTCTTCCCACTATCAGTAGTTCAATCCTGATCGGCTCGAAGTTGACTCAGCCTTCCATCCTTCCGAGGTCGATAAAATGAGGACCCAGATGGTTTGGGGCAATATGCTTACTCTGTAAACTGCTTAGAGAGGGCTGTAAAATGCACTATGAAGCAGTATATCTAAGTGTTATTGCTATTGCTATGTATTTTATTTTTTCTTTATGTACACTGAGAGCATATGCACCAAATTCCTTGTGTGTCCAATCACACTTGGCCAATAAAGAATTCTATTCTATTCTATTCTATTCTATTCTATTCTATTCTATTCTATTCTATTCTATTCTATTCTATTCTATTCTATTCTATTCTATTCTATTCTTTTTAAAAAAAAAATTATTGGCTTTACAACAACACAACACAACACAGCACACAAAACACAAGCACATGATATGCGTTTCTTTTTACATATCAGTTTCGTTCCTCTTACTTTCTACTATATACATTCCCCATTTTTCCCATCCTTTATTATCATTATCTTTATCGTCCCTTTATTTTTAATTTTCTTCATTTACAATATTTTGCACATTTGTAACATTCTATTCTATTCTATTCTATTCTATTCTATTCTATTCTATTCTATTCTATTCTATTCTATTCTATGATTCTTGATGAATGTATCTTGTCTTTTTATGTACACTGAGAGCGTATGCACCAAAGACAAATTCCTTGTGTGTCCAATCACACTTGGCCAATAAAGAATTCTATTCTATTCTATTCTATTCTATTCTATTCTATTCTATTCTATTCTATTCTATTCTATTCTATTCTATTCTATTCTATTCCCATTCCTTTTCCATATTCTATTGTATTCTATTGTATTCCATTCCATTTTCTATTCTATGCCATGCCATGCCATGCCATGCCATGCCATGCCATACTATACTAATCATCGCCTTGCTTAACAATGGAAATTCTGATCCCAATTATGCTCATCGGTCAAGGACAACCTGTATGAACAGGTGTGTCCTAAAACCTTTGGAACAGCTGTATCGGAAAGATGCCGTTT